>NW_024426774.1:42228963-42236440 GCF_017311325.1 Ursus maritimus
ATGCCGATGATTCTGACATTGGAACGTTTCATTGAGTCAGTAATCTCCCATAACCTACATTCTTGAGATTGGATTTTTTTGAGCCCAGTTTCTATTTTAGCTTTCTTTTCTACTAAACCATCCTCCAATTTGCCGATACGTTCTTCTGCCTCATTCACCCTGCCGTCAGAGCCTCTAGTTTTGACTGCATTTGGTTCATAGAATTTTTAATTTCTGCCAGATTCACTCTCATTTCCGCCCTTAGAGATTCCATATTCTCATTAACATTTTCGTTAATACTTTTTTCAAGTCTACACATCATCTTGACCATTGTTACTCTGAATTCCATTTCTGATAATTTGGTTATATCCATATCCATTAGTTCTGTGGCAGAGGCCACAGACTCATTGTCTTTTCTTTGCTGGGGGGGATTTCTCCTTCTCGTCATTCCGATGAGGAGAGGTTGCAGGGTTGTCCAGAGCCGAAATTATTGACCGGGACCCAGGCAGTGCACCTTGTTTTATAGGGATCTTAGGGATGTGGGCTTCTTGATTTTTCAGCCTGCCTTCTGGGGGAGGGGCCTGCCGCACCGATACTCAGGCAACCCTGTTTGCGTAGAGTCTCCGTGTCCCCTGTGAGGGGGGATGGGGATGGTCACGCTGTGAGCCGATATTTCCAGGCTTTTGTTCTCTGGTGGCTTTCCCTGGCAGTTTGCTGTGCCTCTTCTGAGAGTCAGAGCAGCAGTGGCCGAATCTCAGCCTCTGTCTCAGAGCAGAGGGATCGTGGACCGTTCTCCACTGATGTTCTGGCCACTTTAACTCTGTTACTGTTGGTGCTGCTCAAACCTGCAGCTTCCCGGGATGTGCGCCCCACAGCTGGCATCCCAGCCCTCACTTCCAGGGCCGGTGCGTCTCTGTCCTTTGTGTTTCTAACACCACCAGCCACGAGCTGCCCCCGCGTGCTCCCGGAGCTCCCGGTCTCAGTCTGGTTCCAGTGAGCACACCAGAGCTCGGAGCTCCGTTTCAGTCTGGTCCCGTGGGTCCTGGGCTCCCGGTCTCAGTCCGCTCTCTCGCGGGTGCTGACTGCGAGTCCGCTCGCTCCCCCGTGCAGGTGGCTACTGCTTCCTGGTGCCCTAACGCGGTGGCTCCCTCCCCCTTCCGTTTATCTTCCGATATCTGTGCACGGTTTCACGGCTCCCTGCTTCGTACCTCGATACTCAGTGCTGGAGATGTTCATTTGTAGAGACCCAGATGTATCTTCCTGTGTCTCAGGCTGGTTCCGTGGATGTTCAGGATGGTCTGGTACTTACGCAGCTCGACTCAGGGGACCGGCTGAAAAAGGGGTCCCCTACTCCTCCGCCATCTTAACTCCTCCCTCCTTTGATTTTAGATTTTGTTCCTTATAAAGTGGCAACTTTTAAATAAGATAATATTTCTAAAGCAATTAATACTGTCAAATTACAAAATGTTACATGATTAGCTGCCTTACCAGAAAATGTATTGCTAAAGAAAAACATTTTGCTTTAGGTTGTTATTCCTTTTCCCCTCTTCTCTTTCTAGAGAAATGCCATATTTTTCATATTATAATCTTATATATATTACTTGGAACTTTTGAGAGGTGTCCCCCTAAACTGATAGATTTTGTTTGAGTAAACCCTAAATAGTCCCATTGTTCATAGACAGAAATGTAACAAAACCCTTTGGTATGTGAGAATTTAAAGAATACAGACCATAACCCTGGGAGACTTAGTCACTAGAGGAAAAGCAGATGCTTTTTTCCAGGTATTAAGGGATGCAGACACAGGTATGAGTCCTGATCCAGTAGTTTGAGGCTGGGGCTGGGTATATGAACTTAAATGACTGATTGTTATAAGTTGTGACCTGGGAACCCACAGAAAGATGACCCTTACCCAGGGGATGGGTGGATCCTCCTCCTCTAAATTCTGTGGCCTCCACAGACAGTAAGATGCAGTAACACCACTGGAGCAGTGGGTTGACATAATCCATCAGACTAAATTAACACTCATCAGTTGTGACACGATATAGCATGAGGAACTGGCAACCTGGACTCGACTGTGCTAAAACTCCCTTAGACTGAAAAATTTGCTAGGATTCTTGGACAATTAAGTAGAAAAGGTGGAAGATACTGAAATTCCTGATATTAAACAGGTGGGAGATTGAGCAGTGTATATGAAAAATTAGAGATGTGGCTAATACTGATACCCTTAAGCCTGTGGTGCAATTCAGCTCATTCACTTATTTATTTTTTTTAGATTTTATTTACTTATTGAGAGAGAGAGAGAACAGGGGGAGGGACAGAGGGAGAGGGAGAGAGAAAATCTCAAGCAGAACCCTGCTGAGCACAGAGCCCAATGCAGGGCTTGATCTCAGGACCTGGAGATCATGACCTGAGCCAAAATTAAGAGTCGGACTCTCAACAGACTGGGCCACTCAGGCACCCTCACTTACATTCAATATGCCTTTCTTTCTGTTCGAGGTTTTCTGTCTTAACTTTTCCAATAAATACCTGAGCTTCAGAAGTGTCATCAAAATTGAGGGGTAGTGCTGAGGAATATGTTACAATTCTCCAACGTCTGCAATGCTTTCTGCCTTTTTTTTTTCCTTTGGGGGGATTTGGGATAAATTCACTTATATTGGGAAAAGCCATTTATTTTGCAATTGATCTTTAACATCTTCGTAGCTCAAGCCTATGGTTATTTCTCTGTGTATTACAGGTATTTGAAACATTTTAGAAATATCAGCAAAATAAAAACACCATGGACTTTCAAGGCTGATTGTATTTTACCTCATATTGTGCTCAGCATCTAGCACTTTGGGGTTATTGATGGAATTGGGTGGTTAAAAAAAAAAAAAGGCTCTTGGCAGTTTTCATAGTCTATATAAGCAAGCCAGGGGAGCCTTCAAACCAAGAGAGATCAGAAGACCTTAATGAATTTTATGTACAAAATTAGGACATTGTCTCCTTCTCAGACTAAATGGATTGTCCAGTGGATTTACATATATAGATAAGTCATTTATAAATGCCTATTTATTCAGTGATCTCTCTCCCCTGTCTGATCTTATAGAGCTTATTGCTTGCACTGTTCATTAGGTGAAAAAGTATTCCAAGTGCCTTGAGACACTGTGTTATAAAACCTTGATTGTTTCTCTCCTAATATAGTAAATTCTGCAAAGACTGGTCTCTGAATAAGAAGGCTTAATTTGGGGAAAACAATAAACAGTGTATTGTCCACTGCAATAGCCCACCACAATGGTAGTGTCTTAAAGGTGATGCCAAAATTCTGCAGTAGTCAAACCGCAGATGCAATTAATATCCCCTGCCTTGCCCAGTGATCTATCCATCTCTAGTTCTTTCCTCTTGTGTGACTCATCTTCTAGCTAGGACTAACTCCAGCCCTCTTCCTGCTTAGGTTTATTGCATGGCAGCTTTCTTTATTGCCATTCCATGGCTTCACATTGATTCCAAACCATGACCATACAGTGACCTTTATCATTTAGATACTGCTATTAGAGCAATTAGAGCCGATATGCTAGAATCACTCTCTGGATCCTATATACAAAACAAGAATTGTGACTCCCCTCTTCTATCTCCCACATGTGGCAATTAAGGGAGGTTAGAGTTAGATGTGAGAATTAGCCAAACCGTGGGATTTGTGAAAGGCCCACTACACAGATGCTTCTTTTATTCTAATTAACCTACTTACTTAGAGGAAGTGTCCTCGTCTCAATATATAAAAATCATCCTGTCTCTCCATCCTAAATATTTTCTTTCCATTTTGGCCCCTATTCAAATTAAAACCTTCTTTTCCTTCATTTTCTTTCACAGCTAAATATCTCAAGTGAGTAGCCTGTATTTGCTATCCCTACTCTCTATGTCCCACTGACTCCTAAAATCCTTCTTCCTCTCTGATTTCCAGTAAGAAACAGAGGCACTCTCAAGTTAGGATTATTTAAGAAAATGTTATTTACAAAGGGAATTTACAAGAGACGGTGGAATAACTTAGGGATGGTATTAGAGGAGCAACAAGGAGTCACCAGTAATTCCAAGGAAGGGACAGTTAATAGAACCCAGGAGGAGAGAGTCATGTAGAGAGACCACCTTGAGAAAGTGATGATTTCAGGTCCATGGCTGCCCACAGTGGCCTCATACTGGGGAAGCAGGGAAACAAATACCCTCACCTCTCTCTCTCCCCTCTTTCCAGTTTCCTGTTGGTCTCTCATTGGACAAACCCAACAGAAGCCAGACAGCAAGATAACACATTGATGACATACACAGGTCATTTTTTGAGGTAAAGAAGTGTGGTAGAAAGTGAAGATGAAGGTGGGAAGATGCTAGGCATACATACCTCAACATTGCATGGAACTACACCCACAACAAGTCAACTCCTCTAATTTTCAAACTCAGTGACCTACTTTCATTACCTATTTGCCTCTTTTCACCTGGACCCCATGAAACTCTCACTTCTGATCTTTCTTTAAATCTTGGTTGATTTTTATTTTCATGTAACTATGTGTCCTTTCCCTGGCACTGTTGCCCACCATCCATTTTCCACATGCCCCTTAGTTCTTCATCTCCGTTTCCATGTCATGCTCTCTGACATGCCTCTTGAGCAATACTCCATCCACCAAGTCTTCCACTACACTAAGACCAGGCTCATTGTACTAAGATACAACCCTTACCATGGCATTTTTCCTCCCCAAATAATTCAGTAGCTCCTTTTTGCCTATAGGATAAACTCCAAACAGAGACCTTCCTTAGTCCAGTTCCTGCTGAGTTTCCCACGCTTATCTTCTGCTCTCTTCTCCCACACACTGTGTTCAGTCAGACTGTTTCAAATTCTCTAAGCATGTTCACGCCATTAAGATTTGAAAATACTGCCCACTCTGTTGAATTACATTTGCCCTCTTACTGCCTAATGCACTATTTTATCCTTCCAGACCCAACTCAAATGTGTTGTGATCTGTTAATTCTTTGCCTCTCCCCAGGAAGAATTGATCCTTCTTTTGAGCTCCAGGAGAATTTCTGTAGCCCTTTGCCCTAATTTCTATTTTGGCACTGAACATTTAAGTTATAATCATTTCTTCCACACAGCCCGAGGTGGGAACACTGCTTCACTTATCTTTGTATCACCAAAGCATATCAGAGTGTATGGCACGTGAAAAGTTTCCCAAAATACTTGCTAAATGAATGTCAGGTGGCTGGTTTGGTACACTATCCTCTGCCTGGTGCCTGAAGATCTTTCCTTCTGTGGGTCAGTAGGTATTTTCTCTTGTGATGCAAACTGCGGCCAGAGTCCTGGAAGAGCTGTGTGACCGAGCTAGGCAGTCCTCCTAGATAACAGATAAGGTGCAAATTTTCAGTTACATTGAGAAGAGTACCTGCTGTGTCAGGCTGGTGGACTGAACACGGGAAGTTCTTTTCCCTCCCTCCCTCCATCTTTCTCTCTCCCTCCCTCCCTCTTTCTCTCTCCCTCCCTCCCTTCCCCTTTCCTTTTTCCTTCCCCTTCCTTCCTTCCTTCCTTCCTTCCTTCCTTCCTTCCCTCCCTCCCTCCCCCTTTTTAATAAAAGCTGGCCAACCAACTGACAGAGACTTCTTTCTTTATAAAGCTTCTAGAAATTAAGCCAGTCCCCCACCCCATGCCTGTCAACAGGTCTACTCACCTCTCGCTTACATAGGAAGGGACTCTTTTCCCTTGGACTCACACCAGCAGCCTGTCTGCTTTCTGGGCCCCCTCTGGTGACCCCACTGAATTATTACTCTACCCTCCCAGGTGTCTATCCTTCTTTCTCCTTTTATTCCCTCTCTTCTTCCCAATTCCCAAATACAATTTTCCTTTTTTTCTTTCACGATAAACTTTGGAAGTCCATTAAACACAGCACTGAAAAAAACAGCAAATGGAAAACTGATTCCATTTTCCTCTACATTATATCTAGATGACTTATTATCAAAAAAGTACCAATGGGAATAATTTTCCTTCTTTTTAACGGAGCAAGTACAAGGAATAAAACCAAAGGTTTGTGTGGGGTTTTTTTATGATTATTATTGAACTTGTTGAATGGTTTTTATCATAATATGACAGTGTTACCTAAGGTGAGTCATGAATGCAGAGTTCCTTTCTGAACTCCTGTCATTGAGCTACCCTCTGCACACCTACAAAACTGAGTTTCCTTTCAAACAAATGAAACTCAATATATACCATTATAGAGTCCTTATTTAAGTCTTAAAAACTCTCCAAAGCCCAAGATTATATGCAAATACTTCTAGAGTGACAGTGACCTTATTTGGGTAATACCTTAATGGGTAGTTGACACTTTAATTCACAGCCCTCCGAATGTGAAATCTATTTTTAAAAATGGCATCTACTGGGCATTTGGACCTGGGAAAGAGTGCTGTTAAGTTGGGTTAAACAGTTTTAGAAAATTTGACAGCTTCACTATTTTACTAAAGGACATGATCAGACATAAATTTATTCTTTTGTTAAGTCATAATTGCTAAATGTGTTTTTCTCTTCTCCTTCCCCTTTCCCTACATTTCCCATTTGATGAAAACTTAGAAGTCCAAGAAATCTTATTTATGTTGCTCCAAGCATTGGATGATTATTTGGGCCAATTCTGTTCATGAGGGGATTAAAATACTCTAGGCAGTGACACAGATTCTGGTTAGTGTATAAATGCTGGAAAAATTTCTCATTATTTCAAAATAGCTAGTATTTTCTGTTTCTCAATTCCAAACTAATTTGAACATGTATCAATTAGGAAGTTCCCATGGGTATAGCAGGGAAGGTCTCAATTGAACAGAATGGTTGTCCTAATTCTTTATATTTTTGTAGGTCAGCTGTAGACTGCCAGGCTCTCTGAGTCTGGATATATTACAGAAAATAAACAATCTACCAAAGGAAAAAATTTCTTGAGAGACTGTAGAATGATTCTTCCCCTATTTGTCTTAAGCCAGGACAAAAAGCACATCATCCAAATAATGTCTCAGTTCTCTTTTTCTCTAAAAACATAGCTGCCACAACCTCATCTTTTTGAGAACACACTGGACACCGAGACATATTAGACTATTTATAGAGGAAATCAACAAAATGGTCAATATTAACATGTCAGAAGGATAGGGTAGTCCATTTTGTTTCTAACTACATTTCAAAAATGCTGAAAGTAGAAAGGAAAATGTCTCACTGATGAATTATGTGCATTTACTCAAATTTCACAAAACATCCAAGAAGAGCAATAAACTTGGAGGAAACCTAAACCCAGTTCTATCACTTACTAGAATTTAAATGTAAAGAATTAAATAGATATTTGAACCTGAGTTTTCTGAGTTGCATTGTGTGATACTAATAGTGTGGCCGGTTCGTGAAAAGTAACTGCAGGGAATTTCTCAGAGCTTGGAGATGAGTAAATCCAATGAGAATCTAACAAGGAAGTAGCAAAAGCGAGACCCAAATAATAATTAACTGATTGATTGTAGGGATCGC
>NW_024426774.1:42236450-42640150 GCF_017311325.1 Ursus maritimus
CCTTCCTTCCTTCCTTCCTTCCTTCCTTCCTTCCTTCCTTCCCTCCCTCCCTCCCTCCCTCCCTCCCTCCCTCCCTCCCTCCCCCTTTTTAATAAAAGCTGGCCAACCAACTGACAGAGACTTCTTTCTTTATAAAGCTTCTAGAAATTAAGCCAGTCCCCCACCCCATGCCTGTCAACAGGTCTACTCACCTCTCGCTTACATAGGAAGGGACTCTTTTCCCTTGGACTCACACCAGCAGCCTGTCTGCTTTCTGGGCCCCCTCTGGTGACCCCACTGAATTATTACTCTACCCTCCCAGGTGTCTATCCTTCTTTCTCCTTTTATTCCCTCTCTTCTTCCCAATTCCCAAATACAATTTTCCTTTTTTTCTTTCACGATAAACTTTGGAAGTCCATTAAACACAGCACTGAAAAAAACAGCAAATGGAAAACTGATTCCATTTTCCTCTACATTATATCTAGATGACTTATTATCAAAAAAGTACCAATGGGAATAATTTTCCTTCTTTTTAACGGAGCAAGTACAAGGAATAAAACCAAAGGTTTGTGTGGGGTTTTTTTATGATTATTATTGAACTTGTTGAATGGTTTTTATCATAATATGACAGTGTTACCTAAGGTGAGTCATGAATGCAGAGTTCCTTTCTGAACTCCTGTCATTGAGCTACCCTCTGCACACCTACAAAACTGAGTTTCCTTTCAAACAAATGAAACTCAATATATACCATTATAGAGTCCTTATTTAAGTCTTAAAAACTCTCCAAAGCCCAAGATTATATGCAAATACTTCTAGAGTGACAGTGACCTTATTTGGGTAATACCTTAATGGGTAGTTGACACTTTAATTCACAGCCCTCCGAATGTGAAATCTATTTTTAAAAATGGCATCTACTGGGCATTTGGACCTGGGAAAGAGTGCTGTTAAGTTGGGTTAAACAGTTTTAGAAAATTTGACAGCTTCACTATTTTACTAAAGGACATGATCAGACATAAATTTATTCTTTTGTTAAGTCATAATTGCTAAATGTGTTTTTCTCTTCTCCTTCCCCTTTCCCTACATTTCCCATTTGATGAAAACTTAGAAGTCCAAGAAATCTTATTTATGTTGCTCCAAGCATTGGATGATTATTTGGGCCAATTCTGTTCATGAGGGGATTAAAATACTCTAGGCAGTGACACAGATTCTGGTTAGTGTATAAATGCTGGAAAAATTTCTCATTATTTCAAAATAGCTAGTAT
Organism: Ursus maritimus; assembly: GCF_017311325.1. Classification (NCBI taxonomy): domain Eukaryota; kingdom Metazoa; phylum Chordata; class Mammalia; order Carnivora; family Ursidae; genus Ursus; species Ursus maritimus. Next base: position 42,237,692 of record NW_024426774.1, read on the forward strand.
TTTCTGTTTCTCAATTCCAAACTAATTTGAACATGTATCAATTAGGAAGTTCCCATGGGTATAGCAGGGAAGGTCTCAATTGAACAGAATGGTTGTCCTAATTCTTTATATTTTTGTAGGTCAGCTGTAGACTGCCAGGCTCTCTGAGTCTGGATATATTACAGAAAATAAACAATCTACCAAAGGAAAAAATTTCTTGAGAGACTGTAGAATGATTCTTCCCCTATTTGTCTTAAGCCAGGACAAAAAGCACATCATCCAAATAATGTCTCAGTTCTCTTTTTCTCTAAAAACATAGCTGCCACAACCTCATCTTTTTGAGAACACACTGGACACCGAGACATATTAGACTATTTATAGAGGAAATCAACAAAATGGTCAATATTAACATGTCAGAAGGATAGGGTAGTCCATTTTGTTTCTAACTACATTTCAAAAATGCTGAAAGTAGAAAGGAAAATGTCTCACTGATGAATTATGTGCATTTACTCAAATTTCACAAAACATCCAAGAAGAGCAATAAACTTGGAGGAAACCTAAACCCAGTTCTATCACTTACTAGAATTTAAATGTAAAGAATTAAATAGATATTTGAACCTGAGTTTTCTGAGTTGCATTGTGTGATACTAATAGTGTGGCCGGTTCGTGAAAAGTAACTGCAGGGAATTTCTCAGAGCTTGGAGATGAGTAAATCCAATGAGAATCTAACAAGGAAGTAGCAAAAGCGAGACCCAAATAATAATTAACTGATTGATTGTAGGGATCGCACTAAATCTTTCTTATACATATTTATAAAAATGGCAGTATAACACTAAATGGTTTTGTGTGAGTTAAAGCACTTGATTCCTCACAGAGCCTGATTTTCTAGATGCTCAACAAAGTTTAGTTTCATTCTCTTTCCTTCCTGTGTGGTGGTCCTAGGAAATCATGACAGCATTAAGACATCAACAGTGCACTGGCATTTGAGTATGAAAAGATAGAGAAGAGAAAGTGGTGAGTGGTTTTGGCAACAGTCCTGAAGAGGAAATCCCCAGTGCCTTACCAGCCTCAGGCAATTGTAGCCAAAGTATTTGACAAACATTCTACCATGCCTGACTGTATATTTACGGCACAAAGTTTTTATTATAATTTTGCTTTCTGTGTAGATCTTCTCTAAAGGAATGATAGCATCGATCTTCAATATTCTAAGCTTTTTGGCAGTTGTATTTCATATGCGAAAATAATAGTTTGGATTTCAAGTCAGTTCTTTAGACTTTTTGATTTTGGTTAACATGGGACAAACCACAAAACAATAATCACTTGTGTATATTCTTATAGTATGAAGCATTGGAAATTACTCCCCTCAAGACTAAACCTGTACCGTGGTCTCCTAATTAAAACACTTCTTGTCACCTCAATATCATGACTTTCAAAGTATAGCAGCTATGCCTCATCAAGATTTTTTAGTTAAAAGTTTTATTTTTAGGGGCACCTGGGTGGCTCAGTAGGTTAAGCATCTGCCTTCAGCTTGGGTCATGATCCCGGGGTCCTGGGATGAAACCCCATGTCAGTTTCCCTGCTCAGCAGGGAGTCTGCTTCTCCCTCTCCCTCTGTTGTTCCCCCTGCTTGTGCTCTCAATCTCTCTCTGTCAAATGAATAAATAAAATCTTTTTTAAAAAGTTTTATTTTTTTAGATAATTATAGATTCACATGTAGTTATAAGAAATAATAGAGATCTGGTATACCCTTTAAACAGTGTGCCCCAGTGGTAATATTTTAAAAATTACTATATATTGGGGTGCCTGGGTAGCTCAGTTGGTTAAGCATCTTGACTCTCAATTTCAGCTCAGGTCATGACTGAAGGGTTGTGAGATCAAGACCCATGTAGGGCTCTGTGCTAAGCATGGAGCCTGCTTAAGATTCTCTCTCTCCCTCTGCCCTTTCCCTGCCTCAAAAACAAAACCAAGTATAATATATCAAATGGGATACTGACATTGATACAATCAAGATATGAAATATTCCCATTAACACAAGAATCCCTATTGTCCTTTTATAGTCATGCATACTATCATCTTCACTCCTTCTTTAACCCTTGGCAACTATGAATCTACTCTCCATTTCTATAGTTTTGGCATTTTAACTGTGTTATATAAATGGAATCATATAGACCTATGACATCCACTGACACTCAAGGAAGGGGATCCTCATTACTGCTCAGGTGGGGTGGGAGTTCTGGATCCTTACTAGATCTCTACTCTTACCTCCTTGGTGGAGAAAGGATGGAATGTCCCTTAATTGCTCCCCTCATGGCCTCTACTGACACTGTAGCAGGAGGGTGATGGTGGTATACCTGAATACCACTGGCAGTGGTGGAAGCCCTGACTCTCCCCTAGGGCTCCTCTCATCCTCTGACACCACTCCAGAGGAGTAGAGAGGTGTTGCCTTATTACTGATGTTTAGAGGTGAAAGTCCTGGCTCACTATGTGGTCTCCACTGACATCATCAGGAGTGCCTTACTTTTACCCAGTGATGATGAAAGTTCTGAGTCCCTATTCTACTTCTTTGCCAGCAATTGAGTGGAAGTTCTGAGGTGCCTCATTATAGTCTCACAGAAGTGGAAGTCTAGGCTCCCTACTTTGCCTTTTCTGGTGTGGATGTGACCACAGTTTTATCTGTGGTGTTTGATTGGAGTAAAGTAATTATTGTCTATAAGGTTTATATGTGCTAGGCTGCCATACTCCTGGATCAGCCTTTGTTTGGGCTTTTTTTTTTTTTTTTTTGGTCAATGCCAATGAACATTTCTGGGTTGCCAGCTTCATCAGCTCCAGTTTGGGATATAAGAGACAAAAAGAAAACCCATCAACTCAACACCACGTTCTTCCTTGGATCCTGAGGTCTTGAGCTTGTCATTTTTCTTCTTCTCTCCGTCTCTTATAGTTGCCTTAAATGTAAGAAAACAAACGTGTTTTATAAATAATCACTGGTGTCTTGTCTCATCAAGTATTTTGTTTGCTTGTTTTAATAAGTGTGTGAGAATATCCAGCACAATTCTCCCACCGCAGAGTAAAGCACCAGTGAACATTAGTATAGTTAGTATTTGGATATAGGTAAATCCTACAACTATATATCCCGATACTTTTCTAGGCACAGTTCAGTTCCCACAATTGAATAAAGGCTTTCCTACATACTCAAAACCACTGTAATTTATCGCTTCTCAAGTTCACAACACATAATTCCTATTCTCCTTGTTCAGCAATACCTGTATTTGTTGAGGTATAACATGCTATGGTAGAAATAAACCACCACTTACTTACCAACTATGTTATTTTGGGTAAGCTGTTGAAACTTCACAGGCCTCAGGTTCTTCATCTATAAATTATTGATAACAACTACTAGTCAGTAACAGGAATAAGACTCTACCCCTGCCTGAGTGTAAAACTCTATTATAAAACATCTCAGAGAATTGATAGGTTGGACCCAAAGTAGGAGGTTAGTTCTTTTCGTATGGCTAATTTAGTATATAGATAGTTTTAGAATGTACTTTTTTATTGTAGCTATTGATGATGTTGTTTGTAAGCATTACGTGTTACGGTAGAGTTGTTCTAAGGTCATTATCCCCTTGAGAGGCAGTAGAGCATAGTGACTAACAATACAGATGTTGGAGCTGTGGTAGATAGAATGATGGCTACCCAAAAGATGTCCACATCCTAATGTCTGGAATGTGTGAATATGTTACCTTACAGAGCAAAAGGGATATTGCAGATATAATTAAGAATCCTGAGATGGGGATTATTCTGGATTATATAACAGGCCCAATGTAATCATAAGGGTCCCTATAAGTAGAGGAGTGAGAAAGAAGAGTGACAAATTTGAGGATGTTTTCCTGGCTGGGTTTGAAGATAGAGGAACAGCCCACAAGCCAAGGAATACAAATGGCTTCTAAAACCTGCAAAAGACAAGGAAATGGATTCTCCCTGAGAAAATCTAAGAAAGAATTCAGCCCTACTGACACTTTGATTTTAGCCCAGTAAGACCCATTTTGAACTTGTGATCTCCTGACCTGTAAGATAACAAATTTCTGTTGTTTGAAGCCACCAAGTTTGTGGTAATTTTTTTTTTTTATGGTTGCCTTAGGAATCTAATACAGGAGCCAAATGTTCACAGTCCATATTCCAGCTTGGCTATTTATAATATATCTCACATTGGATAAAGAATTTAATTTCTGTGCCTTAGTTTCATGGGAGTAAGCATAGTTCCTACCTCATAGAAGAAACTAATACATATAAAGCTATTAAAACAATATTAGGCAAATAGTAAGTGTTCAGTGTCAGCTGTTAGTAGTATATAGTAGTAACCATTTATACAAAGAGTGTGATTTAAAAGGCAATGAGTACTTTACAGAAATGATATCATCTATATCTGCATCTTGTTTTGCTGTTATATATATAAATATACATATGTGTATATGTGTATAAATTTATGTATGTGAGATATATATATCTATCTCAAGAATCTGGGCAATAGTAAACAAAGAATAATGCAGGACAGTAGTTATATCTAGGGAGGAGGCTAGATGTTGGGATGTAGGAGGAAGATAAGGTTTCCATCAATATAAGAATGTTCTAGTGGTAAATGTTCTTGAGTGGTAAATTCTTGGGTGTTTGCTTGAATTTTATGCTTAGTAATACACAATTCATGTATATGTCTTTTGTATCAAATACTAAGTAATGTATTTTTAAGGTTATGAATAAAATTTGGAAAACTTCTCAAATCTTTGCTCACTGTAATTCAGTTAGGATAGTTCTATTATGCTGTGGGAACAAACAACTCCAAAAACTTGACAAAGGAGATATTTTTATTCATACTGTATGTTCAACATACATCAGTGGGCAGCTCTGCTCATGTCAGTTCCTCACTTCCCCAAACTGACCAAGGTTTCATCTCGCCAAGTTTTTCTGAATCACTGAAGCTGTGGGAGAAAGAAGAGACAAATTGTACACTGGCTTTTCGTGCTCACTACAGAAATAATACATGTCACTTCTGCTGTCTCATTGGCCAAAGCAAATAATGTGGCCACATCCACAATAAAAGAAAGTACAGATGTATAATCATTGCGTGTGACTATAAAGTAAAGAACAACAAATATTATGTGAAGAGCAAAATATTATGTGAAGTTCTAATAATCATCCCTTCCAGGCACCAAATATTGGACACTTTCTGCATCAGTACATAGACTTAAACACAAACCCTAATACATACTGTATGTGGATGTTTTTCTGTATAGACAAGCAACCAGAATTCCCATGAAATTCAAGTAACAATTCTATGAAATATACTATGAGATGTTAAATTTATGCTTAATAACCCTACCTTGAAAATTAAGATCGTTGGGAGGAGAGGTATGGCTTCTTGTATCAAAGGTGAAAAAAAGGGTAATATGTTATCTTTATGGGGCCTGAAAAAGATATTTATGAAAATTCTATGGTGAAGAACTATTTGATAGAGTAAATGTGTAAATTGGTACGAGGGGAAAAAAAAGAAACTTGATTCAGTTCAAAACTGATAAAATTATACATCATTTATGCCCAAGAGCCTCTATTCTAAATTATATTCAATTAAGTTTGTACATGGAAGTAGAATTTGTCACTGCAAATACCATACAACAGGACAAAGGCCCACATTTTAAAATATTTTCTAACTTAAAATGATTCATGCCCCCTTCAGTAGACAGTTACAATATTAAAAGAAGAATATTTATAACAATATGTAATACAATGCAACTATCTGGAAACCTAGCCTGACAAATTCCTGTAGTTGAGGATACCCAGCCATAGAGATTTTCTCCCTGTCCTTACTCCTCTGCTGGCAGCTTTGTACATGTTTTGATACATCACAATACAAAACTGCTCTAAAAGCTAGACAGAGGTGTCCTTCCTGGCATTTCTCCCCGATATAACTGATTAGTCTCAGGTGGTTCTTGTGAAGCTACATATTAGCTTGCTGTATGGAGCAGAGGGGATGACAGAAAATTTAACTATGTGCAAAGCTACGTGAGTCAGTATTGAAGTCATGAAAGAAATTTGTGGTAGACTTGTCACCCTCATACCCTTTTACTATCGCTCTCTCTCATCTTTTTGTCCACACTCTTTGGTTGAACTACCATCTTAGCCTTCTGGAAAATGCCCTGTATAATGTGAATCAAGAAAGGTAGTACGTCTCTCATCTAGGTTGTCTTGATTTCATGGGACTACTATGCTTCAAGACAATCTGATTGCTTTATTCATTATAATTCTTTTCATATGCACAGTATTTGTGTTGTAAAAACAATGTAACATTAGAGAACATTTTGAAGGGAAGAAATAATCCATAATTCTATCACACTGAAACAACTATTTTGATTTTCATGTATTCTCATGCATACTTTGTCCAAATGTATACCTACTTTTTATAGCTAGAATTCTAGCATAGAATTTTGCTTACTGTTTTTTCTTGATGCTATATCCTAAACAAAGTTTTGCATTGTTCTATATCTTTCATATGTATTTTAACAGCTGCATAAATTTCCATCAACTCGATGTACTATAATTTATCTTTCCTTAGATTGAGGATTTTGCTTGACGTTTGTTTTCCCTACTGTACGTAACAGAAATGAACATTTGTACATTGTTAACTTTTTCTAAACATTGCTACATTTTCTCATTATCTTGTTTAATATAACACTGCAAGAGAACAGGAACTTGGTTGACCACATACAAATACATATTCTCTTATTACGCAAACACTTCCTTTATCAGCAAGCTTTCCTAGAGCTAGAATTTGCATTAGAGACCATCAGCTCCTGTTTAGCAACATCCATGAAGCCATTGGTGTTAACTGCTGTCATCTGGTATGACTAACCTCATTTAAGAGTGAGGAAAATGAAATACAGAAGTCATTTGGTATACACGAGACACATCAATAAATTAGAAGAAAAACTGGTTTTGCCCTATCTTTAAACTCTTTGACCCTTTAGCCTTCTATTTCTAGGTCATTAGTAACCAAATTATTGTTTTAAAGTCTAAAACTATGAATTATTAATGAATATTCATTGTATTTGGGGATGAAAGCTACTTAATGAATGCTCTTATTAGCTAGGTAAATATGTTCCCTGGATCTAGGCATCTTAGCCAATTCTTTTCCAGATAATACCCCCAAACATAATGACATGGAACTATGGTTGATTAATTTGATATGTGAGTTGAATTATTGATTTGCCGGTACATCTTTTTTGAGCACCAAACAGATATCATGTTCAACAGAAAGGGGATGCCAAATATGCATTTGATTTCACACAAATCACATGCTGCTATGCACTGAGAGAAGGGTCAAACGGTTGCTGTGGGAGAAAACCACGTACTTCATCACAAGGTACGAGACAGTCACACACTTTCTAGGAACTTACATTCTACCTGTAGATACCCCAGAGGGAACAGTAAAAAGAAGATACAGAAATAAGGGTGTCACGGACTAAATGCCTTTAGAATAGTGCAAGTGATAAAAAACGAGTGAAGCTGATGAGTACAAGACAATATGGAGTAGTGGGATTCATCATGAACTGGATCATACATATCACAGTTAAATAATTTAAATCTGAAATTTCATAAAATTATATTCAAGCAAATAAAAGCAAATTTGAGGGCCAAATGCACCTGGCAGGCCATGGGTATGCAACCTTGAAATATATATTAAATGATATTCTAAGGACAACTATTATCATAGAAGGTAAAATGTGAACTGGGCGGAGTCATGCAAGATGACTCAGGAAATTCAGGACTTAAACTGGGTTTTGCTGAAGGCTAGGTTCCCCAAAATCCAACTTTGAGATGGGGGTTAGCATTCAAGAATTTTATTATGAAGTGTTTTGGGATTAATGCCTAAGGAATCAAGGTAGGAGAAGCAGGATTAGACAGAGGGAGAAGTTCAGCTGTAAAGATTCTCCATCAACCCTTAGGGCACTATGGAGCTGGGATGGCCCTTTAGAGTTGTCATAAGTTGAGGTAAGAAAGCTGTACTTTATAGCCACAAGTCAGTCCCTGGATGTAAGCCATCCCAGGAAGAGGGCATGACCTTGGGTGACATGGCTTTCTTCAGCTGAGATAATCCATGAGGGGCATAACACCTGAGAACTGTCTTAGTGGAGTGCTGACCTTCTAGAATACTAATGTCTTTATTCCTGAAAGGAGATCCTGACAGCATATCATAGCAACTGCAACTCTTCAGGAAAAATAAAATCCCAAGCTACTAATCACTTGGTCCAATGCAATGTACTGCTTTATTAGTTATGATTCTCCAGAGACACAGATCCAAGAGGAGATAGAGAGATGATAGATAGATAGATAGATAGATAGATAGACAGACTATATACATATGGTACATACATATATATAGTACATTACATATGTATGTATATATGCGCATACACACACACACATACATACACACAGAGCAAGAGAGCATAAGAAGTCAACTTTTTTTTTTTAAGATTTTATTTATTTCTTTGACAGAGAGACAGCCAGCAAGAGAGGGAGCACAAGCAGGGGGAGTGGGAGAGGAAGAAGCAGGCTCCCAGCAGAGGAGCCTGATGTGGGGCTCAATCCCAGGACTCTGGAATCACGCCCTGAGCCGAAGGCAGACGCTTAACGACTGAGCCACCCAGGCGCCCCCATAAGAAATCAACTTATGCAATTATGGAGGCTGAGAAGTCCCAAGACCTGCAGTTGGCATGGTGGAAACCCAAGACAGCCAACAGTGTAGTTCTAATCTGGGTCCAAGGGCCTGAGAATGAGGAGAGCCAATGCTATATGTTACAGTCTAAAATCTAGCAGACTCAGGGCCCAAGAAGAGCCAATACGTTAGTCTAAGTCTGAAGGTCAGAATAAGATCAATGTCCCTGCTCAAGAAGTCAGGCAAGAGGAGTTCCCCCTTACTCAGCCTTTTTGTTCCATTCAGGTCATCAATTGTTTGTATGGGGCCCACCCATGTGGGGGAGGGCAATCTGCTTTAGTTGGTCTACTGATTCAAATTTTAATCGTATCCAGAAACACCCTCACAGACATTGCCAGAACAATGTTTGTCCAAATATCTGAGTACCCCATGGCTCAGGTGACACAGAAAATTAAAAATCACAGCTATGCACCTTTCCATGAACTAGGAGATTCAAGACAATGATGATTATCCAAGGAATTATATTTATAGACCCAGTCCCAGTGTTATTTGAGATGGTGAACTTCTCAATTTCATTTGGGAAACAGACAGCTTTTAGAATTATTTTGCCCAAGATACTTACCATATCATCCCATGCAAACTTGATTTTTTTAAGGCCTGAATTCTTAGTTATGCCAGCTTGTATTGATCACAAATATCATACTCATAACCTTTTGCACTTCAAAGCATGAAGCCCAGTTAAAAGGTCTTATATTTCTGGGCTATTTTTCTAAATGGAATCACATTTTCACATCCTAATTATAGCCATTGACCCCCTAATCTCAGTCTCAGTCTGACTCATTTAGCTTCAGATTGACCCCCTAAATATCAACCATGGACTAATCCTATAAAATGAATAGGTTAATGGCTTTTTTCCAACTTTTTCACAAATTTATCTCATGAGCATATTCATTCCTTCCCCATTGTTTGAAACAAGACTCAGCTCCTACTAAGAAGCCTATTTTGATTAGAGAAGAACAAAATATATGCTTTTTAATTAACCTGTGATAATAGCCAGTTCCTACACATAATCTCAAACCACCTATCCATTCCCCGCTGCCCATTTCCATCCCAGCATTGTGGAAAACATGATATCTAATATGGTTCATTCCAGGATACCTGAAATGGGAGGGAAAGAAAAACACTGAACTCAATGTGCCCTCATATCAGACATTTTCCATGTATGTTATTTCGAATCCTGCAAAGGTGGTGTTATGTTAATGACTTTAGAAATAAGGCAGCTTGTGTGCAGAGAAGGTACGTAACTTCCCTGAGGATACTCAGCTAATTAGTAGCACAAACTTGCTCTAAATTTAGATCTCTGTGACAGCAAAGCCTGTGTTCTTACTGAGCTCTAATTTCTATACCTCATTAAGCCTTAAGACATTTGGAATGTTAAAGTGTAATTGAGTATATTAGAATGGCCCTAACTGCCAGGAATCCCTTTACTTCCAGGTTATATGTGAATTTCCTTTCCCCAATGGACCATTTTCCAAAAGTGGATAAATGGAGAATTCCCAGATCTAAGACATGATACAAATATCAAATGAAAATAGATGCCATTTAAAGTTACCATCAATCCTCATTATTCACTGATTCTGTATCTGCCAATTTGCCTACTTGCTAAAATTTATTTGTAATCCTTAATACTTGTGCACTTTTTTAGTCATTCACAGACATGCACAGACATGCACTTTTTTAGTCATTCACAGACATGCACATTTACAAAGCGGTGAAAAATGTGAGTTACCAAAGGCGTGTTCCCAGCTGAGGTTCAATAAGTCAACCCTCTGTTGTCTTGTTTCAGCTTGCATACTGTAAACAAATGTTATTTTCACAATCTAGTGCCTCGTTTTTCACATTTTTGTGCCTCTTTGAGTGATTTTGCTGTTTAACATGACCCCCAAGTGTAGTGCTCAAGTGATACGCACTGATCCTAAGCACAAGAAGGCTTGGATGTGCTTTATGGAGAAAATACATGCATTAGATGAACTTCACTCAGGCATGATTACACTGCCGTTGGCCATGAATTCAATGCTAATGAATCAACTGTATAAAATAAGGCATCTAAAAAGAAATACCCATTAAACAACGTTGTATATTAATCAGTTGAAGAAAATGTTGTGACTAGCAGCTCTCAGGAACCTAACTTTATATCTCCTCTAGGAGCAGTCATCAGTATTCACTAATTAAATGTTTCTATTGAATTTATGGAATTTATATAACTACCATGAATAATGTATACTGTATCTTTCAGTATGCTGCCAGATAAAACATTTGATTTCTAGGCTATATCTAGGAATAAGAAAAGATGGTATAGAAAATTGTAGTTAGCAGCATTATCAGGGAAGGTAGGTAGTGGCAGATGGTGTCTATCCATGAGCTCACAGACTCTGTGGCATTGGCTGAGGATATATAGCCTGATCATTAGGGTCCCTATATTATAACAATTGCTACAATCTTCTCTAATGACTGACCAATTAAAAGCTAAGTGATTTTTCTGTGGAGCTAAAACCACTGGCATTTTTCACAGAACTAGAACAAATAATATTAAAATCTGTATGTAACCCCAAAAGACCTGACTAACCAAAGCAATCTTGAAAAAGATAAGCAAAGTCAGAGGCTTCACAATTGTGAATTTCAAGCTGTATTACAAAGGTGTGATCATCAATACAGTATGGTACTGGCACAAAAACAGACACATATATCAGTGGAACAGAATAGAAAACAATAGAATCAATTGATTGGATGGGGCCTACCCACATGAGGAAGGGTAACCTGCTTTACTTGGTCTGATTCAGATTTTAATCTTATCAAGAAACACCCTCACAGGCATTTCCAGAATAATATTTGTTGAAATGTGCATCCAGACATGGATCCATAACTGTATGGTCAACTAATCCTCAACAAAGTAGGGAAAAATATCCAATGGAAAAAAAGACATTTCTCTTCAACAAATGGTGTTAGGAAAACTGGACAGCAACATGCAGAAGAATGAAACTGGGCCACTTTCTTACACCATACACGAAAATAAATTCAAAATGGATGAAAGATCTAAATGTGAGACAGGAAATAATCAAAATCCTAGAGGAAAACACAGGCAGCAACCTCATTGACCTTGGCTGCAGCAACTTCTTACTAGACACGTCTATGGAGGCAAGGGAAACAAAAGCAAAAATGAACTATTGGGACTTCCTCAAAATAAAGAAGTTCTGCACAGTGTAGGAAACAGTCAACAACACTGAAAGACAACCTACAGAATGGGAGAAGATATTTGCAAATGACAATTTGGTAAAGTGTTAGTATCCAAAATCTATAAAGTCATTGTCTTCATATTGTTCTGAAGGGTTTTGACAGGTGGGATGGGTAGGCAGGGGCATAAATGTTTTATATCTAGGAGTTTTCTAGCTAGGGGTCCTAGCTTCACTGTCAGCCAACCTGCTTGCTACCAACCGCAATAGAGAAGGTAGAACTAAAAGTGTTCTGAAAAGTTAAAAGCAACTCACAACTGTACTTAGAAAGCTAGAGCTATTCTCATTCCTACAAATATCTCCTTTCTGATCTATTGCCCAGCATTTCCCTTCCCAGCTTCCTTCACCCTGTTTAGGCTGGAGCTGTAATAAGTAAGATTTGAAAGCACAAATGTGAAGGAGCAAAGCTCTCAGTATGGTGGAATTTAATAATGCAGCAAGTCCTTTTTGAATAGGAAATAGCTCTTAAAAGATTTCTTTTCATGTAATTCCAGGCTCAGTTCAGTGAGATCCTCTTATAATCTCTTGAATTCATAGCCTGCTAGGCTTGTGTTATTTGGGCTCCCGCAGCATGGCTGGGAAAATTCAATCCTCCATGTCCCCACAAAATATATATGGCCAGTAGATAACCTGAAGAGCAGAGAGAATACATTTAACAACAACAATGAAACTATATACTTAATGGCTTATTTACTTAGTGGCTATATTTTAATAGCTAAGTTAATTCAGTATTTTGGGCCAGATACTAATTACATAAATTACCCATTTAATTCTGTTTTACCATGAGAAAGCTATTACCCTAATTTTACAGATGAGGAAACTGAGGCTTATAGTGGTTTAACAACTTGCTCATTTTCTTACAGTGGTAAATGGTGGAGCAATGATTAAAGCAAAGCCAGAGTCAAAGGCATACTCTGTTCCCTCCCTTAAGTGGGAGCAAAAGGAGCCTCCTACATAGGTGTTTGGCAGAAGAAAATCTTATTTTTATTACATATTTTTACTCAAATAGGGGATTACTTACAGTTACTGCGGAAAGGAACTGCACTGGACTTCTGTCCCATGTGTCACCTCTGAGTAAATAACAAACCAGATTCTATCCAGATGCCAAGTTTTATTATAAGAATAGTAGGGAATTAAAACAAAAAAACAAACCATAGCCTATGGCTTTGTGGATGGGGAAAGGAATAGTGCCAGATATCCCCTGGGAGTACAAAAATTGGTTTTTTGATAACATTTACCAGGAGCAAATCCTAATGTTAAACATGACCATGGAATATTGTAAGGCTAAGCATTCATTTCTTCATATCCCTGTAGCATTTTTGGCATACCCCCATTTAAACATATCAAACCATGTTTTACTGAACTAATAAATAAAGGATGAGCAAGATCTCTCCAGGTCATCTGTGAGAGGCGTACTGGCTGAGGGCCCAAAGAACCATAGCTCACCATAGCTCAAAGGGCAATTCCTGCATGGGAAAGGAAACTAGATCAAACATGTTCTAAAGCTCCCTGTGATTAAGATAGTTTACCCTTCTATAAATGCCTTGGTCTAGAAATAAGCCAACCCTCTAGGTAATATAGATGGACTGTAGATCCAGGGTATTTTGCTGGAAATTGTACTTGAATCCCATTCCTCTTGTTCTTTATATTTAGCTGAGATAATCCTACCTTTGCTTAGCCTGTGTAATCTACATTTCTCATACTGTCAAAATAAGAGTAAGCATCATACAGTGGACACCTGCTTTGTTCCAGATCATTTTCATACCCTAATCCTCACAATACTCCTTCATTAATCCTATTTTTCAGATGAAGAAACCAAGGCACATAACCTTATGGTGGAAATCATTTTGCAATACATACATGTATCAAATCGTCACATATATACCTTAAACTTACACAGTGTTATATGTCACTTAAATCTCAACAAGTTGGAAGGAAAATTAAAAGTCACTTAAAACATTAAAAAAACCTGAGGCACAAAAATAATTATTGTAGTAATGTTTTGCATAACACTGGCAGTGGTTCTCAACTTCTGGTGTACATGTGTACGTGTGTGTATATGTGTATCACTTAGGAATCTTTTCCTGCAGGACATTTTTTTAAGTGTGGCAATGGTTCTTAAGCTTTGAAATATGTGTGTGTGATACGCACACACACACACACACACACACACATCTACATATATATACACACATTTATAGCCTAGAGATAGTTTTTAAAATATACATATATAAGTCCCTTGACTAATATATCCTGGGGTGAGGAAGAAGTAGAAAAGTATGCATATTTTGAAAACAACAACAAATAGCACAAATTAATGCTGATCAAGAGCAGAGATGAGATTCCCTGTACTCTGCCATGACATCTCTAACTGAATAGATGTGAAGGAGATTTTCTTTTTCAGAGATGAAATTGTAAGTAGTCATAAAAGATGGATGTGAGAGATGTGGTAAGTGTTTTGGGGTAGGCTCTAACTGAGGATTCAGTGACAGGTTAGATCACTGAACACTGCATGGAGGAAGCATGCATTGAATGACTGTCTAAAGGTGGGATCCTTAGGCCACTATGTAGCTTGAGGGTTGTTCACTCTTGAAATGAGAGAAGAAAACTGGATCACTTTGGAGAGCCTGAGGATTGTCCCCAAGCTCACTGATAGACCCTTATCCCTAAGTAGAGACTGATGCAAAATTCTAGCCATAGACTCTCAACCTCAAAAATCTACCTTATAAACTTAAACCAAATCACAAGAGAAACCTGGCTGAGGAGCGCAAACCCAACCACACTTGCTCATCCCCTGAACAAAGATCCTGGTGGTTCATACCTTACTCTATGGTCTGTTTGTTAGTGAATCTCACAAATGATTTTATTTAAATGTTCACAGTTTCCCATGTTTAAAGGAAGTCATAAAATGTACAACAATGCAAATTGTTTTCTTCCACAAATAGTTCTGCTATCTTTAAAATGTTTTTACTTAGAGGTATGGAGCTGGAGGGAAATTCATGGATTCTTATCTAGATGCTTCCACACAGGACCAGGGGTTCTGTGTCTAGCTGTCCCTTTATTCCCCTCTCTTTAAACCATTCACTAGACAGGAATAGGAAGGCTGGACCAGCATCTTTACAGCAATTCAACCAGCCTTGCATGTCCAAGAAATCCTACAGCTCCTTACTGTGCTTAAAAGCTTACATGACATTCTCCATATCTCATCTACTGGCCCCCCTCAGAATCCACATACTATTACTGAATGTCTGCTGTGCTGAAATTTCTAACAAACATTATATAATTGAATTTTTCACATCAATACTCTAAGGTACCTATTATTATTCCCACATTTTATGAGAAAAGACGTTTGAGGGTGAAATGCCTTCCCCCTAATTGCAGTGCTCATTTGAGGCAGAAACAAGAATTCAAACCAGGCTGTTGGTCATTACCTCCTACCTAAAAAATTATTTCTCTTCCCTACTCTATCTGAATTTCTGATGTTAACAGTTTATCTTCACAAGAACACAATTATTCAGTACGTCTGCTGAGAAAAGTAGTAAGAGATCACAAGAAAAACAGGCATTTTGTTAAAATGCTTAAGAAAAGATTTTCTCCCTGAGTTTTGGGGCACTCTAGAAAGAGTCTGGAGCTCTTTAAGCCCTGAAGCTCCACAGGGTTTGTGTTCATCAATACATCTTCTCCTTTCCCATGACTGATGAGTGGAAAGAAGGGATTTAAAAATAATCTGGAGAAGAAAATTGAAACCCAGGGATATATGTGACATGCCTTCTAGGAAACAGGGTTAATGTAGACTAACTAGAGGACCTTAACAGTGAACTTATTTTTCAGTCAAAATCCATCATCTCAGCTTGTTTGGACATCTTTTGTTCTTTCTTCATCAGAAGGGTACCAGGGGAAATGGAGAGTGAAGTCAACTCTATTATAATTTCTAGTAATTGAAATTTTATCATAGATAAAATGTTCCTTCCACAAGTGTGTCTCTTAGTGTATGGTTGACTGATTCTGGCCATACCTGTTATTTCATCTCAAGTGTAAATAACATATGATATCCTTTTTATATGTTCTTGTGGGGATTTCAAATATATCCAGAAGTTATAATGAAAGAATGCTCTGATTTACTAAATTTAAATGAGTTAAAGGCAAGGATATATTTGGGGCTTTGAAGGATAGGCTTAAAATTTCTACATACCAAGCTATTTGAAGAAGAAATTTCTTGCAGTCATCCAGAGTATAGCCTGACTAAAGAAGAACTTCCTTCTCCTTTAACAACTGACTAATGTATGATACTAAGTGATAATAAAATTAGAAAATTTTCACTTAGTCTACTATTTATGGTTATCTAGTATCTAGTGTTATTTCAGGCATTACAAATATATCATACAATTTAAAAAACTTACTTCCCCCTTTTGCTTCTTATTAGAAAAAAAAATTGTTTACTAAGGATCTACAAAGTTTCATAGTTGGTGGACCAAATCCTTCTGAACACACTTGTTGGAAGAGACAACAGTTCACTTAGGCTTTGTCAGGGACAACTCCATCACAGTTTGTCTAATTTTAAAGATACTAGTTAAGAGTGAGTGAAATATACTACAGTGAAAACAAAGTGTATCTACAAGAAACCACGTGGATGAACCATAGTTATGTGGTACTATGTGAAAACAGTAGGCTCTGGGAACTACATAAGGCATTGTGCCCTTTTCATGGAGTTCAAGATTAAGAAAATTAACATTATTTTATTTAGAATATATATATATATATACATATATATTATTTTGGATAGAATTAACATAAAATTAAGCATGGTAGGGTGAGAAGAGAAGGAGAGGAGCATATAGATCTATTTAGGGTATTGTCAATATTTTTATTAGATTGGGGAATAGGTTCACTGTGTTAAGTATATTATTGAAGATAAACCAATGAATAAAAGGAAAGAAAATTATAAGCAGAGAACCATGATGAGAATCTGTCATAAACTGAGGATTATGATTTATTTAATATCATGTACTAGAGGTCCACTTAGAAATGAGAGTGAGTGGGGGAGGAAAGAAGAAAAGGGTGAGGAGGGAGAAAAGGAGTTGAGAACAGTGAAAATCAGGTAATAGGTTGAGGTGGTTGGGGAGAAAAAGGATTCTCAATAAGGAAGAATGAGAGTTGCAAAATTTTATTTTGCTAACTTTACATTCAATATCTGGCCTTTGTTAAGCAACCCCAGATCATCTCACTTGCCCTTCCTTGACCTTTACTCATTCAATAAATATTTATTGAGTACCTGCTTACTTCCAGACACCATGTTGGAGATATTTCCTGCATTTATGGAGATGTCAGATCATCTGTGGCAAAAAATAGTTACTTAAACAAATACTTAGGAATATTTAATTACAGTAATAAAAAATAGCTATGTGGGAGTAGAAGACAACAAAAATCATAAATACCTAACCACTGATTGCACCTTTAGAGGGCTTCATGGGGGATTTCTATTTTAGATTCTTTCTCTCTTTTAGACATGTTTAGCATACAACCTTTTTGTATAAAATTTGGAAAATATTTTTTTTAAAAAGGTGGGGAAATGTAAGTACCCCAAATTCTATGCTGAGATAAACACTATTAGAATTTTGATATATTTTCTTCCAATCTTTTCTTTTTCCTATGGATATGTGTTAGAAAATTGTGAACATAGTGCATATTCAGTTCTGTGTCCTAAATGCAAGAGGCCTTGTAATGTACATTGAGTTGACCTGTATCCTTGACATATGTTGGCAATGTCTTTCACTGCCAGCACTGAGGATGGAATGCAGTGATCCTTCTGTATCCCCATGTCCTCAGAACTCCTGGATGATTTTATTGTTCTCCTGATGCCTAGCCAGTAGCACTGTGATAGGCAGGCTTTATCCTGACAGAATTTTACTCAGAGAAAGAAAGATTCATAAAAATGTTACGATCAAGACCTTGCCCAGTCTCCTGATTTTTTCCCCTCAATTGTACTAACACGAAGTTCCATATCTCATAAAGACTTTATTTAGTCAGAAGGGAGGGTGTCTGAGGGTGGATAAAATAGGTGAAGGGGAGTGGAGTTACAGGTTTCCAATTATGGAATGAATAAGTCACGGGAATGAAAAGTAGAGCAGAGAGAATATAGTCAGTGGTATTGTAATAGCATTATACAATGCCAGATGGTAGCCACACTTGTGGTGAGCATAGTATAATATATAGAATTGTTGAATCACTATGTTGTACACCTAAAACGAATTTAACATTGTGTCCCAACTGTACTTCAATAAAAAAAGATTATATCTAAAGAGCCTGAATAGAAAAGTCCTAGTGTTTATTTTGAATTTGAATTTTTATGTTCCGTAGACATGACTTATTATTGGACCATTCCTATATTTCACATACCAGATTGATGTCTTGCTAAGCACTAAGTAAATGATATCTAGTTGTCTTAGTCTGCGTGGGCTGTTATAATAAAAATAGCATGAACTATGTGTCTTATAAACAACAGAAATATATTTTTCACCATTCTGGAGGCTGGATGTCCAAGATCAAGGTACCTGCAGGTTGGGTGTTTGGTGAAAGCCCACTTTCTGCTTCATAGATGTCCATCCTGCTGTGCGCTCCTCAAATGGAAGGGATGAATAGGAAATTCTGTGGGTCTCTGTAAAAAAGGCACTAATCCTTTTCATGAGGACTCCATCCTGAGGGCCTAATCACCTTCCATCACACTGAATGAATGAATTCTGGGGCAGAAAAAGCATTCAATCTACAGCACCAGTCAACTAGAACTGAGAAAAGATGCTATGCTCAGAGAGAAAATTGACTTCACCTCTCTGGAAGAGAGTCAGGCCAGGGATAACCTCAAAGGTTTGTCTTGTTTTGTCAAGTTGATATTCTACTCAGCCCTTTCCTGACCAAGCTTCAGTGGCATGCTAGCACTAACTCAGATCAACTCACAAGGGCCAATCGTTTCTT
Source organism: Ursus maritimus (assembly GCF_017311325.1). NCBI lineage: Eukaryota > Metazoa > Chordata > Mammalia > Carnivora > Ursidae > Ursus > Ursus maritimus. The sequence continues at coordinate 42,256,633 of NW_024426774.1, forward strand.
TGTCTTCTCAAACTGCATTCAATGATGTTAATGTAGTAACTTGAAATCAACCCTGATGAGAGTATTTGTGCCAAAAACTGGGCAAACACTATAAACTATATTTTTGTCTTTTCCAGACAATTAGTTGTTATACTAGCATACCACTTCCCAGTTTCACTTCCTTTCACTCATCAGCAGAAGCCATGAGTTCTTTGTCTCCTCAGTGCAAGCCATTGCCATTACCAAACCCAGATCCAGTGATGTTGGGCATATAGACTCATCTTCTAAGAATAAAACAGTAGATCACTGTTCACAACACACAACACACAAACATACTCCAATGCCCAATCTAATAATCTGAAGAATATCTTGCTCTGCGTAGAATTCTTTTTTAAATTTTTCGCTGTAATATTTTCCTTCCAAAGTATCAGAATTTTCTCAGGTTCCATTTCTTTCCTCAGATAGTAAATGCATGAGATATCTTCATGGCTTGACAGTTGTATGGAGGTGGGAGTGGGACGAATTATGGTACTTTCTGCCCTAAGATTCAAGCCTAATATGAACAAGCTTTTTAAACTTTGTTTCAGGAAATAGATGTATTGACTTAAAAATTCTTCTTTTTGCTGATTTGGAAGCTATCAAGGGTATGATAAGGAGTTCTTTTGTTTGATAGAGGGTGGTGAATTCCACATAGGAAAGTTATAGATACAAAAACCCAAAGTGTGAAAGGACTTTTATATTTTTAAATTCAAGAAACTTACCTATGCATCATTTTACACACACACACACACACACACACACACACACACACACACTCAATTTTAAGGTATAGTTTTGCATGGTATGTAATGGTATGGCTATAAAGGTATAGTTTTACCATGGGCTGCATGGTACGGCTGATGTAGCTACATAGATTTCTTCCATCGGCAAGATAATTGGGGATTAAGAGAGAGTGTGTGTGTGCATGCGTGCGTGTGTGTGTAAATACATCAGTATACATGTGTGTGTATATATGTGTGTATGTTATGCTTTTGTATGGTTGTGTAGATGTGTAGCATATAGTTTTGTTTTTTGTTACTGTGGTTTTACCCAAAAAATTTCAATCAGGGCAGAATTTCCCACTTGGTTTTTGTCAAGGCAAAAGAGACTAAGTGAAATAGTGTTCTATTTTTTTTTTTCTGCCTGACTACTTTATTTCAAGCACTGGCAATGTTGCAGCTTCTTTTTCCCCCGTAGGGTCTGTGCAGAAAAAAGGAAAAAAATTACCTGTTGACCGACACGGAGGCAGAAATTGACTTACAAATGGAAACAAGTTCAGAAACCCACATTGTTGTGAGGCCACAATGAAAAGGCCACTAATGATCAGGCATTGATGCTGGCAGGATCCCTGAGCTGAGCAAACACGACTTCAAAGGATACTTTAAGGGCCAAATTAAATAAAAATCTAGTGAAGGATACCAGAGTAGCAGTTTCTGGATCAAAATGAACAGAGCATATTCTCTGCCAGGGGCATTCCTTCTGTTTTTGAAACTTTGGGTTTTTAGAGGTAGAATCTTTATAGTTCTTGAGAAAGTTCACATTTGGAATGCATCATGTCTGTGGTCTGTACTCTGTACAGATAGGAAGTAATGCTGCTTACAGTGACAAAGCTTTGATAACTGCTGTCTTGGTGTGGCTGTTAGGCAGCAATAGAAACCTTGACCGTGACAACCGTACAAATGATTATATATTGGAGGCATTCTGCCTGCATTAGAGCATATTTTATTAGCATATAGAATACCCAGAAAGATGAAAAATCTATAGAAAAGGAGAAACCAAAAAGTATGAGTATTACTCACAAAATTTGAGTAAGTGGGAATTTTGTGTTTTTCAACGAAAAAAAAATTCCTAATATTGTAAATAATATCCAAAAAAAAAATTCTTTCAAGGAACGGTGAGGAAAGAAGAAAGAAAAAGGAAAATTAACGTTCTATCATCCAACTGGCTATTTCTTCCTGACTTTCCATTTCCTACAAAAGGACTTTTTTGTTGTCCACTTTCCCTGATTCTCCACACCAGGAACAAAGTACTGTTGTACATACTTGAGTAATATTGTCATCATAGGAACAATTTCAATCACATTCTAATTACACAGCTTCTTCAGAGGAAGGACTATCTTAGGTCAAACTTTTCTTAATTAAACATTACAACTTGTTCCATAACTAACAAATAAATGTCAATAGATGATTGTACCTGAGTAGTACACCCTTCTCAGTAATTTACGTCCTCTCTCCAAAACACCAAGAGCAGGTTTAATGATTCTGGAGCAGCTTTGGCTATGTCACTTACCTCTCAAACTCTCAGTAGTTCTTCATTACCCTTAAAGTGATTACTAATGTTTGGGGAGTCTGATCAGTTGGAAATGTGAGCAAACCCATAAATTCACCAGAAAAAGTCATGAAATTACCATTCGACATTATTACCAACACAAATGTGGCATCGTCATTATTACCACATGAGCATTATGGGTTGTGACTATTGACACATTTGGTACTATAGCAACCTAATAAGGTGAACGTCTTACATTTTACGAAAGGAAAATCTAAGCCCTCGAAAGAAAAAGATCAAGTTGGAAGTCACAAAACTAGACATATGGGTAATCAGAATTTGAAAACATGTCTATGTGAGAGCTGATATTTTTAAAGTGGAAAAAAGTCCATTTTATAAAATAATCATTTTATCAGTTTATAAATATCATATTTATTCATTACATATAAGGTTCAAGCCCTATGTCGAGCTCCAGTGTGGAATCTACTTAAAACATACACACACACACACACACACACACACACACGTGCACACACACACACACACACACAAACACATATATATATACAGTTTCCTTACTGATTTTCTGCTTGGGTGATCTATCCATTGATTTTAGTGTTGTATTAAAGTCCCCTACTATTGTATTATTTTTGATTCCTCTCTTTATGTCTGTTAATATTTGCTTTATTTATTTGGATGCTCCTATGTTGGGTTCATAGGTATTTACAATTATTATATCCTCTTGTTGGATTGACCCTTATTTATCATTATTGAAAGCCTTTCTTTGTCTCCTGTTGCAGTTTTGTTTTAAAGCCTATCCTATCTGATACAAGTATTGATACCCAGACTTTTTAAATTTTTTTTTTTTCATTTGCGTGGAACACCTTTTTCCATCTCTTAACTTTCAGTCTGTGTGTTTAGATTTGAATTAAGTCTCTGGTAGGCAACATATACATAGATCTTATTATTTTTTATTCAGTCACCATGTTTTTTTATTAGAGCATTTAGTTCATTTACATTTACAGTGATTATTGATAGGTATGTATTCATCACCATTTTGTTAATTTTTTATGTTTTTATAGTACTTCTCTGTTCCTTCTTTTCTTGCTCTCCTTCTGATTGATGATTTTCTTTACTGTTATACTTGGCTTTCTTTCTCTTTATTTTTTTGCGTATCTATTACAGGTTTTTTGTTTGTGGTTACCATGAGGTTCATAAATAGCATCCTAACTATATAGCAGTCTATATTAAGTTGATGGTCACTTAAGTCTGAACACATTCTAAAAAAACCTCCCTTTTCTCCACTCTAGACATATTATGTATATGTTGTCGTAATTTACGTCTTTGTGTGCATGATTTCTGTTTATGTCCTTTTCTTTTCCACTGAAAGAAGTCCCTTTAACATTTGTTGTGAGGCTAATTTAGTGACAATGCAGTCCTTTAACTTTTGTTTGTTTAGGAAAGTATTTACCCGTTCTTCAGTTCTGAATGATATTTTTGCCAGGTAGAGTATTCTTGTTTGTAGGTTACTTGTTTTTGCTTTTGTTTTTTGTTTTTTCTGGCTCTTAGAATACATCATGCCACCCTCTTCCGGCCTGCAAAGTTTCTGCTAAAAAATCAGCCTTATGGGGTTTCCCTTGTTTGTAACTTTTTGCCTCTCTCTTGCAGCTTGAAAAATTCTCTCATTATCTTTAAACTTCGACACTTTAATGTGTTATATTGTGGACATCTTTGGGTTCATCTTGGTTGGAACTCTTTATGGAACTCTTTATGGAACTCTTTATGATTCTTAAATCTAAATGTCTGTTTCCCTTCCCAGGTTAAGGAATTTTTCAGCTGTAATTTCTTCAAGTAAGTTTTCTGTTGCTTTCTCTTTCTTTCTCCTTCTGGGGCCCTATAATGTTAATGTTGATTCACTTGATGTCCAAGAGATCCTTTAACCTATCCTCATTTTTTAAAATTCTTTTTTTTTCTTTTCATTCTTCAGCTTGGGTGCTTCCCATTACCCTGTCTTGCAGATTGCTGGTACATTCTTCTGCATCCACTAATCTGTTGATTTCCTCTAATGTATTTTTCATTTCTTTTATTACTCAACTCTGGTTCTTTTCTATATTTTCTGCCTCTTTGTTGAAATTCTGAGTTCTTCCACTCTTGTCTCCAGTCCAGTAAGCATCTTTGTTGTCATTACTTTAAAACTCTTTATCAGACATATTGTTTATCTCCTTTTTTTAAAGTCCTTTTTCTGGGGTTGTCTTGTTTTTTATATTGGAGCATATTCTTTGTCTCCCATTTTGCTTGACATCTGTGTGTGCTTCTGCAATTTGGGGTGAACCACTACTTCACCTAAACTTGAAGGAATGGTCTTGTTTATGGTCATCCTCTGTGTAGACCTTGTGTGCCTGGTACTTTGGCTGGCTTGCTTGAGCTTGTCTGGTATGAGCTGTGTCTCCTGGTATGCTCTGTGCTGGGGTTGCCCCGGTGGAATGGCTGGATCTGAACTTGGGCATGAGCCTGGATAGTCCCAGGGCTCTCCATGCAAAGGGAACCTTGGAATGAAAGCTAAAGTTGACATGGGTTCAAAAATTCGACTGTTGCAGGTCTCTCCATGCAGAAGGTGCCCTGACAGGACAGTTGTAGCTGAAGTGGCCATAGGCAGGGGCAGGCCCAGGATTAAGCACTGATATTCTTTTTTTTTTTTTTTTTTTTAAGATTTTATTTATTTATTTGACAGAGATAGAGATAGCCAGCGAGAGAGGGAACACAAGCAGGGGGAGTGGGAGAGGAAGAAACAGGCTCATAGCGGAAGAGCCTGACGTGGGGCTCGATCCCATAACGCCGGGACCACGCCCTGAGCCAAAGGCAGACGCTTAACTGCTGTGCCACCCAGGCGCCCCATAAGCACTGATATTCTTAATCAGTATGTCCAGTATAAATCACATCCATAGATTTTACATTATAATAAACTTCACAATATATTATACATTATACAATACATTATTATACAATATACAATACATTATAATAAACCTTACAATAAACTCTAATAAATAACTTATTTAAAGTTTAAACTTGTTAATTACTCAATGATTGTTGCTTAGCCCCATACCAACCTTTCTACACTCTGCTCTGAATAAGTAGGACTGAGGTATTGAAAACTACATTTCCCAGACTCTTTTAACTCCAAGCTTCTTGTTAAGTTCTGCCAATTGGAAGCACTGTTAGGATATTAGAAGGGAAAAGGAATGGAGAAATCCTCTGTTTTTGACTCCCACAGTCTTATTATATTACAGCAGGAGGGACAAAGTGACTACACATTCCAGAAATGATGAGCTCGTCAGCAGCATTTCCGTAACTCTTGAAAGTACAGAGTAATAGAACCTCCAAAAATGCAGACCTATAGGCAACAACCCAGGCATGAACTGTATCACTTGATCTAGGGGTGACACACAGAAATTTTTTCTCCTAATGTTTCATCATTTTGCATCTCCAGTCCTTCCAACATAGTTGTAAACAGTTATTTATATAAATGAGTCTCTTTGTAATAACCAATTTGTATGTTTTCCTGATTGGATCCAAATTGAAACAGGACTGATTCCAGATCACTGGTTATGAAATATTGGAAAATTGGATATTTATCTCATCTCATTGATTTGTATGTAGAGGTAACCTCGTTGACATTGCTGAATGAGTTTTTGATGATCTGTGGAAAGTAGTGGCATTCTAAGTATTTGAGTTATCATCAATGGTGGCTTGAAATAAAGCACATTTTAAAAGTAAGAGTGAGGTGATAGATGTGTGAATTAATTTGATTGTGGTAATCATTTCACAGTGTATATGTATATCAGACTATAATGTTGTACATTATACATTACATTTAATGTACATTGTACATTATACATTACATTTAATGTACGTTGTACATTAAACATATACGTTTTGTCAAGTTTACCTCAATAAAACTAGACAGAATTTAAAATAATAAAGGTATTCAGAAATTAAGTGCTAATGCACTTGGCCATTATAATAATAATGATTACAATAAGAGCCATGTGACTAACTGGCTTTTTCTTACCACATTGGAGACATTATGGGAAGAACAGGCTCAGGGCCCTATATTTTCAACTCAAGACATAGAATTGGATATAATTTATGAAGGCTCCAAAATAACAATTTTTCTTTTATAGGCATAGGACAAATATAGTTGAAAGTAAGAACCAAATTTGATGCTGCAGTTGAAGTTGAATTGACATCTTTACCAAGACTCTTATTTTTAGTTCAGGGCATTGAATGACCATGAATGGGACCTGACATTTTGGGTGGAGACATTTAGTTGCACTTAGCTTAACATAATAACCTTGAATTCTGAAATCCCCTTGAATCTCTCCTTCCAGGGCAGTTCACACCTTTTCTTTCTGAGACTACCATCCTCCCTTTTTTAAAGACCTGTAATTACTTCACCTGAAACAATTGTCTCTTAAGGGAATGCTGAGTCCCTTCAAAAGGACTCCTTATCATATTTAGACTGAATATTAAAGTCAGAATCCATTGTGCTTCGAGATGAAAAAGACAAAGTCTGATCCAAGAAGAAATGGTTCATATGCTTAAAGAATTGCAGGGTTTTAGTAAGTTATGTGAAGAAAAATGAATGGTATATATGTGGAAATTAATTCTAAGAACAGTATCCAGAGAGGACAGAAATAATGTTAGATTCGAGCTTGTAATGTTGATACGGGCTCAGATGCTTACTGTAGGTTGTGGGTCCAATATATTAGATGGACAGTTGGAAGTAGTTCTAACACTTGTCTTGATTGGTTGAAAGAAGCATAAAGTCAAAGGCTATTTACAGACTATGAAATTTAGTTGCCAGAACTTCCCTCATAGAAGGAAGGAATCCCAAAATTTAAGGAGTCAGAAATATTGGAGTTGGAATTTCATGGAGCAACCTACTCACTCTCTCCCCATTCTCCAGTATGTCTCCTCATAGACCGAAAAGGGTATGCATTTTGATAGGGACACTGAAAAGTATATTAATGAGAAAAGTACACCAGCATCCTTACAAAGCCTAGTAGTGGCTTCTCTCTTTAGGCTGGGATGATGGTAGGAGATGGTGATACTGAAATGGGCTTTGTGATTTAGATTGGAATAATGGAATCTTACATGGCAGAGACCATGGCTCCTTGCTTAACTGTCTGATATAAGATTAAGGCAATTATTGTAAGGTAGAACAGGACCTTTTAAATAATCGTCACTTTTAGTGATATTTTGTGTTAACTAACTTAATATGGTGTAATTAGGAATAAAATACATAAACATCCTACCAAAGAGTTATCCCATCTATAAAACTAAAAAAAAAAATGAATTTGGTGAGTAGACACAAGACTTGAAGTCTACAACGGAGTGTCACACCTCTTATCTAGCTCCCAATGCTAAGTTATTTCAGCCTTGACTCCCCCTCAATGAAGATGAAGCTGAGCCCCTTAATAAGTGAACTTGTGACACAGCCACAATTATATACTGTAAGTCATCCTCAAAAGTTTCTTTAAAGGGACCTGTGTCATAAGCAGGATGTCTGAGCACTGGCTAAAGAGAAATTACCAGATATTTTAAGAATTATCAGACATGGGATTTGGTTGATGCTAATCCTGGAGATCTGAAATGACAATATGCTCCTCTGGTCAGAGTGGAAGCTAATGAAGGTCTTAGTAAAGAATAGATATTGTCCAAAAACTAATTCTCAGTGGGTCCAGTCGTTCTGCAGACCTAGCCTATTATTTTTTCCCTCCGGTTGCTTAATGCATATTTGGAGTAAACACATCCTGAAATTGACTAAATTCTCACATATATTCACTGACCCATGGGTATGGGACATATTGGAGTAGGAAAAAAGACCAAGTAGGAACTCTAGGAACTTTGTTCATTCCAAAACGGTAAATCAAAGGCAATAGTGCAACCCTGGGAAAATAAAAGAAAATAGTAACACCACTAAAAACAAAAGATGCAGGGATAGACTTTTTCAACTTACCTATTTGACATTTGCAGAAGGTGTTTCGGCCTTGGAGAATGATATTAAGTTGTAAATTGAATCAGGTGATGACTCCAGTTTTATAGAGGTGGAAACATGCTCAAAAAGGATGGAACTCATAGTGAGTAATGTCGTGAGGATTGAAACACACATCTGTCTAAATGAGAGACTATGTTTCCAGTCAGAATAGTATGTCTGTATCCCACTCATGGATTCCGAGGAATCCCCAAAATACATTCTAACTCATTATACCTCATATTTAAGACCCGGTGAAAACAGAGTTACAGAATGATATCTCTTCGTGTGTGTGTGTGTGTGTGTGTGTGTGTGTGTACACATGCATACACTCAAACCACTCTTCTATGACACAGTTTAAATCCACCCTCTCTTGTGTTTTCCTACCTTCCGGGAATGGCCAGCAATCCCTGTACCAACGGATGAAAGATTACTCCAAACTTTTCTGTGAAAGAGAGGAGAAGGCAAGGGGGCCAATGCTCAGAGGTGAAGACCCTTTGCTCTTCTTTGCTCCCGCTTTTACTGGTCCTTCAAGATAATCACAACTCTTTCATCACTGTTCCTCTGTTTAGGGGGAAGATACGATGTGCTAATTTGGGTGTATTCTGTGAGGTCTGCTAAACATGGCCTACATCTCTTAGATCACAAGGCGACTGTTTGGGCTAGGAAAGCTTCCAGAAGGTGACTCCCTGCGGCACTCCAGTGGCAGAGTGGTCACGTAGGCCTCGGCATTCCAAAGGCCTACGCCCTTTTCCGAAAGCTTCCCTGCCCTTAGTGGCCTCTGGTTACATTTTAGCGAGCCAGGTGTTATGGCTGATTTCGCGGTCTGCATTAACCCCAGCACCTCCAAACAGCCCGCTGATATCTCACCTCCTTTGTTTTCTGTAATGTTTTTTTCCCAGTTAAATGTGAACATCTTTGTGACATCTTTTGCATTATTATTTAGTTCTTATTATTTATTCATAAATTTATGACTTAGACTCTGAACACAGTATATGTCTGGATGTTACGAACCTGAGGGGATAAGAGGCATGTGGGAAGAAGGTAGGGTTCCAAAATATCACAGACCTAAATTTGAATCTTGGCTGACAGTTATTAGCGAAATTGTTTAATCTCAGAGACTTGGCTTCATCTTCTGTAAAATGGATTTACTAATAATTCCTCTTAGGGTTGTGGTGGAGTTTGTGTGTGACGTTGGAAGCAAAAGTGCCTCATGTGTGGAATGCATTTCATAAAATTCTGTTCCTATCTGGCTCTTTCTCCTAATCTGCAAATCCTTTCTTTGTGTACCCCTTTAGCTTTCAAAAGTTGTCTTTTCAAAGTGTCAAATAACAAAGCTCAAAGAGATTTAGAGACTTATCTCAGGTTATGTGGCACAGGAAAATAGGATTCCAGGTAACCTGATACTAACCGTCACTTGAAACTTCAAAGAGAAATCCATCTCCAAGATTGCGATTCCCTTGAACAGAGCCAGAGAAGGAATCTGGAGGATTCTAAGAGCAAGCATCCTTCCAAAATGCACCACAATTGCTCCCCCACAAGTGAAAGGAGCAGGTACCAGATTTAGAGCCATTCTTGGGCCTTCTGAAAGATTGGAAATATGGCTCTCCATAGCACACGTGAACCTCCACCCCATCCTGTCATCCAACTAACTCCTCCAGCACAGGATTTCTGCAGGGCTTTGCTAGAAGCGTACTGTCACTATTGAATCCTGAGCAATTCTCTCTCATGAGCACATTGTAATTTAATTTTCTGTGTACCTGTCTGTCATCAAACAACTATGAGTTTCTAGAGAACCAGCAGTGAATGTTTAATCTCTATTTTGCCAGTGCTTAGACTAGTTCTTGGCACAAATGTGGCACTTGATAAATAATTGCTCAATTAATTAACGGTGCTAAGTTTAGAATAGAATACATTTGTTTCCTTTCAGGAGTTACTTCATATTACTAATGGGACATCAGAGGAGAGAAAACTCCCAAATTAAAAAAATAATAATAACAATAAAATCACTAATTGTGGAGTGTCAAATCAGAAGAGTTTGTGAGAGGAAGAAAGAAAGCAGGGTTGGCAGACTATGGCCTGCATACCAAATCTAGCCTGCTAACTGTTTTTGTAAATAAAGTTTTACTGGAAAACATCTGTGCTTATTTGTTTATGTATTGCCTATTGGCTTCTTTTGAGCCACAGTGGAGTTGAACAGTTTAGACAGAATTTATAAGGCCAAGAAAGCTGGAAATATTGAATACCTGGCTTTTACAGAAAAAGTTTGCTAGCTTCTGCTTTAGATCATGTAAGCTGACTTCATGTATTTTTATCTCATATGAGGTATTAAAATCCCTACATTCTCTTTGAGGTAATTATAGAATATAATTGTTTGTCGAAGCTGTGCCTGAAAATTATTGCTGGAACACATGAGATTCTAAATAAATATTTCAGGAAGAACAAAAGTTTCTAAGTACTGTTAATAAATTGAGGGATGATATATTCTAGTCTGATATGAATAATGGATTCAGGCTAAAAAGATAATAAGATCCTGTTAAATCTTACTTCCATGTCTTGAGAATAAATGTTAATATGGTGATGGATAATCTCTTTCCCACCCACTCCTATGTACAATCATTGCAGGGGGCCCTTGGCTTGTTCTTCCCACATGCACATCACTCCTTGTCTGTATCACACAACATGGTAAACACTTAACCAGTCACCTTCTCGCTGCTCAACACAGAACCCTGATGGTATCCCAGATTCAGATACATTTTATTTTAGTAGCTATTTTGTCCTTTATGTTCATCTCTGGGATAAGGCTGACCTTCTTTTGCATCTTCTCAGTGCATCATCAATGCTGGATTGATTTGTGATGCTAGGTGGTCTTAAATACTTTTTAAACCTTTTTATTGAGGTATAATTAACATGCAAAAAGTTGCACATATTTAATGTACAAAACTAAGTGACGTTGGAGTGAGTATGTCTATATCTGTGAAACATCACCATCAAAGCCATAAACATATCTGTCACCACCCAGTTTCCTTCTGGTCTCTGTTATAATTTATATATTAAGTGTGTGTGTGTGTGTTAAGAACACGTAACATAAGATTTACTCTCTTAGGAAATTTTATGTATATAGTTTAGTATTGGTAGCTAAGGCACTATGCCATATAAAGGATCTCCAGAACTTATTTATCTTGTATACTGAAATTTTGTAACCATTTATCACCTCCCCAATTCTGGATCTCCCTAGCTTCTGGCAACCACCATTCTACTCTCTGCTTCTATGAGTTTGACTCTTTTTAATTCCACATATAAGTGAGATTATGCACTACTTGTCTTTCTGTGTCTGGTTTATTTCATTTAGCATAATGTTCTCCAGGTCCCTGGCTGCACCTTACATTTCCCTAAAATCTATTACATAAACACAAGTTTAATGTTCCTTTCCACAAGTACTCCACATAATTAGTTTTTTAGGATTACTGTCTTTGCTAGCGTAATCCCATCTTCTGGCCCTCTTGGGATGATCACTAATCAAGAAGAGGCATGGTCTGTCCCACCTTCTTGGTAGGACTCTTAAAACAAGCATTTGGAAAGCATGCTTATAAAAATGCCTGACAATACTGTATATTTCCTGTGAGCTCATGACTGTGTATAAATGTAAAGAAAAATCCATCACTTAAAAACTCACATGACTGGGGTACCTCTGTGGATGAAAGGAGCAGACATGGACCAGATCAGGAGTGAAAGAAACAGGAACTTGAGCTTTATTTGTAATGGTCTGGTTATGGTGTTGTTTTTTTTTTTTTAATAAAAAAGAATTATATATGACTTGCATAACTGACAGCTATTTAACCATCTCCACCGAAGAATTCTAATGAACACTAAGCAACACGTGAGAAATATTTAATCAGGTGCATAGGAAGTTAGACAAGGTTACCTTCCCTGTGCCACCAGATCCCAAACTCTGGGGTGCCTTTTACCTCATTCTCCATGACAGGCAAAGCTGTGTATGCGGTAGTAGTATAGGGGGTAACTTCATTTCTGAACTCCCACATGAGCCTGAGCTCCTTACGTTCTTTCTTATACTTGAGATCTTAAATTTAGTCCTTGAACAAGACCCACAGTTGATTCTACCACTTCATCCATGTTCTTGTGCAGATGCTCAGGCACCCATAAATTTTAGTTGTTTGGAAAAAGAGAGTATCAGTTAAACCACTTTTCTATCTCTGACCACATTCTCTGAGGACAAACATTTACCCAGCTGTGATTCTGTGACCTTGTAAGTTTTCTCTACCTCCCTTAAGTATCCAGACTCCTTTATATGTCATTGCCCTTTTCAATAGCACTGTGTCTACTCCTATGACAGAGCCTCCAGAGTAGGCATCTTTAAACCCCATAGCATATTCATTCAGCCTTTGTCTGAGTTAATCCACAGCTTGATGGATGGTTTTATACAAGTTGAGACTCAGTTCCTCAAGTGTGTGCCATGCATTTATCTTCTTTCTCTTTAGGATCTTCCCCAATTCCTCTGAAACCCTGTTAGCTTAACATACAAGCTAAGCCCAGAAGTGTGGGACAGTTAATGTCCCTGGGGATTATTCCAGTCTGCTGTCCTTCTGGTAGAGAATTGTAAGAGGAATACTGATTTTTTGTTGTTAGAATGGAGTCTAACACTGTTAACATTATATTTACTAAGGTAATAAATGGAGGTGTGGGAGCAGGATACCTTTAGCTCAGTCAGTGATGACTTACCTCTGTAGGTAAGATTTGATGGAAGGAGATGCTACTATGTAACCAGGCTCCCTAAAGTCAATGGTGATGATAAGATTCCAGAATGGCACAAGCCAGGTGGGAACACATAACCGCCAGAGACAAGATGAATTCAATTATAATAATGAGCAGCTGGAATGGTAATTAGAGAATTCCAACTACAGGGATCTGTGGCAATGCCTAAAAATGTGTTAGTAGAGACAAGATAGATGGGGTGAAAACAAATGTATTGTTTGACTTCTATATTCAACAGGATTAAGAACAGATAAACAGAACATTGAGGTCAGCACCATAATGGAAAATCGTGATTCTTCATCGAGTTTCTAGACATAATCAGTTCTCATTCCCAGATACATTGTACACTAGTTAAGAGAAATGATCAAGACTTATTGTACTGACACTGATACCCAGGAATCACATGGCATCATTCTCCCATCCCCATTCTCATCTTTGAGTGGAGATACATGAAGGCAGGTCAAGACATGGAATCCTGGCTCAAGTTTAGTCAGTGTGTCTAGTGGGTCTGTTGAACACCAGATGTTATTTCCTTAGTCCTTTGGTGCATAATTAGGGTGAATATTTTTAGTAGCTGACAGAAACCAGTTGAAATCCCTGAATTTGCAACTTGATCTGTGATAGTAAAATGGAAGAAACATCCCATCCCAAGTGGAATCATGGAGTAATTTAGCACAACCCTCCAAGTCTTAAAAGATGCAGAGGAAGTCATCTTTATTTTATCCCCAGTCAATTAATAAATACGTTCCCTGAAAAATCCCTAGTTGGATATTCTAATTTTAATGAATAAGATTACCAGAATCTGACACTTGATATAAGGCTTTTTATCTAGGTATGAAATTATTTTCATTCCAGTATAGTTAACATACAGTGTTACATTAGATATAAAATTATTTTCAATCTTCATGAAGAGGGTGGAAGGCAAGTTGCATTTATGTTGTTATAGTGGCAATTTATAACTATTCATTTAGGGCTGTAATTCATCTCTTAATATTTGAGAAAATATAGCATAGAGAGACCTTAATTGTTTTGACATCCACAGAACATAGTTTTGGTGCACCATATTAATCATTTCATGGCCTGGTAACCAGGAAATGAGAAGTACATTAGATGTTCTAATAAAACACATGAGTGTCAGAATTGTGAGGTAAATCCTACAAACATTCAGAAGATGGCCTTATGGTGAAGTGTTGAGGGGTTCAGTGGTCTGAGCATGCCAGAACATCCCCTCTTAGTGTACCCCTTGACACTAAGAAAGTTGCACAGTGCTCAGTGGGCATCTTGGAATTTTGAAGGCAGCATGTACTCCATTTGGGAATAATATGCAGATCAATTTATGGGGTGACTCAGAAGACTGCCCAGTTTCAAACAGGATCCAAAAGGGGGCTCTAAAACAGGTGAAGGCTGTGGCACAAATTTCTCTACCACTATCAAATATAATGGTGGTAGAGAATCTGTGGCAGATATGGATGCTTGGCTTAGACTTTGGCAAGACCAAATTGGGGAGTTTCAATAGAGACCCCTAATATTCTAGAGCAAGTTCATTCCTACTGTAGCAAAGAACAGCTTGCCATTTGAAAAATCGTTCTCGGCATGCAACTGGGCTCTGGTAGAAAGTGAGCAGAACTGCTCATTACAAACTGGGTATGTCAGATCCACTAACTCTTAGGATCAGTAGGTGCAGCAGCAATCCAAGGCACAATGAAAATTCTTCATAGGGGTCAGAGAAGCGTTTCCACTAGTCACCAGCTACAGCTCACATGTAATCACTTTGGGTTCTGTATGCAGGTTGAACAGAAGGCAAAGAAAGGGGTTCTCCACTGACTTAACCCCAACTATAATTAGGAGATTGGATTGCTGCTACATATTGGGTATAGGGAGGCATTTGTGTAAAGTCAAGATATTCATTTTGGTATCTGTTGGTGCATCCATTCCTGGAGATAAGATGACTGGGCAATTGCAGCAACCATGGCTTAATAAAGCTGTCAGGGTTTAGATCCTTCAGGGATGAAGATCTGGGCCATACACTGGGCAATGAAAGACAGAAATAATAAATATCAGTGTGGAATTGACAATGTTACAGCAATTGAGATTGTAGCTATTATTATGTTAAATTATATTAATTATGTTAAATTATATTAAATTTTTGTAAATATTTTGGGATCACTTCAAATGATTCCCGGGTAATAAAATGTATTTTTTTTTTAATTTTTAAAGATTTGTATTTGAGAGAAAGACAGAGATAGCGACAGAGATAGCAGCAGAGAGCATGAGTGGGGAGAGGGAAAACTGCCCCCCCCAGCAGGGAGCCTGAGGCGGGGCTCGATCCCAAGACCCCAGGATCGTGACCTGAGCCGAAGGCAGATGCTAAACCGAATGAGCCACCCAGGTGCCCTGGTAATGAAATGTATTTAAGAGTCATAAGTTTCTCTAAGCTGTGTAAAGGGTGGACTATAGTAAAAGCTCTGGTGCTTATTTTCACATCTTCTTGGACTGCTTATGCTTTAGCCACAAAGCTGGGGCTTTTTATTAGTTCATATTCCTTTTATGCTGATTGAGTCCTGCTTTAAGCACACATACCTTTCCCTTGATCCAAGGCCTTCCCTGACACGATGGGAGATCGATTAGTTCAAGTAGAAATGCTGTATAGGAGGTCTCAGCAGAATAGAATTCCCCTGCCCACATGAGTGTGAATGAGGAAGCACCCTATGTTTAATTTTTATTTTTCCTTGATCCTATTTTACCTTTCCTCCTCTCGCTCCTAATTCTTGAGACCACTACCCAAGTAAATTATGTGCATCCAAATCTTTTGTCTCAGATTCTGTTTTCAGGGTTATCCAAACTAAGAGAGCTTCTGATCTAAAACTCTGGGTCTGTTCTTTCATGCCTCAAATGCTCATTGCTATTGTACTTCTTGACCTCATTTGATGTTTCTTACTTCACTGTTTACAAATCAGACCATTTCAGATCTTCAAATAATTAACTGGATACCTAGTTGATGATTTTTATTTAGGCTTGATTTGGTAAACTATTTTGTGTTCTGGTTTCTGCCTGTTTTTGATTCCTGGCTCTGAATATAATTTTTCATATACATTTTTGAATATGATGAAGCAGTAAACTTAATATAGGTTTGAATATTCTCCCATAATATGCTCATTTACTAAAGAAGAGTTACAGTTAATTACTCTGAAATGACCTTCATTTCCTAATCCCTCCACAAATTTATGAGATTTGACTTAGGCCACTACTTCTTTGAAGTGTTTCTTCCATAAGTACCAGCATAAGTAGTTTTGTTTGTTACCTCATTTGAAAATTATGAACAATTTATAAAACACAGATTTAATCCTTATGGTCTTCTGAATTTTACTGCTCTGATTTGATAGGTATGAATCCAAACTAGAGATGAGAAATGGTTCTTATGAGAGAGGGCATAAGACTTCAAACATCTGGCACTGCTAGGAGCACCAAAAACAGTAGTATTTTTTTTAATGGTGGTAAAATATATATAGCATAAATTTTACCCTTTTAACAATTTTTTAGTTTTGTTATTTTTAATGAATTATAATTAACAAAAAATGTGTTTCAGGTGTGCAATATATTGATTTAACAGTTCCGCACTTTGCACAGTGCTCACCATGCTAAGTGTAGTCACCATCTGTCACCGTGTGACTTATTTATTTTATAACTAGAAGTTTGTACCTCTAATCCCTGTAACTGTTTCACCCATCCCCCCACCCATCTTTCCTCTGGCATCCACCAGGTTGTTCTCTCTTTTTAAGACTTTTTGTTTGTTCATTTTATTTTTTAGATTCCATGTATAAGTGAAATCATATAGTACTAGTCTTTCTGTGACTTATTTTGCTTAGCATAACATGCTCTAGTTCCATCCATGTTGTCACAAATGGCAAGATCTCATTCTTCTTTATGGCTGAGTAATACTCCAATACATATCTATCACTCCTATATATACACAGACATACACACACACACACACGTATCTAAACATATATATATGTATATATATATATATGTATGTATGTATATATATATCTCACATCATCTTCTTTTTTAAAGATTTTATTTATTTATTTGAGAGAGACAGAAAGAGCACAAGCAGGGGGAGAGGCAGAGGGAAAGGGAGAAGCAGACTCCCTGCTGAGCTGGGAACCTGACATGGTGCTCGATCCGAGGACTTGAAGATCATGACTTGAACTGAAGGCAGATGCTTAACCATCTGAGCCACCCAGGCACCCCATATATACCACATCATCTTTATCCACTCATCTACCGATGGACATTTGGGCTGCTTCCATATCTTGTCTATTGTAAATAATGCTGCTATAAACATAGGGGTGCATGTATTTTTTCAAATTTGAGTTTTTGTTTTCTTTGGGTAAATGCCAGTAGTAGGATTACTGAATCATGGTATTTCTATTTTGAATTTTTGAGGAACCTGCGTACTCTTTTCCACAGTGGCTGCACCAGTTTACATTTCCTACCTTCTTCATTGTGGCCTCTTCTCTACTTTTAGCTGTGGAGTTAATTCTGCTAGTCTTCAGATTGTTTTCTGGGTTGTTTATGCTGATGTGAGTGTTACCTAGTTGTATCCATGGGACAAGGCGGGTTTAGGGTCCTTCTAATCTGCCATCTTCCCAGCCAATCTTCTGGGCTTTTTCTTGTAATTGATTTCTAGTTTCATGTCATTGTGGTTGTAAAAAAATGGTTGATATGAGCTCGGTCTTCATAAATTTATTAAGACTTGTTTTGTGGCCTAAAATGCAGTCTGTTCTGGAAAATGTTCCATGTGCAGTGGGAAGAATGTGTATTCCACGGTTTCTGGATGGAATGTTCTGAATATATGTAAGGTCCATCAGGTCTAATGTGTCATTCAAAGATACTGTTTTCTTGTTGATTTTCTGCCTGAATAATCTATCCATTCATTTAAATGGGATGGTAAAGTCCCTTGCTATTATTGTATTACTCTTGATTTCCACCTTTATGTCTGTTAATGCTTACTTTATGTATTACAGTGCTTCCATGCTGGGTGTGTAGATATTTACAATTGTTACATTCTCTTGTTGAATTGTTTGCCTTATCATTATGTAGTGTCCTTCTTTGTCTCTTGTTACAGTCTTTGTTTTAAAGTCTATTTTGTCTGATATAAGTATTGCAACCCCAGCTTTCTTTTCTCTTCCATTTGCATGGTAAATGTTTTTGTATCCCTTCACTTTCAGTCGGCATGTGTTTTTAGATTTGAAGTGAGTCTCTTGTAGGCAGGATAAAGATGGTTCTTGCTGTTCCATTCAGTCACCCTATGTCTTTTGGTTGGATATATAAATAGGTATATATTTATTACCATTTGGTTACTTGTTTTATGATTGGTTTTGTAGTTCTCTGTTCCTTTTTTTGTCTCTTGTTTTCTTCCTTTGGGTTTAACGGGTTTCTTTAGTGTTATGCTTATATTCCTTTCTCTTTATTTTTTTGTGTACCTATTATAGTTTTTGTTTAAAATTTGCAATTATCATTAGGTTCATATATAACATCTTATTCATATAGCAGTCTGTATAAATTGATAGCCACTTAAGTTTGAACCCGTTCTATAAGCACTAAATTTTTACCCACCCCCCCCAACACACACACATACACACACACACATATTTTATGTTGAATATCTTTTCCTGTGTTGAGTGACCATTGTATCACATCTTTGGATAAATGTTTATTCAAGTTTTTTGCCCATTCTTTAATCAAGTTGATTGATTTTTAGTGTTGAGTTGAAAGAGTTTTGTGTAGTCTATTTTTTTTAATTTAAATTCAGTTAGCCAACATATAGTACATCATTAGTTTTTGATGTAGTGTTCAATGATTCATCAGTTGCATATAACACCCATTGCTCATCAGATTATTAACCACTTATTAGATATATAATTTGCAAATATTTTCTCCCATTGCTTGGGGTGCCCTTTTAGTTTGTGTCCTTTAATGCACGCAATTTTTTGGGTGCTTTTTTTTTTTTTAAGTTTGATGTCCAACTTATCTGTTTTCTTTTGCTTCCTGTGCTCTTGGTGTCAGATTCACAAAGTCATTGTAAAAGGTAATGTCATTAAAATTTTCCCATATGCTTTCTTCTAAGATTTTATAGTTTAGCTTTTATGTTAAGATCTTCAATCCATTTAATTTTTATATATGGTATATGACAAAATTCCCACTTCATTCTTTTCATAGGAATATCCATTTTTTTTCCAGCACCATTTGTTGGAAAAACTACCTTTCTCCCACTTAATAATCTTGGCACTCTTGTCAAAAATCATTTAACCATATGTGTGAGGGTTTATATCTGAGCTCTGTGTTCTATTCCATTGGTTTATGTGTCTGTCTTTATGCCGGTATGACACTGTTTTTGTTGCTATAGCTTTGTAATAACTTTAAAAATCAGGGAGTGTGAAGCCTCTAACTTTGTTCTTTTCAAAAATATTTTGGCTACTTGAGGGTCCTTTGAGATTCTATATAAATTTTAGGGAGGGTTTCTCTCTTTCTGCAAAAAGGCTGTTGGGATTTTGCATTGAATCTGTAGATCACCTTTGGTAGTATCAACATCTTAACAACAGTAAGTCCTCTAAGCCATGAACATTAGATGTCTTTCCAGGTATTTATGTCTTCTTTGATTACTTTCAGTGATATGTAGTTTTCTCTGTACAGTCCTTTGTCTCCTTGGTTAAATTTATTCATAAACAGTTTATTCTTTTTTGATATCATTGTAAATGAGATTATTTTTAATTTCCTTTTTTAAAATTGTTCTTCTCTAGTATCTATAAAAGCAACTAAATTTTGTTGATTTTGTATTATGCAACTTTGCTAAGTTTATTTAATAGTTGCAAAAGATTTGTAGTATTTAGGACTTTCTACATATAAGAACATGTCATCTGCAAAAACAGGTAATTTTACTGTTTCATTTCTAATTTGGATGCTTTTTATTTTTCTTTCCTAATTGCTCTGGCTAAGACCTCAAGTACTATGTTTAAAAGAAATGGTTAAAATGGACATCCTTGTCGTTTTTCCTGATCTTAGAGGAAAAGCTTTCAGTCTTTCATTATTGGTAAGATGTTAGCTATGGGCTTTTCATACCAGCTGTTTAATAATTTGAGGTGATTTCCTTCTATTCCTAGTTCTTTTATTGTTTCTATTATGAAAGAGTATTGAATTTTGTCAGCTGCTTTTTTTCCCCCATTAACTGAGATAATTGATTTTTTTCCCCTTCATTCTGTTAATGTAGTATATCACGATCATTATTTTTGTATGCCGAAACATCCTTGCATTCGTAGAATAAATTATACTTGGTCATCGTATGTAACCCTTTTAGTGTGCTATTGAACTCCCTTTCCTGGAGTTGTTGATAATTTTGGCATCAACGTTCATCAAGGATATTGGTCTGTAGTTTTCTTGTAGTATCTTTGTGTGGCTTTGGTATCAGGACAATTCTGGCCTCATAGAAGGAGTATGAAAGTGTTCCCTCCTTTTAAATTTTTTTGGTAAGAGTTTGAAGAGGATTGGTTTTACATCTTTGAATGTTTGTTAGAATTCACCGGTGAAGCCATCTGACTCTGAGCTTTACTTTGTTGGGAGAGTTTTGATTATTGATTCAATCTCCTTACTAGTTATGGGTCTGTTCATATTATTTTTTTCTTCATGATTCAGTATTTTTAGGTTGTGTGTTTCTATGAACTCAACCATTTCATCTAGGTTATGCATTTTGTTGGTGAACAGTTCTTAGTACTTCCTTATAATTCTTTTTATTTCTGTAAAATCAGTAGAAATGATCCCTCTTTCACTTATGATTTAGTTATTTTTTTTTGTCAACCTAGCTAAAAGTTTAACAATTTGATTTTTTGTTTTGAAGAACGGACTCTTGGTTTTCATTTTTCTCCTTATATCTGATCTAGTCTTTAGTATTTCCTTTCTTCTATTAGCTTTGGGTTTAGCTCTCCCCACCCCAGTTCCTTGAGATGTAAATTTAGGTTGTTGATATAAGACTTTCTTATTTTACTGAAATTATTTTCAACTATAAATTTGTACTTTAGCACTATATTCACTTCATGCCATAAGTTTTGGTAAGTTACTTTTTTATCTCAAGATGCTTTTGAATTTCCCTTGTGATATTTTTTCTTTGAGAAATTGGTTGTTTTTTAATTTCCACATATTTGAGGATTTTTTGTTTTCTTGCTGCCATTCTAGTTTCATTCCATTGTGATCAGAAAAGCTATTTTGTATAATTTCAGTCTTTTAAAATTGATTAAAACTTATTTGCCAAACATATGGTCTATCCTGGAGAATGTTCCATGTGCATTTGAGAAAAACATGTATTCTGGGGTTGGGTGGGTGTTCTGCAAATGTCTGTTAGGTCCAAGTGGTCTATAGTGTTCTCCTAGTTGTCTATTTCCTTATTGATCTTCTCTCTGTTCTACCCATTCTTAACTGAGGTTTCCTATTATTCTAAAGCTATTTCTTCAATCTAGTCAATTCTTGCTATTTAGGACCTTTGATGTTTGGTGCATAGGTGTTTGTAATTATATCTCTCTGGTACATTGACCTTTTCATTATCATGTAGTGTCTTTTGTATCTAGTAATAGCTTTGACTTAATGTATATTTTGTTTGATATTAGAATGGCCATCCTGTAGTCTTTGGGTTATTACTTATGTGTATTTTCCCCCCGTCTTTTCACTTTCAACCTATGTGTTTGCTTAGATCTAATGTGAATCATTCATAGACAATATATAGATGGTAATTTGAAAAAAAAAAAAACATATAAACAGGGCCTTTGCCAACCTTTATTGACTGGCTCTGTGAAGGAAAACACCTTCACTAATTAACCTGGAATGACAGCTTGTGGTCTTCTCAAGCCTATCTAAGCATACCTGTTCCCTGGGCCTGTGTGTGTGCTTTCCCCACAACCCATCTCCAATCCCTCCCTCTACATGGCTGCCCTCAAGGTCTTAGATGTCTGTTGTATTCCTCTGTCCATAATCTCTCACCTCCAGGAACCCACAGGTCTACAGCCTCCCTGCAGCTCTTAAATGCAATAGTGACTGCCATTGCATTCAGTGGCCTCCAGCCTAATATCCAAACTATGACACCATTTCCACCAGAGCTCCAAGTGAGGCAAAACAGAAATCAGTCCTTCAGGAAGACCCAAATGGGCCAGAACACTTCAAAGGAGTTTCAGTCTTTCCCTTCCATTGTATAGGGAGAACCAAGACCTGCACAGCTTTCTGCTGATCATGCTGTGCCTGGGAAGAGGCAGGGCATGGGTGAGCAATAAGACCCCAAAATTTCTTTCCATACTGAGTATGACTTCATCTTGTTTAGACATTTGCTTATTGCTACAAATCTGTAACTTGTTTCTAGGGTTCCCATAAAGATACTGTGGTCAGTGTGTTATTTACTTTGTGTTTCCATGGGGGAACAAGGGCCTGGAGTATCCTAGTCTGCCATCTTGCTAATGGCACTCCTTAGCACTATTTTTTAAAATGTTATTATTAACAGCCTTCTGTAGTTAATTCACTTCCTCTCATTACCTTTAAAAATCTTCAAATGAAGGGTAAGTTACCAACCCCTTTGACTTGGTTAATATGTAATGACACAGCAATAAAAATCAAATGACTTATTACCAGCAAATTTAGGGACTACAATTTATCAAGCACAATATTTCTGAATGCATCTTTTTGCTGGATGATTCAGCTATAGACAGTATTTTATAGATCTTTATAACTTAAGTGTCTGGAAGTTGCCATATTACTGAAGCTCAAAAATTGATGACCATCATGACGACACTTATATAAAGAATTTCTCCATGAGCTAAAACTATGACCCAAAAGTTGACTTATAAAAGTTGACTTCTAAAACTAAAGTTGACTGCATATTCTTGAATATTTAATGAGGAAACTACAGATCTGTAGATAACTATGTTTCCCTGGATAGTTTAGGTCCTTAGAGAATATATTTTGTCTTTTGAACCATCAATCTTAGCACAGAGAGTCAAAGGAAATTGAGATTTATTTAGTTTCCTCCCATCAGGAACATTCGTCCTCATGCAACCCAAAATTCTACTTCTGTAGGAAATAACCCAGATAACTCCATTTGCTTGAGATTAATTACCAACTGTGTTTTCTCAAATATACCATATATTCAGTTTTTTGTGCTAACCCATGTTTATCCTTTGTAGATAATTTTCAGTTTTCTCTTTAATCTTCCTGAATAAATTATATACTTTAATCATCTCTTACCTCACATCTAGTTATTCAAGAAGTAACTGCAAGTCCTACTTATAGTTCTACCACATTTGTCCCATCTAACTAACCTCAATCCCTTTCAGCCTTCATATTCCCACATAATATCAGCTGTATCTTATGAAGGCACTGCTTTGTCTGTATCACCATCCTATTTAAAACTCCGTATTACCTACTGGATAATGGTCACATTCTTTCGTGACCCTCTACAGTTTAGCCTCATACCACATCGCCACATTGATTTCCCACTAGTTTCCATCATGAAACTCATGTTCCCTGCAACTGCACTTGTTGCCAGATCTTGAAGTACGCTGTTCTTTTTCCTTGAATGCCCACCTTAGTCATCCCCCTTACCAAATTTATTCATATATATCTTTCACTCATTTAGAATATATTTATTGTTTACTCATTTCCAAATCCTATCTCTTCTATTAATCCTCCCCCAAATATTCAGTCCTTAATGTGTTCAGACTTCTTTAGTCTTTCAGGGTAGTTATCACCTTATCCCATTCATTTGGCACATTGTGCTTTCTTGGCATATTTACTTATCTCTTTTCTGTCTATATCATCTCAACTAGACTTATGTTTCTTAAGGAGAGGAAACAAACAATAAGCCTTTTCATTGCTGTAGTGCTCTCAGCAGAGTGTATATTTAATTATCTTTCTGAGTTGTTTGTTATTCTCTTTGAGCACAAGAATAATAGTGGATAGTGATAAAAAGCAAGGACTGATTTCCAGAAAACACACACATAAACGTTGTTCATAAGCATGTACTAAAACATTTTAAATTTATAGAGCAAAGTCAAAGGCATTCTCTACATGCTCCTCTGATGCCTGCTGAATATGTTTTAGGATTTGTCAAGGAGTTTTTAAAATTCTTGGCTGGGCTGAAGAATACTTCATTCCTTCAACCCATTAAATCATAGAATAATGCACAAAGCCAGAGATTTATGCCATACTCAAGTGTTAAGAAGGAAGGTTGCCAATAAGTTCAGTGGGTGGTATGTTCAGCTTAGGACCTGGCTCCAAGAAGTCATTCCATAAATATCTGAAAGAATAATGAGTGTCAGTGAATGCTTCTCTCAATGTGTATGCAAATTAAGGGGGGGCAGTCTAATTGAAATAGTTGTATAATAGTGTTGAAAATTCATCTACAGCATTGATGGTGAGTGAGTCCTCTATTGATCATTCTGACTCCAGATGAGGAGTAGAACCATATCTAAATACAATGTTGACTAGGCTTCTCTCCTTCCTCGACTCCTAGGTCTCTTCTCTTTGGGACCTTTCACCTAAACTAACATAGCCTCAGGGTCCATTGACTCCTAATGCATTATCATTTGCTAAGAAACACACCTTATTTTACCAGAAGTCTTTTGGAGACATACTACATAACATGCTAACCTGTAGGGATAAATCAAATGATAGAGTTTGGGGCACACAGATGAACATTTGTGGACTTCTCCTTAAGCCATAGCTGAAAGACTACAGTCCACTTCTTCTGAGAAAGGCTGAGTAAGGAATAGAGGCCTTCTTTTCACAATTTGAAGAGAAAAAAATATTTTGAAATTAATGAGCCTCCTCAGAAATTTTTTTATTCAGTTTCTGAAAACACATTATCTTTCTTAAGTCTAGCCCAGGGCATGGCCCACTTAAGTTTAACACATAACTTCATTTTAGATTGTTTGAAAGTGAGTAAAAACAAATGGAAAACCATGAAATAAATCAAAACCAATATTTCTAGACTCCAAAGATGACCTAGAGACCTATCACAAATTTTGTCTCCAATTTCTAAAAACAGAAGGTATTTTTAACCAGTTTTCAAGATGCTCTAATCTTTTATTAAGTGTGCATTTAAAAAAAAGAAGCATTTGTCAGATTTTCAGATTATATGTGTTTATTTTGAGTTAGTGGATACAATGGCATACTAGATACCAGCACTCCGAGCTACACCTATGTATTTGCCTCTAAACCTTCACACACCATCAGTTTCCATTCTTCTATCAATCATTCCACCACTGGGTCTCCTATTTATTTCTAGCAAAATCATAGTTCAGATTTTTTTAAAGTAAAATATGGATCACCATATCGTGCTTCCAGTGCCCCCAGAAGGATTATAATTGTCTCAAATAAGTGTTTATTTTCAGCAAAGGGGGAAGAATTGAAAATATGAGCACTAGTAATGGCACTACTACAAGAGAAAGAATAGAATACAGATTAAAAGGAACATTTTGGCTGGACGAGTTAGTTTCTCCTTAGTAAAAAATCTACTTAATATCATGGATAGGACTTCCAAGTTAAATTGTTCAATTTGTGGGCCACACACTTCAGCGTATTGGCTAGTACATTTTTGCACTGAAACAGAAGCAATACAAGCTTTATGTTCTACCATTACACTTCCAGATTTTTCACTTAAGATACCTGCCAACCTAATGATTCTTGCATGCATTAGAGTTTGCTTTTGTAGAATTGAGTTTATTTTCCCCATCCCTCCCACTCCCATAAACATTGCGATGCGAA
Organism: Ursus maritimus; assembly: GCF_017311325.1. Taxonomy (NCBI): domain Eukaryota; kingdom Metazoa; phylum Chordata; class Mammalia; order Carnivora; family Ursidae; genus Ursus; species Ursus maritimus. The sequence goes on from NW_024426774.1 coordinate 42,282,530, forward strand.
CTCTTTGCCCAATTTTATGAGAATGTTGCAAAGGACAGTTCTGTGCCACCTCAGGACAGGAACTCCCTGTTCCCTCCCCAGCTACTGATGAATCAGTAGTATTGATCACATCTCATCTCACATGCAAACAGACACTGCTCCCTTAAGTTCCCCATGCCAGAGGCATACGAGTCGGCAGGTATGCATACAAAAATGGAATTAAAAAGAAAAGGAAAACGGGAAAAAAAGCTTTCTTATTAAAGCCTATCGTCCTAGAATGAATCCATTGCTTTGAATTCACTTAAAGCCTGTACAGGCGAAATGTGTTTCTTCTGGGAACCTCGTCTAACTCGTGTCTGGAATTCTTCAGGCTTTTCTCTCTTCACAAGGGGCTTCTTCTCCGGAGCCTTCATCTTCCAAGACACAACCGGCGAGTTGACAGCCGCCGTCCCATAGACCTTCTGGTATTTGGTTGAGGCCACATAGGACGCTTTCACCGTGAGGACAACAGCATTCATCAGGTTTTTAGCTGCCTGGATGAGTGACGTGGCACTGTCCAGCTAGAGCAGAAGGAGGAGAGAGAGACAGCTGGGTTAGTTGCGGCACAGCATTCACAAGATGGTGGTGTAACTTCACAGTTCAACAGTGTTGTGCCTGTGCATGTATACAATATTGACAAAAAGCAAATTATTACATGATAAAGTAAACAATTTACATAGCAGTCACTCTCTTCTATCCTTAATCCCAAGGTAAAAGTGAAAAAAGAGAGGGTACTCTATAAGGCATAGCTTTCTAAAACTCCAATACCTCTAAAGACCAAGCTCTTTTTAGCATGTAAGAATTCCAATGTAACACAAGTTTTCCAAAGTGGAACATCTCATGTTATTACATTAGGCTGTTTGTTGAGGGTGAGAATTACTCAAACGCTTAAAAGGCATTTGGCAGGCACTGTACAATAAAAAGGTACACAGAGTTATATCTCAATTTTACAGCTCTACCCATGGAAATATAGACTATTTATCCATCCTGAGCTCAGGTATGTAGGAATGCAGGCAGCTAAGCAGAGAAACACACCCATGGTGCACTGCCTTTTATCGAGGTGTTTATTGGACTTGAATATCTATTCTCAGGTCTTGAATATACCTCTTACAAAAATAATTATATAGGCCTTGTAGGTGAGAGAGCATTCAGTGAGACCCCCATATTCACATGTTAATGAAATATTGATTTCTTACTCTGTGGCAAACACTATTTAAGAGCTTTGTATTTCCCCATTTAACTCACAAGCACCCTAGGAGATAGATAGCTATTATTGTCACTGCATTTTATGATGCGAGAGCTGGTGCTTTACACAGCTTAGGTGATGAAGTCCTTAAAGACTGTATCATACTGCCACACTGTTGGGTAGGATAGCTAAAATACTGGAACAAGTCACAACTTAGAGTAAGTTTAGAAGCTCATCCTTAGGCTCTAAAGCCAGGGATGTTTTTAGTTCACTTCTTTTCTGCTTTTAACCAGTTTGACACTGTGGTATATGTTGTATATGAAACCATTCAGTATCTGTTTCAACCTGCTTCACTTCCTGGACTACAGATGCTGGAAAAGTTCAAAACTGCTGCATTTCCCAGACTCCCTTTCAGCCAGGATTCTGCAAGTGACCTAGTAAAAGGGAAGAATTAACAGCTGACTGCAAATATTATTCTAGCCTCTTGGGTACTTGAGCATAGTTTGATTATTCATCAAACTTTTTATAATATCAGCAAAGGAAATACATTCATTGCAGTTAAATGAGGAATCCAAGAATGTTTCTCATTGTTGACATTGGGCTCTAGCTGCATTAGTGAATGGGAATTAGATATACACCCCCTGGGTGCAAGGTGATTAGCAAACTTTTTAAACTAAGGGACCCCAAAGACTGTGGCTGCCCTCTGTGATGTGACTTGCCCTCACTTTGTGACCAAAGCATGTCCCAAGGAGTGACTGGGGACATCAGAAGTTACATCTAAGGTCTCAGTGATGCTGTTGTTCAGGCTGGTCTCTGTTCCATATACTTCATTAGAGCTAAATAAATGTGATGCTAAATTAAAATTATGACAAATGAGCTCTCAGTTCTCCCACCATCAGAAAAGCTCATAAAGTCAGGTTATTGGGGAAACAATGGACGATGCTTTCTATGTATGAATTCTTTGCAATACCATAAAATCGAGGCCTCACTGTTTAAAATATAGACTGAAGGCCAGTATTACATTGACCCCACAATAACACCGAAGCAAAGAAATTTGTGGATTAGAGCCATGATTCAGCTAATAGATAATTAACTGCTTTGTGAGTTAAATCAACCAAATGTATAGAGTAAGTACTTTACCACTTCTATTACACTGTACAGGGCGCACATATACCAAAATAACTGCCTAAACCATAATGTTTAATTTATAGAGCATACATTTTGAAAGCTAGCTAAGGAAAAGCAAATTCTAGATTATTCATGTTAATAGAAGAAAAGCCAAGCATGGATTAGTGCAGTGATTTTCAGAGTCTGTGAACCAGCAGTATCAGTATCACCTGGGAACCTGTCAGAAATGCAATTTCATAGGCTACTCTCAAACTTTCTGAATCAAAAATTTGCAATCCAGGGGATGCTGATGCATGCTAGAGATTGAGAACCACTGGATTAATGAAACCCAAGGACTATCTCACAGTTTATTTCATCTAATGAAAGATTTCAGAACTTTGATCATACATGTGTTTGGTGACATCAGGGCCAGTTATTTGGCTGAATTTCACTTTTACGTCTTTTCTGTTCTACTCCCAGGTAGAAGTGTAAATGATGAAAGAGATAGCAAATGTTGGGACAATTGGATCAGTCATGGTTTCTTTAGAAGCTAGCTACCATAGCCCGTGGCCAATCGACAGCTCCCTGTAAGTCTGTCAGGTTTCAAAAATGAGCAGTATTTATTCATAAAGTGAGTTAATTCTGTTGTTTATCATGGGTAAAGAGAGGGGAGAATGGTATCAGGGACAGTTCTGTGGATTTGCTTCTGGGCAATAGAATTAGTAGAGTAAGACAAGATGCATCTATTGCATTATTAAATGGTTCTCTTGGGAGAATTGAGTGGATCCAAAGAGAAGAATTATAAGTAATTTGGAAATTTTTACCACAGATTCCATTTTCAGATAGATGGTGTCTAATTCTGCAGCAAAAATATGATAGCCTGTCTCTTCTTCAGAACCCCTTTGCTCTCCCAGACTGATGCAGGAATCCTGTGAATAAACCTAATACATTGGTTGAGAGTGAGACAGCTCTGAAATATAAAGCCAGTGATTTCATTCAAGGCACCTGGTAAGGCAGATATGAATTTGTGGCAAGGTGTGAAGCTAGTAGGTGAGGAACCTGGCCAACTAAACCTGAACAAGTATACTACTAGACAATATGCCCAATCTAAAATTAAAAGAAATTTGACTTTTTCTTAAAACTTGAACTCCCAAAGGATAACTTTTGCCATTCCCCTATATCCAATGATTTAAGTCACTGATGCCACAAGCAGAATTTCTTTTATTTAAAAATGACTCTCCTTTATGCTTGTCCAAAATAGCACAAAGACCTGGCATGTTTCATTAAAAATTCACTCCTAAAGAAAATACACTAAAAAGACTAAGGCTACATGGCAAGAAGATCTTTTAATACAAGGTCTAGGAAAACCTATTTAATAGAATTGTATTCTGTTTTGCAATTTATACTGTAACTATGGCATTTTCAGACAAGATATGTAAATGAATACATACAAATGAATAACCAGTATTAATTGAGCACTTAGGAGTTGCTTAGACATTGCCTTTGTCCTTTTAATTAAACTGCATGGCTTAAGTTCCAAAAATCCTTGAACTTAGGTAATAGAACTTGCCTCTGAAATAATGGGCAACAATAGGGATCAAGATCTGTACTGTTTTTCTCCAAAGACTACCACATGAACCACATTTTAATCTCTGGGGCCTTGTTTTTCAGTGACTAGCATCATTCAGAATGAACCTATCTCAGTGTTTAACTCTGTTGGGGTAGACACCTGTTCTTAAACTTGGTACCATTCTATACACATCATGACTGAGTTTGGTGAAAGCCATCATCTCACCTCTGACTCAGTGTCATCCATGGAGCCTGAATTCTTTGTACCGAGATCTCCTGGCCTCAGGTGTGTTCCTGCCCAGTGCACAAGCCCTTCCTGGCTTGGATTTACCTTCATTGCAGCAGTGACTGGAATATCCCTGCAGATTTCTCTTGTACTTGTTCAGCTTCTCTGAAGCACTAATGACTGCTTGTGCCCTTATGTGGGGCTCAGCTACTTTAGTGCTCTAAACTTTTATCAGGGCTGGTGTTCCTAGCTTTATAACAACCTTAAAGTGGACTGTATTTCCGCCATTCCTCCAGCTAGCCTGTGTATGTACTGATTAAACTGGGAGTAGAAAGAGAATTGTATCTTTCCCTGCTTAAGAGCCTTTCTGTTCCTATTGGACATTCCGTTCAGTCCCTATATCTACTCTAAGAGAAGTGACCCAATTTTCAGTTAATTGGAAAAAAAAAAAAAGCCTACATTTAGCAAATGCTACCATGTGCCGGTCTCTGCATTAACTCCCCAAGTTTTGTTTCTTTCATTCAGTCTCACAACCATGCCTGAGGCAGGTAACACAATTATGCCCACTTGGGACAAAGAAGGGCTATGCAGCTTGCTAAATATCACAGTGCAGGTAGGTGGTGAAGCCAAGACTTAAACCCAGGCAGCCTAACTCCAGAGCCCCTGGACTAACCGTTAAGTTGGTGCTGTTTCCCAGAGCCATGCATGGCAGATGAAGCCACAGCGCACCAATCTATCAACTTATGCTAGACTAATTAATTCTCCCTATTTCATTCCATAGGTGTCTGCTGTCCCTAACTACAGAAATCAGGCTTCTCCTAATTCTGTCACTATTTTTTTTAAATATCAAAGTACTATTTTAAAAAGGTAGCAGATGTTTCCTCACGTCTTGTTCTGTTACGATCCATGAAAAGCAAATAAGGGTGGGAGAGCTGTTTCATAGTCATTTCTATAGGACTTTTCTAGCTCTTTTTCTGCCTCTGTACTAGTTTCTTAATCTCAAATCCCAATAGACAGATTTCTCTTTTCCTATACCATCCTTATTTTGTGTTTTGAATGGAGAGAAATATTAGAGGGTTGATGTTCCTTAATTTGATTCTTCCATTAATTGATATTTGTGCTAATTCCTTATGTTAAAGATGAAGATTGTCATGAAAAGTGCTTAAAATGACTCTTAAAATTTACAGAATCTGAAGAATTCTGAAACCTCATGTCGTAAATTTTATGCTATTTAATGAACATGGGGGTTACCTTGCAAGAGGTGTTCAGTTTCAATAGAAACAGACTTTGACACAAATATAACTGCATGACTCAATCAAATTCTCAAATGAAAAGTGCACCTACATTTCTGGAAATGCTCAATTCTCATATACTATTTCAGTCTATCCATCCTTCTACTTACAGTGATTCATCCAGGTATTTCTTCAGATATTTACTATACAAATACTGGTAAGTTGTTTAGTAGGATGGAAGGTACTAAGGAAACAGAAACAATACAGGACCTACCTTGAGTCGGGTAGGGTAGGAAAATAAAGCATCATGGTGGGAGTGATAGTCTAAACTCACTTTAATGGATGAAGTAGTTGGTTATTGCTGACTAAGTGGTTGAGTGATAAAAAAGGACAAATCTGGAGTTCCCAGCTAGTATAGCTGGGTATAAGTTGATGCTTTTAACCCAGATGATGGCAAGAAGAGGTGCTACAATATTGAGTTTAACTCTGGACATTCTGAATTTGAGGTATCTGTGTTACATGTCAGTGAAGTTATCATCAAAGGGTCGGTTGAAATGATGGGACTGAAAGTCTGGGGGCCAGTTTTAAGAAACCACGTGTTTTGCTTATATTGGTTTTGCCAGTTACTTCATGAACAGTGCTCTGCATACTAAGTCAATTTCTGATTTCTCTTCCCTTCATATTCCTTATTTAGTGTTTTCACAAAGAGAATAAAAGTCTGAATGCATATTTTCTTTGGTCAAAAAGTTCAATAGATCTACTAAAATTTTTCTCAGCATTATACTTTCAGGATCAAAATCAATATTTTAATAATCTAAGGCATAACATCATCAAGAAATATCTTAACTATTCCCTTGACAACCAAGGCTACTTCCTGTTAAGTAATTAGCAATCCTTCACCCTTGAAAATAATGGTGAACTTCCTGGAATCCCCCAGCAATAAAACGAATGCAGTTTAACAGCTGCCTTTAAATATGCACACCATTGTCAGTAGTGCAAAGTAATGTAAAAGAGGTGGAGGGAAACACACTGGGTTAAACATCTGGGACAGTAAATGTCTTAGGTTGTTAATTTGTAAGAGCCCGGTATATAATTATAGAAGAAAATTAGGGTTTCACTATGTGTTCTACATTAATCCTCTTTCAGATTGCAGAGACAGACAGAAATATGACCTGGAAACAAATCTATTTTCAAAACTGATTTTTACTGAAAAATAATAAACCATAAATGGTAGTTCATGGAAATCCCCAGTACAAAGCTATCTGTCCTTGGATTAAAAATAATGCAAATGGCATTGGACTACTAGCTAAACTAAACAGATTAAATTAACGAAATTTATTTCAAGGTAATTTTGATGTATAAAAACAGGAGTTTTAGTTGCCTCAAAAAACTTAGAAATGCCTGGGGGAGGGAACCCAGTCCCATTTGGGTGTAGGCTATTTAATTTTCTCAAGTCAGAGCTGATAGTGCTAATGATTTTGAGAATACTAAAAGGGCTCTACAAATACATAGAGTCCAATTTAGCCTCTTGCAAGATCTTTTAGTGGGAATAACTTAGTCTTTCACATCTAAGAAATATTTTAATGCTACTATTCTATACATATTCAGGTCTGGGTTAGTGTTTTACAGGGAGTTAGTTGTAATGGGAGAACTGACAATAAGTTGAAAGTAAACACCTCGAGAAAACTGGAATCCTTCCACTGGAGCTGGTCATTTAAACAGTTACCTCCCCAAAAGGAGTCACAAATTGCTTGCAGGAGGAAAAAAAAAAAAACAAAACCTTGCTACAAGTTAGCTTTGCTGTTAATGAATGGGAGGTTAGAAACCCAGAGCATTGGAGCCTATTATCCACCAAGAAGAACATTTCATGTTTTAAAAATCCTTAAGGCTTTGAAAAGAAAGATATTTGATATCCTTAGAAACTGTGATACATTTGAAATATCTGCCTACTTCTTCCATAGTCTGTATCAATAGCACTTTTTAAAAGCTCTAGCAAGTCCAGGGTAATAAATAAGCAAACCAAGACATGGTGAAAAGGTTCAGCCTAACTGATGGATGTTTACACATTTGCAAATAAGACCATTCCTTTGCGGTAAGCCCTCATTTCAGTGTTCTAGTCCACTCATTCTTCATCAAACAACAATGTAGTGAGTTAGGAAAACTGCATTCCTTCTGGATAATAGGGCAGGAATTTGCCACTCCTCTTTATGGTGGCCCTGGCTGGCATTATTAATCAGTCATGGCACTTTGCTCCCTCAAAAGCTGCTGAGGGGCATGGAAACGGAAACATCTTTACTTCCTTTGTCACATTTTGACAGATTCATCATCTACTGTACCTCTACTTCTATATTTAAATTGACTTAATACCTTACGTTTCTACTGGTCAGATTGTTGACAAGTATGACGCTGTATTTACCCTTGTTCCTATAGCTGATAGGAAGTTGTTTAATTAATGAACTCATTAAACAGAAGACGTAAGTATTAAAGGAAATTCAAAGTACTTGGGGGATTATTTTAAATCAGGTGATAAAAATTAGCTGAATATATTGAGTAGGATGTCTGACGTGAAATGACCATCACAGGTATGCTGCAATTATTGTTACCAAAAAAAAAAAAAAACCTGCATAAACTCTGGTACCATTAGAACATGTAATAATCCTTCATAAATGACAGCTGAAGTACTGTGGGACAACTCCTGAAGGGTTGGCTTAATCCCAGGCGGATTCCCATTTTGTTTTGGTATCTTGAAGAGCAAATGTTTTGTATCTTTAGTGGATCCATCCCAACATAAGGGAGGATAAGAGGTCTGTTATTTTTTCCTGCAGGGCTACCTTGAGCGATGCCAGGGAGGCAGCTGGTGCTCTACCAACGCTGAAGGCCAGTTGTGAGGAAATCTGTATGTAATGGCTCAAGATTAAGTTGGCAAAGGCCTCAGCAGAAAAGCACTGCCATCTAAGAAAAAAATCTCCACAGCATTGCTGAGAAATTTACCAATTGGCTCTCAGGTAACTTTTTCAACTGGACAAATTCGTGCCTTTGTTTTTAATTCATTTGGGTAGGTAGTAGCGCTTCAGAGTCAGCCAGTCCACTGATTAACTGTCTTCATTTGCATTTTTTCAATTATAGGTAAGTAAACCTTGGGGACTCCCATGAAGGCTTAATTACAGTCAACAAATTTCCGAAATAATGGCTTAGAGCCAATTTTTCTCACTATTAAAGGCAGAACAGTTTTTGCTCAACCCAAAACAAGGCATTCTTGGTAAACTTGGGAATGTCAAGGGGTGTTGGAAGGTTAGGAACAGACATGTGTGTTCATCTAGAACTCCCTAGCTCCTTTTTAAATACTTCAACATTTCCTGACCCAGAGGCCTTCTCTGGATTGTTCTCACATAACAGAACCAGACGCAACAGTGGTACCAATGGATTTTTAGGCACCCACCATGACTGAGAGATACTCCTGGAAAAAACAATCTTTACATCACATAAATATAGCATGCGTTGACTGTTGATCTTGTCATCTGTAATAATGAGCATGTCCTCACCATCCACGGTTCATACCATGTTATAACTCTTTAAAGCTCCTTTTTACTTTCCTTATAGGAGAGAGAGCCAGCTAGCAGAAGATCACTACTCTTGACCGATATTCCCAGTATCATCATTACTGGGAGACGAATCTCAAACAAGCCTTTGTCTAAGATTCCAAGAACACTGTCTTTTTAAAATGTATGAGTCACCAAAGGACTCCATACTATCAGAAATGCCTAACTTTGTATGGATGTGGGATCTGCTGATACATGAGGAAGGCTACTTAACACCTTATAAAATATCTCCAAGGCTCCAGCATGCAATGTGCAACCATTAAGAAAGGAGTAGAGAAGAGTCAAGGACCTCAAAGTTTGGATGCAGAGGATTGTTCCTGGCAAGTGAGCATAATCAGAAGGCCCTGGATTATTATTTTCTTTCACTTCTTCACATTCAACCACTAGGAATTGTGTTACAGGGCATTCTTCATATATTGGAGAAAGGAAACTCTTATCCAGTTCCTGACCCTCTCCTTATCAGGTGGGTGGAAAGAACTGGTTGAAGCCTCTGTTGCTACCTGAATTGTGGTGGAGGCTCCTCTCCCAGGTCTCAGGACCCTAGACCCTTTTTCAATACATTCTTACATATCATGCTCTACCCACCTGCCTGCCCCCTTTCTATTTTTTCTTCCTTATAGTAAATGAAAGCTTGTGCTCTACAATTCCAACCCTGCTTGGGCTAATCAATCACTGACTACATGATTTTGAGAGAGCTACTTAACCTAGATCTACCTCAAAATCTTTAAAGTAAAAATGAAATGAGCACTTCCTAGTATTGTATTAAATGAGATAGTGTCCTCAAAGCTGAATGCCTGGCAAATGATAGGCCCTTAACAAATTTTAAGCTTTTATTATTACTTGACCCATGTTTCCCTAAATCACCATTTGAGTCCAAAAGGGTCTTTATATTTTAGATTCTACCTCTTCCCCTTTCTCCATCCCTCTTCTTACTGAAGATACTTGCTCTCAATGTCTGTATATCGTAGTTTTTTTGTTTTTTAAATAGGCCCCATGACCATCGCAGAACATGGGGCCTGAACTCACAACCCTGAGAGAGATCAAGAGTTGAATGCTTCACTAACTGAGCTACCCAGGTACCCCAATGCCTGTGTATCATAGTTTTAATGTGATAGGGACAAAGGCATGGAGAAATTCACAAGGGCCATAGAAAAGCATCAAAAGATGAGTATCTTTTCTAACACTACTGAAATCTTTCTTTGGAAGAAGGAAATTCGAGATGATTCACTACAAGAAAGCGTGGGGATTTTACGTAGATGTATGATACCCATAATATCTATGAACATTTGGGGCTAAATTGGAGATGGAGTAACTGACACAAGAAAATAAAAATGGCCACGGTAAGAGCTAGAGGGAAGACGATCTAGTCTCTGAAAGTGAGGTTTAAACCTCTAATGTGAGAGGCAGGAAAATAAATAGTATAAAATATTTTACCCGACCACTTATAGGACCTAAATCCCAGTTCTTCATTTGAGTTAATATATTCTAAATATTCCTTACTAAAACACAAATTATGCTACCTTGAAAGTGTAACTTCTAAAATTCATTCACCTAAAAAATGGAACCCCTTCCCTAAAATCAAAATACAAGAAATAACAATTATTGGTGAAGGTGTGGAGAAAAAGTAACCATCATCCACTATGTAAAAATAGAAGTACCAAATGATCCAGTAATTCCACTATTGGGTATTAATCCAAATAAGAACACCAATTTAAGAAACAAAGCAAGTGATCAAAGAAAAAAAGGCAAACAAAAAAAACAGATTCTTAGAGAACTGGTGAGTGCCAGAAGGCCACTGAGTGGAAGGATGAGTGAAACAGATGAAGGGGATTGAGGCATACACTTATTGTGGGGAGCACTGAGTAACATATAGAATTGTTAATTCATTATATTGTACACCTAAAATCTAATAACACTGTTAATGGAGCCCCTTCTGGCCTAGTGAACATCTACCTCCCAATCCTGGTGCTTCATCTCCATCAAAACACAAATAATGGGGTTCCCTAGACTTGTTTTCTAAACTTTTAAATCTCTTTTCCTACAGAATGGGCTATTTTTAATCTTTAGTCCATTGAACCTAGCACCTGCCATCTCTACTTAAAAGTGGCCTATCTCATCATCTAAATCCAGCAAAACTCTCATACTGTTGGATCTATGCATTCTTTAGGGGTACTTTAAAGTCCCATCCAACAAGCTTCCAAGAACATGAGCAAACAAACCTACCTTTGGTTGGACTGCTCCCATTTATCAGACAAATAAATTAGCAAAGGGCAGATTTTGAGACTAGAGCTTCTTATGAAAAAAATCTGGGATGATTAAAAGTCAAAATCTAAGAGAAGGACAGTGTCAGGGCTGTGGCCTGGAAATAGCAAGTAGTAGTACAGGTACAAAACAACACAATGGGAAACCTCACGATTGGCCCTATTTGTCAATGCTCCAAGCCTCTTTCAAAACCAATAAAGCAAGGAGGGCTGATGTGTATCACACTTGCTGCCACTTCTTTCTTCATTGGTACATGTAGTAGGCATGGCCAGTCAATAATAGTCCTTTGTCTTAGACATGGTCTCAGAATTCTCAAAGCATAGCCCAATTAATCACTAACAATTGATGACAGTAATCAAGATGGAACCCATTTAAAGAAAAGGGCATAATTAGAAGAAAACTTATGAAAGAAAAACATTTTATGAGTAAAAGCAAACACACACTAAAGGCAGTAGGCAAACACTCATATCCTAAATTAGTTAAGGGGACTCACAAAAACATGTAAAATGTGCATAGGGGAGTAAAAACAAAGTGTTTTTAGAAGGTGTATGAACTTTAGTGACCATCAACTTAATCTAGGCTGCTATATATTTATATATGAACCTCATTTAAAACCTATAATAAAGTCAAACAGAACACTAGAGAAAATCATCAATTACAAGGAAAGTAATAGAGAACTACAAAAACAGCCAAAAAACAATGGCAATCAGTACATGACTATCAATAATTCTTCAAATGTAAATGATCTAAATTCTCCAATCAAGACATAAGGTGATGGAATACATCCAAAAAAAAAAAAAAGCACCCACCTATATACTGCCTAGATATAACTGGCTGCAGACCTAAAGACACACACAAAATGTAAAGAAGAGATGGGAAAAGATACTCCATGCAAATGGAACAACAAAAACCCAGGATAGCAATATTTATCAGACAAAATAGACTAAAACAAGAGACAAAGAGGGCATTCCATACTGATAAAGGGTCAATCCACCAAGGGAATATAACAAACATCTATGCACCCAACATTGGAACACCTAAATACATAAGGCAGATATTAACAGACATAAACAATAACTGTAGCGGATGTGAACACTCTAGTTACATCAATGGATAGATCATCCAGGAAGAAAATCAATAAGGAAGCAGTGTCTTTGACACACCACACCAGTTTAATTTTACAGATATGTACAGAACATTCCATCCAAAAATAATACACATTGTTCTCAAGTACACATGGAACACTCTCCAGGATAGATCACATATTATTCCCCAAAACAAGTATCAATAAATTCAAGAAGACTGAAGTCCTAGCCTGCATCTTTTACAAGAAAAATTGAAAAAACAGAAATGTGGAGGCTAAACAACATGGTACTAACAACCAACATATTGACAAATTTATTAAATATGAAAGAAAAAATAGATGGAGAAAAATGAAAACAGGCCAGAGTCATTGGGACACAGCAAAAGCAGTTCAAAGAGGAAATTTATAGCAATGCAGGACTACCTTGAGGAACAAGAGCAATCTCATAGAACAAAGACCAAACTTGGAAGGAAATAATAAGGGTGACTGGGTGCCTCAGTCGGTTAAGCGTCTAAGGACCTTCTGCTCCGGTCATGATCCCGGGATCGAGCCCCACATCAGGCTCCCTGCTCAGGGGGGATCCTGCTTCTCCCTCTTCCTTTGCTGCTCCCTCTGCTTGTGCCCTCTCTCTCTCTCAAATAAATATATATTTAAAAAAAGGAAGAAAGGATATAAGAAAGATCAGAGCAGAAATAGAGACCAAAAAAAACCCAAAAGATCAATGGAATCAAGAGCTAGTTCTTTGATAAACATGTAGACAGTCTCATCCAGCAAAAAAAGAGAGGACCCAAATAAGATCAGAAATGAAAGCGAAGTACCAACCAACACCACAGTAATACAAATGATTATAAAAGACTACTACAAAAAAATTATATGCCAACAAATTGGACAACACAGAAGAAATGGATAAATTCCTAGATACATATAATCTTCCAAAATTGAGCCAGGAGGAAAGAGATAATCTGAACAGTAATAAAATTGGATTGGCAATCAAAAAATTCCTATTAAGCAAAAGTCCAGGAACAGATGGATTTACAGATGAATTCTACCAAAAATTTAAGGTATTATTACATATTCCCAAAAAAGAGAAGAGGAAGGAAAGCTTCCAAACAAGGTCAGCATTTCCTAATACCAAAACCAGACAAAGACACAACAAAACAATAACAAAAAACTACAGGATGATGACCATAGATGCAAAAATCCTCAATAAAATGTTAGTAAACTGCATTTAATAATGCATTAAAAAGATCATTCACCACCATCAAATTGGATTTATGCGAGAGAAGCAAGGATGGTTTAATATTCACAGATCAATGAGCCTGATAACACATCAACACAATAAAACACTTGACAAAATTCAACATCCACTCATGATAAAAGCTCTCAAAAAGTGGGTTTAGTGGGAACATACCTGAACATAATAAATGACATATATCACAAACTCACAACTAACATCATACTCAATGGTGAAAAACCGAGAGCTTTTCATCTGCAATCAGGAACACAACAAGGATGTCCACTCTTGCCACTTTTATTCAGCATAATACTGGAAGTCCTAGCCACAACAATCAGATAAGTAATTTAAAAAAAATTGGCAAGGAAGAAGTAAAACTGTCACTATTACAGACGTACTGTTGATGGTATTATATGTAGAAAACACTGAAGATTTCAGCAAAAAAACTATTAGAATAAATGACTTCAGTAAAGTCACAGGATACAAAAGTCGAGAAATCCGTTGCATTTCTATACACTAATAAAGAGAAGAGAATTAAGAAAACAGTTGCATTTATAATTATACCAAAAAGAAATAAACCTAACCAAGGGGGTGAAAGACCTGTACACTGAAAACTATAAAACAGGGGTGAAAGAAATTGAAGAGGACACATACAAATGCAAAGCTATATCATGCTCATGCATCAGAAGAATATTGTTAAAATGTCCCTACTACCCAAAATGTTCATACTACCCAAGGCAATCTACAGATTCAATGTAATACTTACATTAGCATTGTCACAGAACTAGAATAAATAATTTTAAAATTTGTGTGGAATCACAAAAGACCCTGAACAGCCAAAGCAGTATTGAGAAAGAACAAAACTAGAGGTACCAAAATTCCAGACTTCAAGGATTACTACAAAGCTTTAGGAATCAAAACAGTATGATACTGACATAATAATAGACACGCAGACCAATGGAAAAGAATAGAGAGTCCAGAAATAAACCCACACTTACATGGTCAATTAATGACAAAGGAGACAAGAATATATTAGGAAACATATCGGGGAATATATTGGGGAAAAGATGATCTCAATAAATGGTACTGGGAAAACTGGACAGATATATACAAAAAGAATGTAACTGGGCCACTTTCTTACACCATACAGAAAAATAAACTCAAAATGGATTAAGGGACTAAATGTGAGACATGAAGCCATAAAAAGCATAGAAATATAAGGGGTAATCTCTTTGACATCGCCTTAGCAACATTTTTCTAGATAGGTCTCCTCAGGCAAAAGAAACAAAAGCAAAATTAAACTATTGAGACTACACCAAAATAGAAAACTTTTGCACAGCAAAAGAAACCATCAAAAAAAAAAAAAGGTAACTTACTGAATGAGAGAATTTGCAAATATAGATTTTCAATATTAACCCCTTATCAGATATATTAAAGAACTTATACAAGTCCACACCAAAAAAACAAAAACATTGATTTAAAAATGGGCAGAGGACCTAAACAGACATTTTTCCACAGAAGACATACCGATGGCCAACAGACATGAAAAGATGTTCAATGTCACTTATTAGGGAAATGCAAATCAAAACCACAATGAGATATTAGCTTACGCATGTCAAAATAGCTCAAATCAAAGAGACAAGAAATAACAAGTATTAGCAAGGATGTTGGAGAAAAGGGAAACTTCACGTACTGTTGATGGAAATGTAAATCAGTGCGGCCAATTTGGAAACAGCATGGAGATTCCTCAAAAAATATACAAATATGATTTGATATTTCTACTATAGGGCATTTATCCCCCCCAAAAAAACACCCCCGAAACACTAATTCATACGTTTATCACAGCATTATTTACAACAGACCTAAGATATGGAAGCAACCAGAGTGTCCATGGATTAATGGATTAAGATGATATATATACATACAATGGAATATTAGTCATAACAATGGATGGGATTTTGCATTTGCAACAACATCCACAGAGCTAGAGAGCATTAGGTGAAGTGAAATTAGTTGGAGGACAAACACGATATGACTTCACTTACAAATGAATACATAAAAAAAGTAGGAGCAGACCCAAAAATACAGAGAAAAATCTGGTATTTTCCAGAGGGGCATAGTTAGGAGGAAGGATGGGTGAAATGGGTGAAGGGGGGGGTGGGAGGTACAGGCTTCTAGTTATGGAGTGAATAAGTCATTGGGATGAATGGTACAGCATAGGGAATATAGTCAGTGATATGATAATACCATTTTTGTATGGTGATAGATGGTGGCTATACTTGTAATAAGCATAGTATAACAGAGTTGTCCAATCACTATGTTGTACCCCTGAAACTAATGTAACAGTACGCATCAATTATTCATCAATTGAAATAAATAAATCAATTTTAAAAAACAGATTAAACACACTTACCATACCAACTATGGGCCTTCTAAACCATGCCCTCCCATAAAAGGCTGTGTTTTAAGAACAGTATATTAATATCACTTCTCTCTCATTATCATAATTTCTCCTCACATAATTCATAAAGGATGATAAATATAATGCAGAAAACTGTTAGACACATATGTAACTGGATAAAATAATTCACTATACAACCTAAAATTAACTCTTCTTTCATTAGAGAAATGAGAATTACAAGAAGAAGAAATGGATATCATTATTCAAGAGCTCATAAAAGGTCTTCAGTATAATGCGTAGTAAAACCAGTAATTTTAATTAAACTAGTTTTAAATTTGAGCAGTTATTCCCTAGCTTTTTATAATTGAATACATTTTTCTGCCTACTCTGAAGCATTTTTTGAGTAGACATAGAGCAATACCCTCCAAATCTTTTTCTTTCTTCCTGGTCACTTATTTTCCCATTGTGAGATGTAAACCCACTACAATTTTATCACATATTCAAATAATTTCCAACACTGTCACAGATTTAGGTAGAGGTTTCCTATCTTTAGTTCAGAACACAACTCAGTTAGTTGTAACAATTAAATCTTTAACTTTCACCTAGATACCACTTCGGGTTCTTGCAAGAGTTGTTACTTTCACAAAGATGATTCGTGACATTTAGAGAATGATCTAAGCTGATCTGCAGTTTTCTTATTGACTCTTCCCAACATTCCGAGATAGCAAGGGCTCTATGATTAACTCCACCTCTCCCTAAAACCTGCTCCTCCTATAGTCATTGGCAACACAGTTTTTCCACCTGTTGAGGTTAAAAACCCAGAATCTTACGTTCCATATCTTATTCTCTTAGATCTAGCCTCCAATCTGCCATCATATCTTGGCAACAGCATTTTTGAAATCTATCCTTTTGACCTCACCTACTCTACTGTTACCACAAGGCCCAGTCATCAGGATCTCTTGCTGCATTGTTGCAGTATCTTCCTCTAACTAACTTTCTTGCTTCTCATTCCCTTTCACTTCTTTGGTCGTGTGTGTGTGTGTGCATGCACAGTTTGCCAACATAGAGGAGCACATCATCAGTTTTTGCTGTAGTGTTCAACGATTCACTAGTTGAGTATAACACCCAGTGCTCATCACAACACGTGCTGCTTGGACTATTCTTAAACAGAAGCCAGAATGATCCTATTAAATGAACTCAAATAATGTCCCTTTTCTTCTTAACACTGTCCTGCAGTCCCCCATTTCAATACGGGTAGAATCCACAGCTAGTAAAGTGGTCTTCAAGGTCATATAATCCTATCCCCAATTGTTCTGATTTTTCCTTTGTTCACTCCACTCCTAAATACTGATCCCTTGCCCGTTGCTTAGACAGACCAGTCATGCCCACACTTGATATTGTCTCTGCCTAAATGCTCTTCCCACAGACACTACAAGGCTTGGTCCCTCATCTCCATCAGATCTTTGATGAAATACCTACATCTTACTGAAAACTTTCCTTTTCAAATTGCATCTCCATTCCCACCCTATTCTCTTACTTTGCTATTCTTTCCCTGTTTTATTATTTTTTCATATAGTCATCACCATCTAACAAATATTTTCTTCTGGGTTTGCTATCCCCCACCCCATGCTACATCCCAGACACCTGCAACTGTGTCTGCCAAATGGGTATTCCCTAAATATTCGCTAAATATTATTGAATAATTGCAACTTTACAGATGAGGAAATAAGAGATGACAAAGCTTGTCGTAAGACAAACTAGGGCACAGTGTCTATTATAGTACAGCCAACTCTCCATACCTTCCACTTATTCATTCTTCCATGGAAGAGTACCCAAATAATGATATTGGCAGGAGAGTGGAATTTAGGGACATAATGGACCTTAGCTAAACTGCTACACAAATCTTAAGACCTCTTCCTCTTACTGTGCTTCACTGGTACAATCAGGATCATCCTTTGCTCAGAAAACATCCACAATCTAATTCTTTGTGTTTATTGCTTTCTGTGTGCAAAGTACTGAGTTTTCATTAAAGATCATCTCCCTCATTAATAGTACCAGCATCTGTGAGGCATGACTTGTGTTTGGTACATATAACCCTGGTGTTTTAATACATAATCTCTAAGCCACAAAAAAATATGAATGTATATGGTACAAACCACCATCCATTATGTATGAGGAAACAAATACAGAAAATTATTTTGTGACCTTGGGTTCACAAAATTCATATCTGATAGAAACGGGCTTCAGTCCATGTGACATACAACATCCAGTCTTCTTTGACCAGGTGAATCTACCATAGTGTGTTCCTGCTCTGAACTCTGTTCCTGGCTATTGGTGACATCATAGGGCTAAGCATGAGTTATGATGTGTTCTAATTATTTTCAAGTGTGAGTCATGTGACCAAGCAGTAATGAGGTGAATTTCCCTAAGCCAAAAAGGGAAAAAAAAAAATCACACTAACTTCGAATCTTGCAATTATGATTCACATGAGATATGAACTAGGCAAGAAGCAGGGACATCATCCAGTTACTCATTTTCTTGCCAGCTTCTAAAGTCATCTACATGTTCAAAGAAAACTTGATTAAATACAACCTATAATTCTCCTTTCCCCTAGCCACCATATATACCACTTGCTATTTATTCATAGAATATGAAAAGACTTTATTCAAAAGTTCTACAACTTAGCTTTTTACTTCACCATATCATGAGTACTGATATGATGTCCGTCTGACTGATACAAATTTTAAGAACCTAATATGTGTTAGTTGCTACCATCATCTACACCACCTGACACACACTATTTCCTGTTATCTCCTGCTCAACAACTAGTTCAACTACTAGAAGCAGCAACATCTTACGTTGCAAAAAGCACAAGACTGCCCATCAGAGAAACTGGCTCCAACCTTGCCTGTGCCAACCACTGACTGTCAAAGTTTTGGACACTACAGTAACCTCTCTGAGCTTCTATTTCTTCAGCTATAGAGATATAATACTTTCGCCTGTCATTGAGGTCCAAGTGAGAAAATAAACTTACAACACTTTTTTAAATTTTAAAAAATGTCAGTATAAAGTATTACTAATAACATGATACCTTTTGGGAATCCTTTTAGAGTATTTATCATAAGTTATTGGATCACCTGGGTAACTTAGGCCTAAGGAACTCTGCACAGGTAAAAGTATTTTAATAAATGCCCACGGTAGTGTGAGAGCATCATAAGCCCAAGGGAGACAAGAACAAAGTACTTCCAAAAGGAGGTAAGCTTTCTTCTTCCACCTGACAGTGGACATTGCTAGGGATAAAGCATGGCTGGGGCAGTCTAGTTAAAATTCCACTTTTCCCATGTGTGGGGAATGGTCAGGGAATAGGATTCTCAAAAGAAATATAACACAGGGACCTTCTGTTTGGGATCCAAAAACTGGCTGTGGAATGCAGTCCAAAAAGATATACAGATTAGCCAAAAAATAAAGGTAAACTATTCTTGCAATAGGACGGCTAACTCATTCCTAGAGCCGTCCTTAGTGATTCCAGCTCAATTTTGGTTACATTCCTTGCTAGCATCAGATAGTTAGTTACTTATTTGCTACTTTGTCTTCAAAAGCTTTGTATTATGTGTGAAAGTATTATCTCCAGAGCTAGGCTTCTGGATATATATAAACAAGTACTTCCTGGCCCTTTACTGGTCATGTCCTCCACAGAGCTAGTACTACATAAGCCGTATTGGGATTTGGTATACATATCCCAGTGTTTAGTCAGTTGAATGACAGATTCGTAGTTCAGGCTGCCTCTTAAATTGACCTATAAAAGGCCAGCCTACTGATAAAAGTTGATTGATAACTTCTGTTTACTGGGTTAATATACTCTGGATATTTTCCAGATTCAATACATATTGAGCATCCAAACCAATTAGATCTTTCCTGTATGTTACACCACTTAATCCTCACGCACACAAAAAGATTTTTATTACTTTATTCCCACTACCTAATAGATGAGGGAACTGAGGCTTAAATGCTAGCTAATAAGACAGTTACCGGAAATACAAGGGCGTGACTTCTGCTCCCGGTGGATTTAGGAATATACTACAGCTCCAACGGCTTTCGAATAAGAATAAAAGCCATTTAAAGTAGTTCCCCTGAGAAGCCGGGATGCTTCCCCTTACATACGCCTGCCAGGGAGTGGCCTGCTTTGGAACCTTATCATCTGTTTCTCCTGGAATGACTGTACTTTAGGGGAAATGCAGCAAAAGCACCAGAGGGTTCCCCTTCAATCTAAAACTGGAAATATGATTTGGTTAAAAAAGAACGTCTATGGATGGACAACATATTGTATGTTTCCTTGCAAAAGAGGTTGAACTATGCAAGAAACTTTCAAAAACCACAGATTAAAGAACAAAGCATCCTCAAAAGACTGGAAATGCATAACAGTATTGCCAAAAATCACAGAAAAATATTAGTGGTTCCTTTGAAAGAAAGCTTCAAATCTATGAAATTGGAAAACTTCTCGGAAAAAAAAGGACTCCACAAACTTTCACGAAAATGACAACTTTTAACCACTGAACAAAGATAAACATTAAAGGGTTAGAGAGAGTCTGATACAGTATCTTGCCCCTACCAAAAACCATACTTAATATTAAGATGAAAGCTTCCTCAAGGCACAATCCCTATCTTAGAGTCCCTGTGAATCTAGCCTTTGACAAAGTTAAATCACCTCCATATTTATTATAAGATGTAAAGGCTACCTCATTATTTCTTTACCTGATAGACTAAAAACTGCCAAGGCAAATTCTTCAAATGCACCACAGCTACACCTTTGAAAGAAGGAGTGATCTCTGTTATATCTGGAGTCGCCACCTATTAGAGCTCTCCAAACTTCTTTTAAAAAAATTAATGCTAAGCTATGAAACAGTTTCTACCTACAACTTGCTTGGTTTCAAGGGCTCACCCGCTAATTTCAGCATTGCCAGATTTACTCATTATAAATATTACCTCAAAAACACCTGCATAAGTCATATGAATTTCAAGACCATTGGCCTGATGCACATCTTAATACTATTTTGTTAAGGAAAAAATATAAACTATTGCTTTTTTTCATATTTTAAAAAATGCACTTGTTATAAGGATTAAAATATATATATAAAGAATGGCTAAATATATAATGATATGTGAAAAGGATTTGTTAAAAAAGTGCTGTAAAAACAACTGAATTATTTTAACCTCAAGACCCTTGTTTATAAAAAGCAAAAAACTGAAGAAATTTTGCCTTGTTTAAAATTTCTTTCGAGCAACATTCTCATCAAAGCCCTTAATTGCCTTTCATAATAGAAATGCCTGCATCTCTAAGACAGGAAGGTTTGGGGTAAACAAAAAGAGAGGTGGATAGAGACCTTTAAAACGTGTATGAAGGCTATGGCCTGAGGAGGATTGTGATGGATTCTCAGGAATCTTATCTCTAGGAAAGTGCATATCCACACCCTGCTGCCATGCTGGGAATGGGCATTTGGCAGATGAGGCTGGACCATGTTATCGGTCATCTTCTACCCTTCCAGAAAGGAAGAAATAAAAGACTCCATTTCAAATAGTATGTACACTCTAGGTGAAAGGTCAAGATCAACTATATCTAGAGTTCTCATCCAGGGGCAATTGTCCCTGTACCCCAGGATACATTTGGCAAGGTCTGGAGACATTTGATCGTCACTATTGGAGAAGGAAAGTTGCTACAAGCATCTATAGAGGAGATGCCAGAGATGTTGCTGAATATCCTGCAATGGACAACTGCAACCAGCTCTCCACAGCTGGGAATTAGCCAGGCTAGGCTAGACTAAAACAGCTAATGCAGCAAGCCAAAAAGGGTTTTCTAGGCAAGGGTCCAAACAGACGTCAAGTACCGGAAATGTTTCACCATAGCTCATAAGGATCTCTTCCCTCCACTTCCTAGACCAGTATTTTTCAAGGTGTGATCCGTGAGTCCTCTGCATCAGAAACATTTAGGAATAGAATTACATGTTCCTGATCTCAGATGTGGTATCAGAACTGTGGAGGTAGAGCCCAGAATTCTCAGAAAATTTTTATTTGCTTCCCATGTGATTCTTCTATAGATTGTAACGTAAGACTCACTACTTCATTTCTCTTTAAGGTCATTCCCTTCTGTACTGTGAATTATCACCTCTCTGTGAGTGATTTCTCCAGGACTCCCAATGACAAACTAATGGAATCTCAATGAGGGTACAGACCTTGGCTGGTTATTCACTACTGTACATCCAGCTGTTAACTGGAGTAGACATGATGAAATAAAACAGGTAGCACCTACATCATCAAAAAGAATATCATCTTTTGGCAGAGACAAGATAAGGAAAAATTAAGTTAGCTACCTATTTATTCAGTACTTCTCCATTCTGTACGCCGCGCTAAATGTGTGACACACATCAACGTATTTAACCCTAACAACAGCACACTGAAGTAGATACTAATATCATTCTCACTTTGCAACTAAGAAAAATGGGGCTCAGTGAAGTCAAATAACTTGCCCAAGATCACAAAGCAATGGTGGAAGTCAGAATTCTATGTGTTCCATTTAATGGAGGGTATACATGGGCAAGAACGACCACTCCATGCCTAACTCTCCCATTTTTTCAGGTTCCTCGTATGATGTAAACAGAAACTGTTGGGGTAGGGGGACAGATGTTCCTGGGAAGTCCCCCTGAAGGGTGCTAACACAGCTTGGAAGCACACCATTTTGCCCTTACATTTATTTTCTTCTTCCTGTATGGAAAACAGGAGCACAAGCAGTCATCTTGGACCGAAAGATGCACTTGAGAGTAGAAGCCTCACACTAAGTAGAGCAGACCATAAATCAGAGGTACTCTGAGTCCCTGATGATTCTGAGCTGCCTATATTGGCCCTGAACCACATATAGACTTAGTCTATGTGACAGAGAAATAACTCTCTCTTTGGAGGTTTTATCATATGAAGCTGAATCTATATCTAATTAAAACATGTGAAAGACTGTACAGATTGTTAATACTATTATTGGGCGTTAATAATTTAAGATAGTTAATTAAAACACAATATTTCACATCTAGATATAATTAACATTTTAATGTATCATAACCTTTATGTGGGAAAGCAAATGAAATGAAATCTGTCACTGAGGCCCTTACTCTCAAATTCCTTTTTTAAAATACATTATTAATTTAATTCAGCTATTCTGTAAGAAATTTTGTATGTTTCTATGCCATAATCTTAAAGAACGGTCTATGTGATGTACTAGAAAATTTAACAAAGTTACAAAGGAATTAAGTAAGCTAGAAAAAAAAATCAGGAAGCTGATTTATTAAGCACACATTATGTGCTTATTGCGCAAGGAAACAGGGAAAAAGTCAACATTCAGACACATTCCCCACCCTTATGGAGTTTGCAGAGAAGTTGGGAGAGATATAATTAGATAAGTTCTTACATTGCAGAGTCCTACTAGGAATAACAGAACACATCATGCTGTGGGAGAATGTCAAGGGAGGCTTCTTGGAAAGCACTATAGTATGTCAGCCACTAACTTTGTGACCTCCAGGAAGTTACTTCAATTCTCTGAAATTCATTTTCCTAATGTCTTTAATGGGGATGACAGTGTTTCCTCCAAAGGATAACTGTTAAAAACATTGCATACTGCACTTAAAATACTTAGCACAGCGCCTGGGACATACTGAGCCCTCACTGCATCTTAGCTAGTATAATAATGTCATTTACTACAGGCGGTTGTCCTATTGTCCCTCTAAATGTATTGCTATTCTAATTTATAAAGCAAAAACAAAAGCTCAGAGATTAGGAATGTTGCCTAATATCACCCAAATTGTAAAAGAGTTAGTTTCCAACTTCACATCTAACAGCAACACATTGCTTATAATTTTACCATCTACCTTAAGAGAACACAGTGTACTCTACCATATTTTTCACATATCTGACATCAAAACCATGTGGCTGTTACTGTTCTAAGCTTGACTTTTATTCATGTAAAATGGAAGGCCTTATTCAGGTAAATAATTTTGCCTGGCACATCTTCTAAGAACCACTCAAGATTATGTTTGCCTGGGTTGGTGTGATACGGGCAGTAACAGAGCTACACATCCTTAGTAAAAAAATACCTAAGAATTTTTTAAAAAAAGATCTTTAGGTCACCGTGCCAAAATCAATTTGCCCAATCAATGGCAGGCACTGGCATTCTACCAGTCAACTGCTTCTAGTATGTGACAGGATCACCATCTCTGCCACAGCAATCACTGCAATTATATGCACAGAGGTGAGTATGGGGAGAAAAGCAAGGTTCCCTATCACTGCTTGACTTCTAAACAAAGTTCTCAAAAAACAAATACAAGAGATTCTGGCAATCTGAAACAGGAGAACTGCGTGCAAAACAGTTAGTTAGAGGGTTGAATCCAAAATGGACTTTCCTTGCTGTGATCTGAGGGCTACCTTCTTCCAGATCAGGGTTCATTCTCATGTCTTAGTCAAATGTAAAATAACTCTCTAGTGCCTTTCTCTTCTGGCATCTTTGAACACTTGTGTAACTTTTACATAGACTGATGGGTAGAAGATAATAGTTGTTGTCCATGAAGAAAAGGAGAGGAAAAAAGTCACTTCCAAATGATTGTTGATGTAGACATATAGTTAGATAATTCATATTTTTCAACATAGACCATCTAGATCAGGCTCTATATTGGCATGAATGTTTGATTTTTCCAGTCATGATGGTAATGCTAATATATACATTTATTTCTCTTTCAAAAAGTTCCCCTAATTAAAATGTAAAAGTAGCCAAATAGTTCTACCAAAAATACACCCAGGAATAAATACTGCTCTGGACTGTTGGAAAACAACTTAGTCCTGAACTTCATTAACTCCTTGTATTGGAGCATAAAAATTAAAGATGCAAGACGGTCCCTTAAATGTTTGTAGTCTCATGCCTTTCCTTCAAGGAGATGTTAATAACATCACTTGGCAATTCTTTACACTTAATAATCACCATTCTTATAAAGGTTTTTATGCTTAGTCAAAATTTAAGCCAATTTTCTCAAGAACGTTCTTATATTACCTTTAAATCCCATTTTTCCCAAGCCTTTTATTCTTAATATTTAATTCTTTTTTTTCCTGAAGCTTTTTCCAAGAACACAGAAACATAATGAGTCAGTTTTGTTGCCTTGTGGAGATTCTAAAGCCTGGGGTTAGGATGGGGTAGTGAGTTACAGATTTTAAGAACGTACTCTCCACAATCCTGATTTTAACAGGTCTGCATTTTAGCCACAGTTCTGCATTTTAGCCACAGTCTCCTCCCACCACTTGATGGGTTTGGCATGCAGATGATCCTTCGATCATTTTGAGAAACACTCATTAAAATCAGAATGGGTCAGAAAAATTTCTTTAATATCCAGACCCCACTTTTTACTTGTCAAACTTCCAACTCCACTTTTTACTTTTCTCCATCTTTCCACGCATCTCTGACATTTTCAGGTCCAACCAGCACAGTACACATCTACACCTCAAAATTATGGGCATTCTGTTCCTCTCCTGAGCTAATCCTTTCTCTCCTCTTCTACCTGGAAAACTCTCATCTACTTATTCATGAAGGTTTAAAAAAATATCACCCCCTTTATGAAGTTTCCCCTTCCCCCTTCTCTTCATGTTTCTGTTACAGTGATTATTATAACTTATAATTACTGTTATAGTTATTGATTATGGGTCTGTTTTCCATGCTAATTCCATGTCCATTCAGAGGACAGTGAATATCACATATTATTTACCCAACAAACACTTGTTGAATTATAATCTGATACTAGAGTCACCCCTAGAGGTGCCAGCATTTGTCATTGTTCTTTGGAGACAGACATGATTCTAATATCTCTAACTTCCTTTAATAATTTATACTGTTTGACAAAATTTTATCTAAGTTCTACTTGAACTTTTTTGGGAAAAATTATTTCTAAGAGAACACAGACTGATCATGCTATTTCATCATTCCCATATATACAAATTTTGCTTTTTGAAAGTGATTTCCTGAGATGGTATATTCTACAAATTAATATTTATGTCATGATAGGAAATTAAGAAACATTTTACTGGATGATGTAAACTAAGTCTTTAGAATCTGGGATTCTAACGGTGAAAAAGCAGTTCGACTCATGGAATTCCAGTCTATTAGAAAAGCCAAAGTAATAACTTAGAAGGAATATGGATGGCAAGAAATACAACAAATAGTGCTGTCTAAGTGATGCAAAGTATATACTGCAAATCATCTATGAACCTACAGCACCAAAGCAGCTTTCAATCATAAGTGTGCTTTGTTGTCAATGTGGGCAAATCATGCCCAAATGAATACCCTCTTCCCAAGTGCACTGGGGAAGGAGACTTACATAATCATGTGAGCTTTTAGTGTTTAAACCTTCTCAACATTGGCTGTTTGAGAGCAAAGTCTGACATTATTCCTACTCAGTACACAAAGAACCTTCCATTTGCTTTGGAAAATTGTCCTGCTTACATGGATTCTCTAGCTTATGTACATTTCTTCACGGTCATCAATATTTCTAAATATGTCAGTGGTAACATAATCCCTTTCCACTTTTGTCAGAAAATCAGAATGTCTCACAGCTAGAGTCTCCTGTCCCTAATTCCTTCCCTTTATTTCTCTTCTGCTGTTGTGGCTGCAAGTGATGATATGACCTTTTGTATGACTGAGAAAATGGCTGCCTGATTACATCTTAATAAATAATCTTTGAATTTCACTCACTTGCAGCAGGCTCCTCAACTCTTGTAAACAGGAATATCATCTATTGTAGTCAGCAAATGATTAAAGGGAAGGGCTCAGGAAAGGTATGGGGCTGGATTATATGCAAATATTTTGATGTGTGGCTTTGACACATGGCGTATCTAAACACAAGAGCTCCTCTGCAAGATTTACAGTTCCATGATCTTGATGACCTGAAATGCTCCCCTGCTCTCCTTATGTGCAATGACACAAATTTAAACCACTGTATTCCAAGTGAGCTGAAGCTCTCAGATTCTCAAAAAGCCTTCCCAGAGCAATCCAATGTACCCAACACCACAGGGATATATCTCAGTTCTTAGACATGTACTGTCTTCACCCTTAAGTTGACACCTGGCATGTGTCTAGACACCCAAAAAGGTTGCATACTCCCCAAGAGCAGGAGCGAGGCCCTATATGTGTTCTATTCCCTGTAACACATACCTTAATACCCACCAAGTCCCTATTTATCAACTCTTACCAACACCACAAAAGAATTCCTATAATACTGCAAAGTAGTTTTTAATTTTTCATTCCCAGTGATATCCAGATCCATCCATTACCTAGTAGTTAAGGATTTCTTTTAATCTCAAAATATTAGAACAACAAAATTACAGAGTTAAAAAAGCAAATCAATCTTCCAAATCAACACGCAGCTAACTATCACAGGTTTGATACTGTCCATTTAAAAGAACAGAGCCCACTTGTTAACCAAATAATACTACATCAAATACAGGGTACATTCTAAAACCTACTTTGGACTGAAATTTTCTTTCCAGTCTATAGAATGCTATGTCTCATACAAAAACAACGCCTCATCAACTATTCAGTCTTTTTCCCATAAACAATTTCTTAAAAAATATATTATAAAACCATACAATTTCAGAGCAGGGTACCTTAGGATTTCTCTTGTATATCATCAATCACCATTTTACAATGAGAAAACTGAGGCCCAAGAGATCTAATTTTCTTTCAGTTACCTAATTAGTCAATGACAGAAATGGAACTACTATTACCAATGTGGAGACCCCAAATTAATTCAACTTCTATTACACTTCATGGTTTTATTTATAGCACAATATAGAGTACTTTTAAATTAGAATTTTAATACATACAAATGAATTAAAAAAATGAACGCCACTATAAATGAAACATGCACATGAAGATAAACAAGTGCATGCACAATGCATTCCATGATAGACTCTCTGAATCTGCACAAGTGCACAACACAGCTGTTCTTAACTCACGAAGTTAAAGATGATTGTATTCCAAGGGTTTGTAAAATATGAGCATTTCTTACCTGGCAGCTGTATGAGAGGTTGATAAAAGACATTAAACACTTGAGCTATAGTTAGACATCAGAGTTTTCAGGCACTCAAGGTTTCCTTCTATCTGGGTTTGAGGGGTCTAGAATTTTTAAAAGAAGGTAGGCCAAAGACTTGAGAGAGATCACCCAATATGTAAGACTTTGGCATTGTTACCCACATTGCAATATTAAGTCGACTATAGGTGATTTTCACCTAAGTCTTCCTATTGGCCAGTTATGGCTCTATTTTTCATTATTGTACTTGAAATCTCTACCATTACAGTCACTTCTTAAATTAGAAAGTGTAGGTGGGAAAGTCACTTCAGAACTTGCCATGCTGCTCCACCAGGTAATGAAAAGAACAGGATTAGCTCTAGCGCTTTTGAGCTCATAAGAATGGGTAACTTGGCAGGGCAGGAGGGAGAGAGGTTTCCACAAGTAATAGAAAAGCTAATGATTAGAAAGGACTCTTCCTTTCAAACTGCCTCTGATTTTCCAACACCAGTATCCACACATAGTTAGTTAAATAGGAATGCACACTTTGAAGAAAATGAATGATATTTTCTTAACATATTTCCTAATACCCATGATCCACACCAAGAAGCTTGTTTTCCTACCCTATGAAAACTAACAGGGCCTCACATTCTGATGGTCAAACCCTTTTAAAAACACCCACCCTGATGGTTCAACATCCTTTAAAGATTTAACCACCTCCATGAACTTCCTTTGCCCTTTTATATAAAAGCTGACATCTTGACAGTTTTAATAGGTACCCTGGAGAGAATAAGGAAAGTGGAGGAAAAATGCTCACTCCAGTAGATTTTTTCTTTCTAAATACTAAGGCATACAAAAGAATTAATCAGTATTATAGAAACCCAAATGAAACAAAGAACAGTGACATCTCACAGCTCTTAACTACGAAGAAATCCTACAAAACAGCATCAGTGTTATGACATACAACATCAACAAAAAAGTTAGCATATTTGGTTGCGACATTTTGAAATGGCTGCACCCTTAATCTTGCAAGAGTGGTGACTCCTTTGTTTTAAATATTTTTTTCTTTACGTTAGAATGTTTTCATTTGTTTACATCAAAACCAAGTTTATTAATTCTTTATGTATCAGTTTCTTCACAATTTTACCCCACAGTTTTAAAAGAGCAGACTGATTCTCTGGGCCAACATCAGTAAAGGATATTTTGTGACCCTGTAATCTTTCTAATGAAGAAGAACACATTCTCTTAACTAGCCTTCCTTAAAGAAGCTCATCAAAGGACTACAGAATGGGTTCATTCCACATATGCAATGACTTTCAGTCCCAATGGGAAGAAAGACTAAGAAATAAAGGAATGAAATACCATTTCTACATCTCAAGTTCAGATCATGCTTGAAGAATATATCTGTGCTCTGGAATTCTCAAATCATACAAAGAATAAATAAGTAGATCCTTTGCCCAAAGTTGGTTAATAGTAAGTAAAGAAGACTTTGAATGGTCACATCTTTACTTCTTTGAATCCCCATACACCTGCTTTCAAAATTAATGTTTACAATGAGACAGATTACATTAGAAAGCAAAGTTACTCACCATGGAGGAATCACTGCTTCCACTCCCGATCGGAGCTCCCTCAGCACAGGTTGGGAGGTGGGTAGAAAGTTGACTAGCCCTGCCCCCATCTATGACATCACAATCTACCTCATAAAAGGTAGTGAAAGTGCTCTGAACTCCTGTCTGATTTCCGAGAGATACAGAAAAGAGTGAGTGAGAGAGAGAGCAAGAGAAAAAAAAAAAAAACGTACCCTATTGGGAAGGGATTAGGGAAGTGGAAGAGGGAGTGGGTCATTGGGAGAAAGAGGCATATGAAGGAATTAGGTGCTGAAAGAGATATGGGTGGGCATCAGTGATATTAAGCAGCCCGGCCATATGAAATCCTCATTGGCTCTCTTGAACAGATAAATGGACCATCTGGGAGAAGCAGAATGAAGAAGCACCCTGCCTTGTCAGGCATTGTCAGGGACAATCATAGTGGGGTTCAAAGGGGATGAAACCCCTATTTAAATCTTTGAAGATCACCAAGAGAGAAAGCAAGGGCTGCAGCTCTTAAAGCCTGGAACAGTATGTGGGGAATCTCAGATGTCTTTCTTGGAAGTTCCATTGCCCTGCTGTGTGACCTTCATCAAGTTCTTGGCCTCTGCATCTCCAGCCAGTACATGGTACTAAAAGGATACTTACCTCTTTTATTGGAACCACTGAAGAACTAATGCATTCATTGTTGCTACAACTGCAACTCTTTTTACTCTTCCTTTTTGTACCCAAGGAGGGGCTGTGTGACAGGCACATTTTAAAAAGATAAGCCAATAACCAATGCCTATTTCTACTTCTTATAATGTTACCTTCAGCATAAAATATGTCAATCGTGACTAGGTTTTCTGTGTGTACTGAATATAACATATATCTAAATGGGGTTATTAAACCCCACTTTCAAAACTGGAGAAAAATCAAATGGGAAGATTTCTATAACCTTATGGTACCTACACTGCCACTGTCAGAGGTCAAGTTTAAGTGACCCAGTGATGCTAACTGACCAAACATTTGTGTCACATGCAGTAAAGCTATAAAGCTATAGTCATATAGCTTTATTTAACCTCTGAGTCCATTTGGGGGATGGGGGTGTAAAACAGACAAGATGGGAGAATAATATGGAGAACACAAAGGTCTTTTTTTTAAATGGAGATTTAGAAGTTAAAAACTATGAACTACTCAAAGTTGTTGAGTGGGTAGTATGACAAAACAAAAAAGGGTGATATTGAAGAGCAGGGAGATCCTGAAACCATCAACATAGAAGCCAGATTTTTATCTGCCTGGTGGGATATATGAGAAGTGAAACCCACTCTTTCCACAGAAAATATTTTAGTAAAAGTAACAGCTTATAATTCATGGCACCATAAATGGGTAAAGCCCAAAGCTTGTAGAAACAAGCAAATAAACCATATTATTTATTGAAAAATTTCTTTCTTATGTTTCAAGCAAATATTATTCTATTTTTAGTCCTGCCATTCTTAGCTCACTACATATGTAAGTGTATTAAATAATCACAATTTAAAAATTAAGCAAAATAGTCAGGTTAGGGAGCATTTTGAAACACAGATGCTACTAAATTCAAACTGATAATGGATTTGGCAACATTACTCCCATCCTTTACTCAAAATAAATGTTAGAGACATTTAAAGAACGTCTTTGGAGAATTAGACAATGGAAAAGAAAAAAAATCTGGCATTTATGAAGAAAAAATAGAATTTTTTATACTTGATGTTTTCTGTACTTATTATAGGAAGCAGTGATACTCTGCATGTTTCCCTGTCTGTATTATTGTATTTCTATTTTCAGTAATTCCAAATCTAAATTCAAATTCTGTATTCAACAGCTTTTTTTCTGTGAGTTTTCACAATTAATGGGTCTATGAAGCCTAATTTTCTTCCTATTTTTACTTTTTGGATCATTGACTCGTTGGCTTATCCTTGCTTTTTTATGCTTTATCATGATCCCATTTGTTTTAGAAATTAGGCATCTCCTGACTTTCCCATTATAGGGAATGTGCTATTCATTTACCATAATTTCTCAGTTTCAAAAATGATTCTTATGTATAGGAAACTTATTTGTGTCATCTCACCTTTCATACAAAATTTAAAGGTCATTATTTTAAGATTACTGATGGCAACTGTCCATTCTTCCAATAAACACCTTAAAAATTTTACTACCCAACAAAGAATGTACACATTTGCCAATGTTAAGGTATCAGAATAAAAATGGAATTAAACACTTTTTAAATGTTTGAATAAAACTAACTTATAATCTATTGATATTTCTTATTATCTACTGCTTATTTGGAAATGGAGCATGACTTCAGGAACCCAATGCAAAACTAGGCTGCATCGAAAGGATGCAGAATGGTGAACTGTGCTGACTTTTTAGGTGAATTTAGTACGATTGATTGCAATAATGTCTTTAGTTATATTAGTTAAAAAAAATTTCTTTGACACAGAATGCAATGCCAGGATCAGATAATTTACAACTCTTCTTAGGATCTAGCCTCTTGACATTTTTATGAAAACTGTCACTACAATTATGGAGTTGATGCATACTTTCTATGATATCACATAAATGGATGAGTTAGCCTTTCAAGACAAGATATGAAGTGATTGTAAGATTTCACTCAAGAGACCCCATTATTGAAGTCATGGTTATAACTTTATTGTGATCGGAGATGTAGGATTGGTTTCAAAATTTTGCTTGTTGAAAAAAATGTTATTTGACTTAGTGTAAAAGATAAAGAAAAGTTAGGTGGAATAATCTGTACATTCCAAAAGAATAATCTGGAGGTGTATCTATAAAGTAATTAATCGTGGAAGATGTGATCAGGCAGTTGGCAGGCTGACCACAATGTTATTATTGAAGAGAAACATCTCAGCAAGACAGAATCCAAATAATTCTGATAGCAACTGATTTGAACTGGGAGTTCCTAGATAAAGAGATTCTATTTTGAGTTTGTTTTATGATAGTGTCTCACATACAGAACACTGGACTTAAAAGAGTACGTGATTCTCATAAGATGATGCTGACTGGAACTTCTCCAGGAACTTCTCTAAGTTGAGAAATAGATATTCAGAAGGATATGGATGAAAGAGGTCAAGATACAGATTGTGCAGATTTGACAGAAGAGCTAGCCAGAGTTCCAGTCAAGTTCATTATCAGCAAGGCATCTGCACAGATGAAGGTATTCAGAGAAAAGCAATAAAATAAGATATGGCATTGATGATGAAAGAAAAGATTAAAGTCTAAGTTAAGTAAGCTTGCCTTCAAGAAAATTGGATTAGGATGAAATATTTGAAATATATTTATTGCCCACGAAGAAAATGACTGTTCGAGATAGAGTAAGACAATATGTTCTGAAGCAGTACAAGAAATCTGAACTAAGAAAACTACACACCGCCCATCCAGAAGTCTTTCCTATTTGTAATATACATGGGCCAGAACATGGAACATATTTCTCTCCTAAGGGCTACAATAAAAGCCATATTTTATAAATCATTTAAATTAAGCTGGAGAAAGCATTCGACAAAATAATCTGTAGGAACAGAATGCAGAAGAAAGTTAAACGCACTTTTATTTCTAGAATATAGTAAACCAAGAACAACAGTGAATACACAGAGATAGCCATCAACAGACACCCTGCTATTCTTGCTGAGAATGCTAAACAGGAAGATGAGAAACTAAATGGAAAAAAGAAAAGCCAATGGACTACACAATCTAACAAAAGCACAATGGACAGAAAAATTTATCCTCTTCATGGACATTATTTGCTATTAGAGATAAAGGACTTTGAATACCCTCACCCAACCAATATTCATCACCGTGCCTTTTAAGTAGTTGGAACACCCTAAAAATGTTCAGTGAATGAGAAAATATCCTGATGTGAACAGGAAGCATAACTCTTTGAAGCTCTGATTGCTGGTTTGTCATTAGAAATTAGGAACATAAAGAAATGCTAATCTTTTTCTAGAAAAATAGGATTGTCAAAATTTTATTAAATCTAGTACCAAACATAAAATCCTGTCTCAGTTTTGCTATGGAGTCTCTTAATTTCCTTTATTTTGAGTCATCGGAGGTAATGGAAAATTGTGCGAAATCAGTGATGAGATTCCCCAGATAATATTTAGTATGAGATTTTAATATTCATCTTCTCTTATTTATTTTTGTATTTTTGTATCAACTTATTCACATTTTAGCTTCTTTTTCTTCCAACTGCCTTCAGTCCAGGAATTCTTGAGGTATATCCATGTAGAAACAAGAAAAAAAATCACAATGGATTTAGGTAATCAATTCAAAGTAATGTATTTCTTGACTAGAGCTCACAAATCCAAGTGTACACAGGAAAACCAGAAAGCATAAACTAAATGACAGACACTGTAATAAAGGTATTCTATCCAACACTGTGGCTTCCCATAATTATTCAGTTCAATTTAAGGGAACAGTTATTATCTGGATTTGTTCTCACATATTCAAAACTAGTTAAAAATGAGGAGACTGCTCCTACGACACTACTATAGGCATTAGTTATTTAAAATATATTAACAAAGAAAGAACATCTCAGAATGAAATCAGTTATAATAGACAGTATCTCAAAATCAGAATATATCTCATGGGAAAATGTAAGAAACCAGTACTTCTTCCATAGGTTTGCCTGTGTTGCACAGATATCACAAGATATGCATAATTGGTATCCCTCATCCAGGTACCTCCCATGTGTATAATTTCCAAGTTTTCATAAAATATTACTCATCATTGGCTGCCAAACAGTGGTCTGAATATTAACTAAAGTCTAAAACGTTACTTGCTAATAGATTAAGGTATGAATTATTTGCCTTCTTTTTAATTTGAGGCTTTCAAAACTTGAATAGTTTCTAAAACCTAAAGGAATGAAAGTTCACTGACTGAAGAACAAAGTAATGGCACTGACATTTCTGAGGCAGAGACATTCTTCATAAAGCCACTAGCCACTTCTACTCTGATAAGCAGTCATGAATGCCCTCAAACCAAAATAGAAATGTCTCCGTTTACAAGCTCAGGTGATGCAATCAAATCAATCCATTGAGTAGATACAAGTTAGGTCAACCCATGTCTCCACTTAAGGTAAAAACAGTTCTTTGCTCGGTTCATGTTCCAGCTTTGCCACAAAAGAGTCTGTCTTCTTTAAAATGAGACCATTAGAATATAAAGTATTTTTTTCTATGCATAAAGCAAATTGGATAACCAACTGGTTTAATTTCATCAGTGAAAACCTGCTTTTTTTAATGAATAGCTGAATTGATAAGTTTAGGGTCACAGTCACCGAGTATGTAACTAAAGAGCTACTTTTTATAGCAGAGCAATATACCGTCCTCCTTTGCACAAGACTATTTAAATTCAGGGAGACACCTGACAGGTGTGGTACACTAGACTCAAAACTTCCTATGATGCCTGGCACTCAAGGAGATTTTCACTTTTCTTATAAAAATCCCCATTTCCCATTTCTTCCACATGCAATACCTTGAGTTTTTTAAATGTCACTTTTCTAACACTGGGAGAATGAATGTGCACTGAAAAATCACTTCAGGGTTATTTTTCCCTGAAGGTTTGCATAATTAGGGTTGTATAAAAATCAATGACCATGTACACTGATGTAAATGTAACTAAGGAAAACATAATGCAGGAATCTGAACTTAAATGGTTATAGTTTTACTATCATGACAGATTGGGAGGGTTCGGCTTTTTGGAGAAAGACTGAATTATTCAGCAACTCATCTTACTAGTAAAGTATATGCAAAGAACTATGGCCATTCTGCCAATGATAAATACTTGTTTAATTTTCTTACTGCTACAGATTATTTCCACCATCCTTCCATCCAGATTTATAATCTCAAGTTTGTTTTACTCTTACTCTCTTCAGTTGTGGACTCTCCTACTGTTCCATAGTTCAGGAAAAGTCTGTTAAACCCAAATACTTAATGGTCTCCCCTCCAGAAAATCTGGAGAAAATTATTTGGAACTGCTATTAATTTCCTGAATACATATCCTTTTTTTTCTTTTTTCTTTTTTTTCAAATGAAGCATAGAAATGCATTTCAGACCCCAAACTGAAATAGCTAGCAATTTAGATCTGTTTCCATTACTACTATACTCTGATCAGTAGAGATAATCAAGAATTGACAACAGACAGAATCGGAATATATAAAAAAAGACTCTTTCCCCAAATAAGGGTACAAGTTGTATAAAAGTACAAGGCTACACAAATAAGTACAATGCTTGTTCCAATGACTGCTTGAGCCCATTACAAAATACTGACACTATTTTTTATAGATGAAATACAGAATTTTTCAAATAAAATGCAGTTCTCATCTCAACAAATCACATTTTTAAAATATGGAATATGTGTATAAAATTAAAATCTATAATATATATTTTAAAATATATAATACATATAGCATTGCAGAAATAATTCCCATGTTTTCTTTTCTCTAAACTGTCTTGGATCAGATATGTCACAGTTGTCAACCACTAGTTCAGTTCCTGATTACTGCTTACTCAGGGGGTAAGGGACTAAATATCAAATCATGAGTATTTGTTGCATGTGTATGTTTGTGCACATGCACATATGTATCTTTGATTATATGCAACGGTCAGGTAGGACTGATTTGACCATTATCAGTTTCTAGTATTGTATGAATGGTTTTCCTTTATTACCATGAATACTCATGTTGATTTTAATTGAGTCCAATTTTTTTAATGATGTGAAACATAGGCAATAAAGACTATAACTGACTGCTTATTCTCTAGTTTCTTCTTTACCAATTCAAATCCTACCAGTATCACAAATTATATTTGCTCATCTTGTCAAGCTTCTCTCCATAACCCAATTGAGAGGGATTCAGATTTGGAAGGAAAGATTTAAATGGCAAAGAACAATAGTGCCCATTAAGGCAAGTCACTCAATCCCTCAGGAATAGGGTAGGGCTCCATTCCATCAGGCCGAGGACATAGGAAATTAACATTACTCGCCTCCAAACTCTGCTCCTATACTTTGTTAGGTATGAGAAAAAGACATTTATATGCAATATAATCTATTAAAATTTGTAGCATTTTCATGTGGAGTCAACAAGAACTTACAATCTGTGTCCTTCTATCTCTAACCTAAACACTGAATTCCTGTCCAAAGTAGGGTTAGTTCCTCTTGCATTCTGGCTTCATTGTTATAGTGACGTATTTGAACTTCAAAAAGAAAAAATTAGGTGAAACTTTTCAGATTGATCAGAATGCTTGATGTTTACCATCCTACATTCTAAAATTCCACATTAGTGTTTCCAGTCTCATTCAGAAAAATTCAGAAGTACAAATGTTAGGGTAGCTAAAGATATCAATGGTTATGGAATGGTTTTTATTTCTCCAGATCCATATGTACATCTTTGTTTTAAAATTTAAAAGAACCCATTAAATCCTCTGAAACCTAGTGAATAAAAATTAAAAACATAACAGATATACAGGTAATATCCACATCATAGCATTGGAATGAACTTGTATTCAAAATATGTTTACATACTTGAAAAAAAGATTGGCTCAACCTCTTTGCCATGACGAATATAATGCTGTCACGTTTAATGGATATTACCTGCACTAAAATAATTTATAGTATGCTATGGTTAAGTTTCTCTTTCCTTTGTTTTTTTCCTTCTTTCATGACTCTCCCCTCCTTCCCTTCCTTCCTTTCCTTTCTTTCTTTCCCTTTCCTCCCTCCCTTCTTTTCTCTTCTTTTTCTTTTCCTTCCGTCTTTCCTTCCTCTCTTTCTTTCTCTCCTCCTTCCTTCCTTTTTTCTTTTCTTCTTTGAACATTTCTTTTTCCAAAAAGCATGTAAACTAACTTAAGAGATAAACAAACACTAAGCAAATAAAGCCAGTTCATAAACTAATGGATGTTTAATCTTATGGACTTTGGTTTCCTCTACTCTCCCCTTAGCATTTAGCACTGTTAGTTTTTGTTTTTTAATTTTCTCTTCCCCGTTGACCCCCTTAGTAACCATACGAGTGGCATAAGCTGAACTGGCTCACAAACGCATCTTCTACTTTGAGATTTAGTAAGAACAGCACTTTTTTGGCTGGTGAGAAAGACTGAAGCCAGTAACTTTAAAAACAGATCTCCAGACAGAAAATTAACGGTGCTTCTTAGCAGTTGTGTGAATGAGCACATCACGTATCCGGGATTGAATTATTTTTCTAGCTTGCCCTCAGGATTCAAGAGCTTTTGTACCCACTGTCCTCTTGCCCACGACCTACTGAATTTCCTGCCCCACCCACTCAAGCCAAATGCGATACAACGGAAGCCTTTCCCAGCTTGTACACACAGAATCACATAAAACATACACATGCTAACATGGTACATAACTCTGCACATGTGCGTTTTGCTCATCATGCTAGCATAAGGCTCTAAAAACACGGTTTTCAGCAATGAAATTCAAATATTTTTTTCTTGGAAAAAATGGGATCTATCCAAATCTCTTATTTTAGGGGAAATTTTGACTACTAACACATATACCTTCCTGGGGGCTTTCATATGTTTCAAAGAAGAAGGCACAACCTTGAATCCCAAGTACATAAGCACATAGGGAAAAAGGAAGGAACATTCAAACATTTTTCTTTTTTTTATTGAATGGTATATTCTAGTAGTTTTTCCTTAAAAATAGCAACTTTGTCATGCCAGACAATAAAATAAATGGGGCCCAAAGCATGGGCACATTTTCTTGGCAAAATCATTGAAAAGTTTGTGTGTATGGGGGTCTTACATTCTTGACTCTTTCAGAACTTTGAAGGCAGTCATTTGTGGCTATTTTGCAAAACGCTGATTTTTTTTTTCTCCGTTGGCCATCAGTGAAGGAGAATGAAGAATAAGATGGAGGCAGAAGTGGCAAAGACAGCAGACTACAGATGCAGGTATGGCACCAAATAGCAATCAAGCTTTGAAAAAATGAGGAGGCCAAGAGCAGGTCCATAACTGAGCAATATATAGCAAACCTTTATAATGCATTTGACTCAGAATTATTATAAAGTTGTATAACATTCCTCTAAAAGAAGCCTTCTCCCATGCAAGGATTTTTGAACTTTGCCAGTAAGACTCAAAGAAGGAAACAGGCTTCTTGATGGTGTTCTCAATCTCAAACACCTCTACAAATGCCAACAGTGCAAGTGATAAAAGCCAGTGATGGTTTGGACTACATCTAAATGAGGAAAGACAATGGAAATGAGGCTCTGGAAGCAGTGATGAACAATGGGTACTGGGAGGATAATGGAGAGCAACTCTGCCAATCAAATATCGCCTAGATGAGGTTGTGGAGTCTGAGATCCACAAAGATGCTTTGCGCATCCACGTAAATAATAAGATTTGGAAAGTGACAAATGAAAGCACACAAGGCAAGCTAAACAAAAAGCACTCAGTTCCACAGGTGCTATATACAGATGGACATGAAAGCTGAATGGTATGGGAGACTATACCATCGGAGTCTGAAGATAAGAAAGGAAGCAAGGGATATGCAATGTTTTGATCACTTCTTGGCAGAGAGAATCTTGGTAATTACCAACTCAGCAGAAAGGACACATTGCAAGACAGATTGCTCTTGGCTGTTGAAGAATGTTGAAGCAGGATCATTTTGGAAATGCAAAGAGGTGACTATGCTTTGGGAAGAGGCACAAAATAGCCAATTTACTGGACTCTAGGTGAGACTGCATGGAACAGGCTTTCCAGATGGCATCTCCATGCAAGCCAGATCAGCTCTTTTCCCAGCTGTTTTCTGCAAGCCAAACAACATAGAACCTGAAACCTTTGGGTTCAAGAATGATTTTTCCATATATTTTTATCAAATGGTCAAACTGCTGAATTTCTGAAAGGGTCTCAGTAAAGAACTGAGCTTCATGGCTACTCTGATTCTCATAAGGCATTCACCATGTTGATCACGTTATGTTCCTGGTAATGCCACGCTTAAGAGGCAGCATCATGGCTGACTGGGAAAAGAACTAAAGGTGGCAGAGCCACACTTTGGAATTCGCAAATAGTTTACAATAGATGGCACCTCATGTTCAAAGAAAGGGACAGAGGGAGGAGAAGCCAAGGTGAAGAACCTCAACACATACATTTGGAAATCTTGCCAAGAAATCATAATGCTTCTGTTAATCGAACTTATTTCTTTACATTTGATGAAAGTGGACCAGATACTAAAGGAAACACTGGAGTGACTAAGCAAAGAATACATAATTGTTAGTGTTTGACAACTATGTTAGTTTTTGGCAACAGCACATCAACCTGTATTAAATTTGAATATTTTCTGGCTTTCAAGGGTTACTGATGACCTAGTATGCATTGGAACCTGATGAATAAATTCCTATTGTTTTCATCATCTCTAACATGTGAACACAATCCACACATAGAGAGGCTGGCTCCTGAACAGAAAGTGAAAATTACTAGGACTAACAAAGGGAAATAAACTCACAATGAGTAAATGTACAAAAGCTCCAAATAATTATAATAGTCACAGCTTGGCAATGAGTTTCCAGACTATGAAATTAGTTTTCTTGTGAAGAATGGAGATTTTACAAGGCTAGTATAAACACGGGGTAATTGGAAAATCAAATTGCTCTTTGCGAGTTATTGTAAGGTCTGGAATAATGGTGATAACATTTATTTAAAAAAAAAACCTCCCTATGAATCACTGTAGTTTGGTGTTTTTAGCAGTACTGTTGCCAAGAATGTTTGCCTTGGAAGTACAACAGTGGGAACTTTAATTGTGAAGCCCAAGTCCCGGCTTACCCCTGACACAATGAGCTCTCCTCCCAGATTCTGTACTTCTGCCTTCACCTTGCTGCAGATATTAAGCTGATGGCAATACAAGGCAATTCGTTGAAGGTAGGCTAATAAATCCTGCTTACATGCTGAATCAGGACACTATAAAACATTAAAAAAAAAGTGATCTCAATTAGTAAGTACCCTTCAGTTTCTAATACTTACTATATAAAAGCTGTGAGAAGAAAAGGTTTTAGTGTCATATACCTTCATTACATCCATTTAACTGCACTTCTCTATAGCACATTTTAGGAAGGCCACAGCCAGTAGTTTAGAGTGGTCAGCTCTACTTTGATATAATTCTGTAAAAAGAATACTGAAGATCTTCCAGAAAGTCTTATTGGAA
Source organism: Ursus maritimus (assembly GCF_017311325.1). Taxonomy (NCBI): domain Eukaryota; kingdom Metazoa; phylum Chordata; class Mammalia; order Carnivora; family Ursidae; genus Ursus; species Ursus maritimus. Next base: position 42,323,295 of record NW_024426774.1, read on the forward strand.
CTTCTGTACATGTTTATGAGTAATTTTACCAGTTGTCTTCTGAACTGTTAAGGAAACTAAATATTCTCCAGGTTTTTTCCTAGTAGCCCATCCAACATTCACCATGTGTAGTTATTTTAATATGGACAACCAAAGCAATGGAAGCTAGAACGAAATCACTCTGGGTAGCAGTCTCTCTGACACAGCATAGGATAAAATTTCAATTCAATTAGTTGGGGGGAAAATCACTTGTTTCCTTTGGCTTTTTCAGAAAAGTATCATTCACTAAAGGAAGCCTATTTCACTTTTTGGACTTGTATATTTATCAAAACTTTAGCAACATTATAAACTTTCTTTAAATAAGAGACTCCGAGAAGGATAATGACCACTGTTAGAACAATAGATTTAAGTAAAATGAGTTTGAAGCCAATTGAAACAAACTCCTAAGAGTAAAAAGAGAACTCTTCGAGGTTGTTCCAGAGTCAACTAGGACCAAGATTTTGAACTCTCTTCTTTTAGTGGGTAGATGTCTATCGAATACAGCTGAGCTTAGCTGAACACTTCCACAGACATTTACATGACTCCCTAAAGCATTTCTGAGGCTTCAATACTAATGGCTATTCAGTCATTGAAATATATTTCTACTGCTATCAAAAGTTCAGTTCAAGATTCTGCAGGCCATCCCATTGTTCTGCCTCAGTTTGGCACCTGTAAGGGACATATACTCACCAGATCCTTGAGATGAAACACTGTAAGAAATAAGTACCTAGAGCCCAAACTGAAGTATCTTATTTAGAATAAGAGTATGAAATAAAGATTCCAGCTAGGTTTCCTTCAAGCTGAAGAAAGGCAATTCTGAAGGAAGGAAGGAAGGAAGGAAGGAAGGAAGGAAGGAAGGAAGGAAGGAAGGAAGGAAGGAAGGAAGGAAGGAAAAGAAAGAAAAAAGGAAAGGAAAGAAGAAAGAAAAGAAAGGAAGGGAGGAAGGGAGGGAGGGAAGGAAGGAAGGGGAGGGAGAGAGGAAGGAAGAAAAGGAAAAAGAGGAAAGGAAAGGAAAGGAAAGGAAGGAAGAAAGAAAAAGAAAGAAAAGGAAAGAAAGAAAAAAGAAAGAGAAAGAAAGGCAGTTGTTTCATTAATAATGTGAAGGTGGTTGTGACATAACCATTTCTTTAATAAATGACATAGGGGTCTCTTTTATATATAACACAATTATGGTAATTTTTCCACTAACTGCATTTATCAAGAAAGAATCCCACAGAGACTGTTTTTAGCTTTCTACAAGTACTTAATACTGTAATATTTATCCTACTCCAGAGACTCATATACTGAAAGGAATTAACTTTAAAATGATATCTCCCTAGAGGGCTGACAAGGCTTTCGATACAAATACCTTGCAGCAAATTAAACTGGAAGTTCTATCTCAATGCAACAGTAATTAAAAATGCAACAGTCCGTAAAAAGTTTATATTGCTTGTGTATCTCAAATCTTCATAAAAATATTTTCAGGCAAAATAAAGACAACAAATCCACTCCTTACTAATGCTCATTCTATTCTATTATTTAAAACACACATAAAAGCATGATGGACCAAGAAAAATAATTCTCGTATCACGGAAAGAGGTGCAGATTTTGAGAAAGAAATGTCCTATTCAGACAAAACATTAGCAAAATTGCAAGGTGCTTCACAGCTGCTGACAGTGAGAATGCCACAAAGAGAGGGTTATATTTAACCCTCATCTGTTTATTTTAAAAGTCATCATAGAATAGCATTTAAATACTTTGTCATTTAATTTCAAAATACATCTAGAATCCTGGGATTTGTTTGCATGCACGTGTGGTGTGCTTTCCAGATAGCAAAACTGTTTTAGGGCTAGGATTCAAGTTGCATAATTATTGGAAATAAGGGACTAAAAATGCAAATGCAAAAAACAAAAATCACAATAAAAAATATTGAACTCAAGGAACCTAAACATACTAAGAAACAGTTTCAGTGACTGAGATTCAGAGTTTAATGGAAAAAGCCATTCAAACTCCGTCCACTTTCCCTTCTGGGAAGAAGTCCTTCCTCACAAAACTCTTTTCAGGACCACCATCAATCTCTTCTCACTCCACTCGTCCCAAGTGCCCTCAACATTTGCAGGGGAAAAAATGTGGCATTCTTTCCTGGCTGGTGTATTTTTGTTTGTTTGCATACATGCATGCGTATTTCCAAGTACCTTCACTGTCTCCGTGAACTTTCTGGGATATATATGGAGCTCTGTATAAAGCAGTTCAGTTTATGCTGCAAACTGCAGGAAGCCTGGCACTTGATAGTGCCCCGAAGTTAGCAACTTAGTAATTAATGATTCGGTCTTCAACCTGCACAAATTTTAGGGGATAGTCAAATGACAGTAATATTTAATGAATTATCTTTACTATTGTTTCTCAAACATTTTAAAGCAAGCAAAATATATTCTCTTGGATTAGTCATTGCATATGTAAAAAAATTAAAACGAGAGAATCTGTTGGCTTATTTTAAATGTAGACTTAATAGTTGAATCATGTGTTTTTCTTTTCAGTGTTTAGAAGATGAGCGAATTTGGTATTGACCCAAAGGACTCTAGAATCTGGGAGGTTGAAGACAGCAAGTATTTATGGCAACAGCCAAATATTAAGGAATGAAGGAAGAAAATGATGAGAAGCAAGTCAAAAATCATAGGAGATCAGGGTCATCAATGGAGAATGAACAATCCTGTCTTTTAGTGTCTCCAGAGAGCATTGCTGCATTGCAGTCTAGTAAGCAAATTCATGCTTGTAATAAGAATAAGATAAGAATTAGTTACCTGTAAAAGTCTACTGCTTAAAGTACCCTTATAAGGCATGGGACATTATTGCAACGAGACATATTTAGAACAGGTTTTTAGAGTTCCAATTTAAGCCACGTAACATGAAAAGTGTGGAGATAAACTCAAACATTCAAGGTGAGATTGAGAACTACATTAACATGTACCCAATTTCAGTCTGAAAAGATACTCCGCGAATTTCATTCATCTGGGATACCTTTAAATCCAGATGAAAACGAGATCTGGAGGTTCTCTCTCATGTGCATTAATCCCATTTATGCTACCGCATTAATTATTATGAATTATAAAGAGCCTCAATACAGTAAGATCAATATGAAATAACCAAAGTTAAAGTTCTTCTTTCTCTTCCTCCTTTTGTAGCGCACTCGGCTTGCTGAATGAGGGCAGCCAGCATAACCCATGCTTTGGGAGTTACGTCTCTTAAGTAGCGGGTACTCTTCTTTCTCAAGAAGTTGTGGTCATGGGCTTTAATGAGTCCCTCCTGAACTGAACCTACCTTTGCCATCAGCTCAGTCTCAGCAGCGTTAGAGGCCTGTTTGTAAAATGTTAGTGATTACAATTCATCCTTCGGAAGCATTTTGTAGGGTACCTAAAATCCATTACAGAACCCAAGCGCTAATTAATGATACCGCGCAGTCTGTGCTCGCTCTTCCCTCTAATATTACCTGATCAGCCACAGCGCGCGCTAATTTGTCCATTCGAGAACCTGCTTCGGCAATTTTCTTGGCGGCATTAATAACATCAGATGTATTTTTCAATGGGCCTTTGCCTCTGAAACAAGATAACAACATAATTAGAAGTTCACTATTGAGAAGAAATAAACAAACCCACCATATTGTTTGTCCAGGACTTTGCTTTTATATTTGACTTTGCTCTGGCCACATGAGAGGACTTTTGAATGTATTCTGGGTTCATTTCAATTTCCGTGTTAGTGGTCCACTTACTTCCATTCACTTTTAGGGAAAATTTTCCCCTAGTTTGATGTGCATGCTTATATTTTATTCTTTACATTATTTTTAAACATTGGTTCATTAAAAAAAGATGATCACCACAGGGCAATAGGAATTTAATATTTAAATACTTATGTGTGCCTGTGCTATTCTATATACTACCTCATTTGTGTTTATTACAACCCTAGCAAGTAAGCATCATTATTCCCATTTTAGAGTAGAGGAAAGCGAATGAAAAATTATTAACTCATCGAAGCTTTATAAGGGTCATAGTGTAAATTCTACATTTAAATCAGAATCTAACCAAAATAAGTGCACATGCACTGTCTTTCATACCATGTCCAGCACTATATTATATGAATTATATTTTTAAGTCTACTTCCACACTTTGAAAAGGAATGGTCTCTTGTACATAACTGGGAGCTGTTTGGCCAGAATTTCAGGAATCTTTTGAGCTCTCACTCTCATTGGCTTGTATGTTTCTGGCACTGACTTGTGAAGGAACACACAAAACATGGTGTGACAGCAGATGTCTTTATGCTTCCAAACCATTGTCCCATATTTTCATGTTGAGGTTTTCAATTTGGTGGACTGTTTAATATTATATGTATTTTAAATATTTATTATAAAAGAAAAGGAAACTACGCTGCATCATAAATCCTTAAACAAAATGTAGCATGTATCTTTTCTTTCTCTTTTCTTGAGAGGTAAATAAAACAATAAATTTATTCTTTTTTTTTAAGCATGGTTACTTATTCTGCTCTCTGTATGTCCACCTAAAAATCAATGTGTTTTTTTAAGGCTACAAAATTACATTCCCATAGTTAGAGATGTGGTGAGATGTGGAGAAAAACTACTCAGAAGCCATTTATTTAGAACATGAAGGGAGATATAGAGTGGGCAATGACTGCCATTGTTATATAATAACATTTTATAAAATGGGAGACTTCAAATGGCTTCAGAAAATAAATGTAAATGAAGGGCATTTTGTTCAGTTTCTCTCCCAATTTTCCTTCTGGCATTTTTTACATTCATAGCAAAAACAAAAATATATTGTGTGCATGTCAATGCTTAAATTACACACACCCTGGTAAATTCAAAGCTTAAGATATTTCATTTTGCTAGGGTAACATCAATTCTTCCACAAAGGACATTGATTTTTTTAAATTACTGCTTAGATTTTTAAATATGACAGGGATTTTACATGAGAATATTATGTAATATGGGTAAGATTCTGTGACAATCTGGCTTCCATTTTCTAACATTTTTTTTTGTTGTTGTTACTATCCCTAAATAAATTTTTCCTTGTTTTTGCTTTATATTTCTTAAGGAAGGTTTAGATGAAGAGTCTGTCAATGTTTAATACTGTTGTCATTATTACACATTTTCCCATAACTTTCAGACCTTAGAATCTCTCTTTTTTTTTTTTTTTTTACAGTTTTACTCTGTTATCTGTTACTTTTTGCCTCGTCTTAACCCATTCACAAAGAGGTACATGCTGCTTATTTTTTTATTAGAAACAATCATGTGTGTTTATTTCAAGAATTTCAAAGGATTTGGGAAAACAATTCCTCATCAACTTTATATAACTTGCAACAATTGATTGACTATGACAAAATACGCTAAATTAGTAAGGAACACTTAACAGAGTGATTTGCCTGAGGCTCAGACTCCCATTTCGCAGCCAAAGAATGATTAGAAGTGTGCCTTTTGTGATTACACAGAAGACTAGAGTTTTTGGACAAACCAGAATATCGTTATTTAAGAAGTTTGAGACTTAGTTCATTCTGTAGACTCAGTTTAAATTCCTGAAGTGGCAAGCTGGTGATAGGAACATATTTCATTAAATGAAACAGCAAGATAGAAGTTTTGAGATCATCAACTATTTCCTTATTTTCTAGTTGAGAAACTAGAAACTGAAGGAGGAAGGCTAAGTGACATGCCTAAGATGACTCTGGCAGAGAGACTGACACACAAGAAGAGAATTAGGTTCGGGACCTCTGTGTCCTGAATCACAATTCAGTACTCTTTACTCTTTTTACTATATATGTTTCATTCTTATAGGAATGCTAAAGTAGTGATCTCAGAGGAAAACTAATAGCCTTCATCACAAACATGAATGTATTAGAAATAAGGAAAACAATAATGATCTGACTCAGGAATTTAGAAAGAAGTAGGAAAAACTAATGATTTGGAGAATAATGAAACACTGGAAACAAATCTAGAGCAGGCTCAAAAAAAAAAAAAAAGACAAAACTGATATAAAGAAATATACCTAGATTGCTATCAAGAAAAAAACAGGAGAAAACAAATATTTAAACGTGAAAATGGAAGAGCAAAATAACCTTAGAAAGCAGAAAATTAAAAGTATTGTAAAACTACTTTCCTCCATACATGTGAATAAATTTGTGGACCTGGAAGATGTCACTTTCTAGGAAAATATGATTTACCAATGCTGACCAGAAAGGAGATTTTGAAAAACCTATAGAGTCTGATTCCCATGGAAGAAATCAGGCTGTTAAAGAGAAAGCTGGTAAAAAACAATCAGTAAATCCAGGCAGTATCTCAGAGGAAATCACTAAACCTTTAAAAAGAAGATAATCCCAATGCTATTTAAACTCTTCCAGAATACAGGAAGCCTTCAAAAACAATTAAGTAAAATAATATTGATGTTATGAGTAGTTGCTAATACAAACTATTTGAGGATGCTTATTTAGGTAGTAAAACTTTTTTTTAGAAAAAGGAAGAAAAAGGAGAAAAAGCAAAGAAGTAAAGGTTTAAGTGGCACTTGAATGCTAGAGTGGGTTTGCACATGCTCATAAGAGCTACTGTTAACTTTTCAAGAATTTGGTGAGTCAGTTGACTTGCTGGTTGCTTGAAATCTGCCATGATAAGAGTACTTATTCCGTGGAAATCAGCAAATGCTGCGTAAATGAGGGTTACCGCCCCCCCCATCCACCCACCCCCGCCCAGAAAATCAGCACACCACTGCCAAAACTCAAAGTAGTAGTTACAACCAGTGGAAAGCAAGGTTACTGTGATCTGTGAGAGGTATATGGGGGCATCTGGAGCTGGGTGATGGTTATACAGGTTACTTTTACAACAATGTTCAGGTTGTACAGTCATATTTCATGAATTTTTCTGTACATATGTCAATTTAAATAATATTTACTTGCTTATGTTTCCATCAGTCTGATGGGATATGAAAATATTTAATTTCCATTACCTTGATGACAGAGGAGACTGGGTCTGTTTTTATCATTTATTGATCATTATTATCTCTGAGTTGTTAATACAAGCTTTTGCATATTTTTCGAATGACTTGCTTGTTTTTACCTAAACTGGTATCTAAGCTCCTTAGGTATTTTGGATTCTAATCTTTTGTTATTTATTCATGTTTCAAATTACTTCTAGTCTTAGCCTGTATATTTACTTTCATTACAGTTTAACATAAATTGTAATTTTATTGGACCAGATATATAAATCATTTCTACTAGAGTTTGTGCTTCGCATATGGTGTTTAAGAAGTTCTTCCTTGCTGGAGGTATTAACACTATGGTAGTAATAATTTTGCAATATATATGTGTATCAAATCAATACATTGGACACCTTAAACTTACACAACGATGTATATCAATTATATCTCAATAAAGTTGGAAAATAAAAGTTCATCCTTACCCCAAGATCATACATATAGTCTCCCATTTTATTCTAAAATTTTAAAGTTTCCTTTTCATATTTAGATATTAAATCCACATGCAGTTTCTTTTTTGTGTATAAGATGAGATAGGAATCACACTCCTAGTTTTTCATACCAGTAACCAAATGTACCTGGATCATTGATTGAAAAGTGAATTTTTTCTTCTGTAGTCTTTGTTATGATTAAATTATGTGCCCTCTTTATTTTTAAATTCTGCATGAGTAAATGTATTACTTTAAAATATAAATATAAACCCACATATACACGGTCAGTTCACTTATAACAAAGCGGTCAATACTCTCCAGTGGGGAACAGTCTCTTCAATAAATGGCATTGGAAAAACTGGGCTATTATCTTACACTGTACATAAAAATCAACTCAAAATTGATCAAAGACTTGAACATAAGACATAAAACCATAAAAACCCTAAAAGAAAACACGGCAATAAGCAACTCGACACTGGTCTTGAAGATTTTTTGGATTTGACACCAAAAGCAAAGACAACAAAAGAAAAAACAAACAGGTGGGATGACCTCAAACTAAAAAGCTTCTGTACAATAAAGGAAATCATTAACAAAATGAAAAGATAACCTACCAAATGGGAGAAAATTTTTGCAAATCATTTATCTGATTAAAATAGTTATATCCAAAATATATAAAGAACTCATACAACTCAATAGCAATAAAGGCAAATAATCCAATTTAAAAATGAGCAAAGCACCTGAATAGACATTTTTCCAGAGAAGATATACACATAGCCAACAAGAGCCTGAAAAGGTGCTCAACATCACCAATCATCAAGGAAATGTAAATCAAAACCACAATGAGAGATAAGCTTACACCTGTTAGAATTGTTTTTATCAAAAAGAAAGGAAATAACAGTGTTTGGTGAAGAGGTGAAGAAAAGGCAACTCTGATGCACTGTAGGTGGGAATGTAAATTGGTATATAGCCATTATGGAAAACAGTATGAAGGCTCCTTAAAAAATTAAAAATAGAACTATCATATGATCCAGCAATACCACTTATGGGTATTTATCCAAAGAAAATGAAAACACTGACTCAAAGAGATACATGCACCTTCATGTTCACTGCATGCTTATTTACAATAGCCAAGATATGAAAATCTAAATGTCTTTGATGGAATAATGGATAAAGTGATATGTCTATATATCTGTAGGCATATGTCTATATATCTGTATATCTATATCTATATGTGCTGTGCGTACATGTTGAGTTCAGGGTCTGTTCCTTTAAAAATACTGGTTATTACCCCAGTGTGTGTGTATACATATACAGACTTCATTCTTTTGGGGATGAGTAAAATTCCATATATATATTTGTGACAATGTGGATGGACCTTGAGGGTATTATGCTAAGTGAAATAAGTCAGACAGAGAAAGACATATACCATATGAGCTCACTTATGAGTAATCTAAACCAAAACAAAACAAAAAAACCCCAAACAAAACCAACCAACCTCACAGAAATACTCAAATTCATGGATACTCGAGAACAAATTAGTGGTTACCAGATGCCTGGAGTGGAAGGGATGGTGGAGGCTGTAAGAGGAGGGCAGGCAGTAAAATGGGAGAAGGAAATTAAAAAGTACAAACTCCCAGCAGTAAAATAAGTAAGTCATGGGGATATAATAATAATAATAATAATTAATAATAATAATAATAATAAATTGTATACTTGAAAGTTACTAAGAGTAGATCTTAAAAGTTTTCTTCATCAAAGGAAAAAAATTGTAACTATGTATGGTGATGGATGTTAACAAGACTTACTGTGATCATTTCACCATATATATGAATATCAAATTTTAAAATGTAAATATAAAAACAGAAAGCATTACTATTATCCAGAAAAAATAGCACAAGAAAAACATTCAGCTACTAAATGAATGTCTAGATATTCGTAAGTACTTTAGGTACTAAAGTGAAGTTAAAGCCATGTTCATCCTCATTGCTTCATGAAAATGAATTAAGAAAATTCTTTGAAACATCTGGAAAACCCTGACTATCTGGTATAGGATTCTGAACATCATGCAAGTTTCAAGAAAGCTTCAAAGTACAGATTTCTTTGAGTACAGAATCAGTGACATGACCCACTTTCCCCACATCATAAACAGAAGAGGAAGGGGATTGAAAAGATAGTTGTGTCACTTGGGGGGCTTAGGGGAATAAAAGTTACTAGCTTCTTTATGCTATTTGCATGGTTGTGTGGCTGCTCTTACTGGAAGCCGGGTAGTAAGTGTGGGGTAATAACCAGTATCTTTAAAAGAAGAGACACTGAACTCAACATATGTACAAGGGTAGCATTTTCTTTTAATGTTATCATTACATAGGCTGGGAGCGAATTCTGAAACTCCTTCAAACATCAAAGTATCTCTCTAGCAGTGCTGTCCAAGAGAGTTTTGTAATGATGGACATGTTCTATAATTCTACACTGTCCAATACAGCAGCACCTAGACACATGTGACTATAAAACACTTCAAGTGTGGCTAGTATGACTGAGGGACTGAGTTTAATTCGATTTAATTATTTCTTCTATTTTTAACTTTTCGTTTTGAAGTAATTATAGATTCCCAGGAACTTACAAGGATATATATGAGGATATTCTATGCACCCTTAATCCAGCCTCCCCCAGTGTTAACATCTGGCAAAACTATATAATACAATAATAAAAGCAGGACTCTGATATTAATAAGATTCATAGAGATTATTCAGATTTCAGCAGTTACACATGCAGTTGTGTGTATATAAGTTATAGGCCATTTTATCATATGTGTAACTTCATGTAACTATTACCACAATTGAGGCACAGAAATGTACTATTAACACAAGGTTCTCTTATACTAACTCTGTATCACCTGCCCTCCGTTCCTAATTGTAATCACCCATAGTTGACCCATAGATGATAATAATCTGTTCTCCATCTCTTTGTTTTTATTTCAAGAATGTTATCTTAGGGGTGTCTGGGTGGCTCAGTGGTTAAAGCACCTGCCTTTGGCTCAGATCATGATCCGAGGGTCCTGGGATTAAGTCCTGCATTGGGCTCCCTGCTCCACGGGGAGCCTGCTTCTTCTCTCCCACTCCCCCCACTTGTGTTCCCTCTCTCACTGTCTCTCTCTGTCAAATAAAAATTAAAAAAAAAATAATGTTATCTTAATGGAATCTTATAGTATCCAACATTTGACATAGGTATTTTTCACTCTGTGTAAGGTCCATGAAATTCATCCAAGTTGCTACATCTATGTATTGCTAAGTAGTCTTCTGTTGTATGAATGCACCAGAGTTTATTTGACCATTATCCAAATGAAATACATATGGGTGGTTTTCATTTTTAGGCTATCACAAATATATCTGGTATAAATATTTGTGTACAGGTTTTTGGGTACAGATGTTCGAACTTTGTGATAAATGCCCAAGAGCAAAATTACTGAGGTCTATGATTACTCCATTTTCAGTTTTAAAATTAAATGTCAAATTGTTTTCCAATTTTATCTCATCTTAAATAAAATGTAAAAACCTAGAGCTTACATCCTTCACTTAATGGTGAAAGAATGAAAGCTTTTACTCTGAAAGCAGAAACAGAGGTGCCCCTTTAGCCACTTCTACTCAACAAAATACTAGAAGTCCTAGCCAGGGCAATAAAGCAAGAAAAGGAAATGAAAGGTATCCAGACTGGAAAGGAAGAAGTAAAGTTATCTTTGTTCACAGACACATGATCTTTTATGTAGGAAACCCTAAATATTCTAAAACAAACAAACAAACAAACTTGGAATAAATGAATTCAGCTTTATTGTGAGATATAAAACCAACACACAAAAATCTATGAGGCAACATACAAAAATCTATCAGCATTACCCTGATACCAAAACCAGATAAAGACTTCACTGAAAAAGAGAACTGCAGACCAATATCCCTGCAAACATGGATGCAAGAATTCCCAATAAAATACTAGCAACCTGAATCCAACAATACATTTAAAAAAATCATTTACCACAATCAAGTGGGATTTATTCCTGGGTTGCAAGCGTGGTTCAATATTCACAAAACAATCAATGTGATACACCACATTAATAAAGTAAAGGATAAGAACTATATGATCATTTCAATAGAAGCAGAAAAAGCATTTGACAAAGTACAACATCCACTCATGATAAAAACCCTCAGAAAAGTAGATTTAGAGGGAACATATCTCAACATAATAAAGGGTATATGTGAAAAACCCACAGCTAATATCATCCTCAATGGGGAAAAACAGAGACCTTTTTCTCTACAGTCAGGAATAAGACATGGATGTCCACTCTCACTACTGTTATTTATTATAGTCTGGAAGTCCTAGCCACAGCAAAAAGAAATAAATGGCATTCAAAACAGCAAGGGAGAAGTAAAACTTCTATTTGCAGATGACATGATGCTGTATATAGAAAATCTGAAAGACTCCACCAAGAAGCTACTAGAACTGTTAAACAAATTCAGTAAAGTCACAGGCTACATCAACATAGAGAAATCCATTGCATTTCTATACACCAATGATGCAGCAGCAGAAAGGGAAATTAAGGAATCTGGACCATTTACAACTGCGGCAAAAATAATAAGATACCTAGGAATAAACCTTACCAAAGAGATGAAAGACCTATACTCTGAAAACTATAAAACACTGATGAAAGAAATTAGAGATGACATAAAGAAATGCAAACACATTCAATGCTCATCAGTTGGAAGAACAAATACTGTTGAAATGTCTAAACTACTCACAGCAATCTACACATTTAATGCAATCCCTATTGAAATGCCAACAGCATTTTTCACAGAGCTAGAACCAACAATCCTAAAATTTGTATGGAATCACAAAAAATACAGAATAGCCAAAGCATCCTTGAAAAAGAAAAGCAAAGCTGGAGGCATCACAGTTCTGGACTTCAAGTTATATAACAAAACTGCAGTAATCAAAACAGTATGGTACCGGCACAGAAATAGACACATAAATCAATACAACAGAACAGAAAACCCATAAATGAATCCATAGCTATATGGTCAAGGAATCTTTCATAAAGCAGGAAAGAATATCCAATGGGGAAAAGACAGTCTTTTCAACAAATGGTGTTGGGGAAACTGGACAGGAACATGCAAAAGAATAAAAGTGGACCACTTTCTTACTCCATACACAAAAATAAATTAAAAATGGATTAAAGACCTAAATGTGAGACCTTAAACCATAAAAATCCTAGAGGAGTGGGGTGCTTGGGTGGCTCAGTTGGTGAAGCGTCTGCCTTTGGCTCAGGTCATGATCTCAGGGTAGAACATAGAAGTAACCTTTTTGACATGGGCCATAGCAACTTCTTGCTAGATATGTCTCTTGAGGCAAGGGAAACAAATGCAAAAATAAACTATTGGGACTTCAACAAAATAAAAAGCTTCTGCCCAGTGAACAATCAACAAAACAATCAACGAAACTAGAAAGCAACCTATGGAATGGGAGAAGATATTTGCAAATGACATATCTGATAAAGGGTTAGTATCCAAAATATAAAAAGACCTTATCAAACTGAACACCCTAAAATCAAATAATCCAATTAATAAATGGGCAGAAGACATGAATAGACATTTTTTTCCAAAGAAGACATACAGATGGCCAACAGATGCATAAAAAGGTACTCAACAGCACTCATCATCAGGGAAATGCAAATCAAAACTACAGTGAGATAGCACCTCGCACCTGTTAGAAAGACTAAAATAAAAAAACACAAGAAGCAGGTGTTGGTGAGGATGTAGAAAAAGGGGAACCTTCTTGCACTGCTGGTGGGAATGCAAACTGGTGCAGCCACTCTGGAAAACAGTATGGAGTGTCCTCAAAAAGTTAAAAAGAGAATTACTCTATGATTCAGCAATTGCACTACTAGGTATTTACCCAAAGAATACAAAAATACTATCAAAGGGATACATATATCCCAATGTCTATAGCAACATTATCTACAAAAGCCAAGTTATGGAAACAGCCCAAGTGTCCAACTGATGCAAAGATAAAGAAGATGTGGTACACACACACACACACACACACACACACACACAGAGGAATATTACTCAGCCATAAAAAAAGAATGAAATCTTGCCATTTATAATGACACGGATGGACCTAGACAGTATTATGCTAAGCAAAATAACATAAAAAATAAATTAAAAATGGGCAGATGGTCTAAATAAACATTTTTCCAAAGGAGACATACAGATGGCCAACAGACACATGAAAAGATATTCAACATCACTAATCATCAAGGAAATGCAAATCAAAACCACAATGAGATATCAGCTTCCCCTGTCAGAATGACCAAAATAAAAAAGACAAGAAATAACAAGTGTTGGCAAAGATGTGGAACAAAAGGAACCCTTATGCACTGTTGTTGGGAACGCAAACTGGTACAGTTACTGTGGAAAAGAATATGGAGGTCCCTCAAAAAATTAAAACAAAAAATCAACAACGAAAAAGACATAGGATCCACTAATTCCAGTACTGGAATTACCCAAAGAAAATGAAAACATTAATTGGAAAAGATACATGCACCCATATGTTTATTGCATTATTTATAATAGCTGAGATATAGAAGCAATGTAACTGTTTATCAATAGATGAATGAATAAAGAAGATGTGGTGTACACACATACATACACACACACACACACACACACACACACACACACACGATGGACTATTATTCATCCATAAAAAATGAGATCTTGCTATTTGCAACAACCTGGAGGGACTCGAGGGTACTATGCTAAGTGAAATAAGTCAGAGAGAGAAAGATAAATACCATATGATTTCACTTATATGTGTAATCTAACAAACAAAACAAGCAAGCAAAACAAAACGCAGACTCATAGAATCCGGAAACAAACTGTTGATTATCAGAGTGGGGATGTCTTGGCAGGGTTTGGGGGTGGGGGACGGGGGCATGAGTGAAGGGGATTAAGAGTCGCAAACTTCCAGTTAAGTGAAAGGGATGCAATAATATTGTAATAACTCCGTATAGTGACAAGTAGTAACTACCCTCAACATGGTAAGAATTTTGTAACATATATAGTCGTCAAATCACCATGTTGTACACCTGAAACTATGTTATTATATGTCAACTATACTTCAATTAAAAATAAACTTCTTTTTCAAAAAAGTGTAATGCTGGTGTAAAGACAGACCAATAGAACAGAACAGAGACTAGAGAGGAGAGAAATAAACACTCATGCATATGGCAAAATGATTTTTCAACAGGGGTGTCACAAGACCATTTAACAGGAAAAGGACAGTGTTTTCAACAAATAGTGTTTAGAAAACTTGATATCCACATGCAAAAAAAAAAAAAAGGATGTGGGACCCTTATCCTATACTATATACAAAAATTAACTCAAAATTGATCAAAGACCTTAAATAAGAGCTAAACTATAAAAATATTACAAGAAAACACAGAAACTTCCTGATATCGGATTTGGCAATGATTTCTTATATATGATACCAAGAACACAGGTAACAAAAGAAAAACTGATAAATCTGACTACAGCAAAATTTTAAAAACTTTTGTGCATAAAAGGACATGACAGAGTAAGAAGGAAACCCTCAGAATCAGGAAAAAGATTTACAAATTATACACCTAACAAGGAGTAAATATCTGTAATACATAAAAAAAAAATCTTACAACTCAACATTAAAAATAAATGAACCTGATTAAAAAAGGAGCAAAGGCCTTGAATATACATACCTGTAAAAAAAATATATATATATATACAATGACTAATCAATACATGAAAAGATGTTCAACATCACTAATTATAAGGGAATGCAAATCAAAACCAATGCGATACCATCTCACACTCATTAAGATGGCTATTAGAAAAACAAAACAAAGGCAGAAAATAAGAAGTGTGGCCAAGAATGTAGAGAAGTTAGAACATTTGTGCACTGCTGATGGGAATGTAAATGGTGCAGCTGCTATGCAAAACAGTGGTTCCTCAAAAAATTAAAATCAAACATCATATTATCCGGCAATTCTACTCCTTAGTATGTACTCCAAAGAACTAAAAAGCAGGGTCTCAAGAAGATATCTGTACACCCATGTTTATAGCATTATTCACAATAGCCAAAAGGTGGAATCAATCCAAGTGTCTGACATGGATGAATGGATAAACAAAATATGATATATACATACAATAGGATATTATTTAGTCTTAAAAAGGAATGAAAGTCTGACATAAGCTACAACATGGATAAACCCCGAGAACATTATGCCAAGTGAAACAAGGCAGTCACAAAAAGACAAATGCACTGTTTCCACTTATCTGAGATACTTAAGAGTAGTAAAATTCATACAGACAGGAAGGAGAATGGTGTTTGCCAGAGGTGGAGGTGAGAGAGGAATGGGGAGTTAGTGTTCAATGGTACAGAGTTTCTGTTGGAGAAAATGAAAAATTTCTTGAGATTGATGGTGGTGATGGTTACACAATATAAATGTATTTAATGCCACAGAACTGTATACTTAAAAATGGTTAAAATGGTGAATTTTATTATATATATTTTTATACAATAAAAAGTAATTAAATAGCCACATGGCTACTGTATTTGACAGCACAGGTCTAAATGAACCACAGCCATCTGAATAATGCAAAGTGGGACAGAAACCATAAACAACCAACCAACAGAAAAAAAAAAAACAAAACAAAAAAAACAACCAAAACTCAGGCCTGGAAAAGAGAAGATAATGTTTGAGTCTTGTGTCAGTGAAAGGAAATGTTGACAAAGGAATTGATCCCATTGGCTGTCTACCTTCTAGTCTCAAAATGATGTGTTTCCCTATCTTAAACCAGATTCACTATTTTAGGCATGTTAAAAGGTGCTTTGAGGAATCTTGTGATCTTAAAGATAGAAACCATAATATTGTTCCACCTGGAATGTGTTTTTAGTTGTTTTTTTCTTCTTTTTGAAAGAACATCAAATCATAGAATTGGCTCTATTATAAAGGCTCACATAACCATTTCTCTTTTGGTAATAGGTCATTCTTATATAAGGCTCAATATTTGGAAACTTTCCCAGGAAGTAATCACTCAAAAAAAGAAAGTCATGGAAAACTATAACTATATATGCTATCCACATTTAACAATGAATTCACATTTATTTCATGGAAAGGTAATAAGTATTAATGGGACAAATTAATGTAGGAGTACATTCTGTTATTGTACTCAGTACCCAGAATTCTGAAATTCTGAGTTATTCCAAATTAAAAGGTTTATTTGCTATAGCATTCTCAATACCTCTAACTTGTCAATACACTGTGACTCTCCAGTAATGATATAAAGTATATAGGAATGTATCTGCAAATGTACTGAATCATAGAAGCTTCTTTTCAGAAACAGATTTCCATAAAACATGCTTGGAAAATACCACTTTCACCAATTAGCTGATGCAGTATGATGTACAAAAACACCACAGTAGAAAGTATGGGGAATAATAACGAGTCTATGGGACTGCAAGACCATGACTTCAACCATTCAAGGAAGTCACATTTCTGTTATGGCCTTGAAGTTAAAGTAAAAATATGTACAAAGCTGAGAAATAAGCCTAAGGGTAAATAAAGGCAGGGCCTGAGTTCTGGTCCAAGATCACATTGAGGAAAAACCTTGAACTCACCTCCTCCATGGAGATACCAAATCTACCCCTATTTATAGAGCAGTTTCTCCTAAAGAAGAACTGAGGTCTGAGTGAACAGGTTCTGCACACTACAAGATGAGAGCCCACAGAAAGAACAGCAAGAGAGGCAGAGACACAGTAACAAAGGTAACCCCTACCCTCGACACTGGGAACTACAGTGGATAGAAACAGCACTGCAGGACTATGAGCAGATTCATCTGCCCTGGGGCACCAAGAAAAAAGCCATGGTTTCAAAGAGCAACTAGAATATAACAGAACCCTGCCAAATGGTGAGAGAGTGGCTGGAACTCTCTTCAGGTTGGAGGCACTGACAAACACCATGGTTTATGTCCCCCGTCCACCTTAATAACAGAGATGGAGCAGGGTCTAGGCACCATAGCTGGCCTGCCACTTCAGGGAGCCCTGAGTCCCTTGGCCTACACAAGCCTGGGATGATCTGGGGCACCATAAAAAGCTGTAGTTTAAAAGAGCAACTAGAATATAAAAGATCCAGCCCTAGACCTCTGTCAAATGGTGGAGGAGCTGCTGAGACTTTCTGGCTCAGATGGCCTAATGAGTGCCATGGTTTACATTTCCCCTCCACTCTTCCATAGCATGGATGGGAGCAGTGTCTGGGTGCTCTGGCTGGCTTATCACCTCAGAGAACTTTGGGCCCTTAGCTCACACTGGTCCAAGGTGTCTCACCAAGGTGGCCCTAGTGTGGTGCATACCAAGACACCCTTGGTAAGTGTGCACTATTTGCCAATGTGACACAGGTGCAAGTACCCTGGAACACTACAGTCTTGCACTACTTCATCTCCAGATAACTTGTCAGGACACCCTTGACACAGAACACTCTGGGGCCTCACAGCTCAAGACCACTTCAGCTCCAGCTACTCCACCAGGGAACCACCCTACAAAGATAATCCTGGGAACCCCTGGCCCATGCACACCTCAGCAATAGCTGCCCTATCAGGGCACCCCCTGCACCAAGCACCCTGAGATACCTCAGCTGCATCCACTTTAGTGTCAGTTGTCCTACTTGGATGCTCTCTACACAGAGAGCCCCAGGACCTTCCAGCTTGCACCCACTTCAGCTCCAGCTTTCCTGCCTGTATGCCTTCTCTGTGGAGAGTCCTAGGGCCACCGAAACCCACACCTACTTCCACTCTGGCCATTAAACCAGGGGAGCCCCAGCATGGAGTTCCCCAAGACCCTCATCCCTCACCAGCCACAGCTTCAGCCTAACAGCCAGAGTCACCAGGCACACACTGTGAACATAGGGGACAACCATACACAATATCATTCCTTAAAGTTTGGGAGAAGTAGCTACTCTGTCAAATTCATAGAAACAAACACAGACAGTTAAGCGAAATGAGGAGACAGAAGACTCTCCAAATGAAAGAATAAGGAAAACGCAAAAAAGTCTAAATGAAAAGGAGATAACCAAAGTAATGTTCATAAAGATGCTCACTGGACTGGAGAGAAGAGTGAAGGAACTTAGTGAGAACTTAAAAAAATATTATATATATAAAAGAACCAGAGTTGAAGAATACAAAATGAAAAATACACTAGAGGGAATCAAGAGTAGATCAGAGGATACAGAAGAATGGACGAGCAACCTGAAAGACAGAGTACTGGAAAGCACTTAAGCTGAACAGGAAAAAAATAAAATTAAAATTAAAAAATCTGAAATTATGTTAAGGGATCTCTTAAATAGTACCAAGTGAACAAACATTTGCATTATAGAGGTCCCAGAAGGAGAAGAGAGAAACCAAAAGGGGCAGAAAACTTATTTGAAGACCTACAACTGAAAACTTTTCTAACCTTGAGAAAGAAACAGACATCCCAGGTTCAGAAAGCACAGAGCATTGCTAACAAGATGAACCCAAGGTGGCCCACACCATGACATATAGTAATTAAAATACTGAAGAATAAAGATAAAAATAAAATTTTAAATGCAGCAAGAGAGAAGAAACTAATAACATACAAGGGAAACCCCTGAAGACTATCAGCTGATTTTCAGCAGAAACGTTGCAGGCCAGAAGGCTGTGTCATGATTTATTCAAAGTGCTGAAAGGAAAAAAAAACCTACAACCAAGAATACTCTAACAGGCAAGGTTATTATTCAGAATTGAAAGAGATAAAAAAATGTCCCACACAAAAGTTAAAAGAATCCATCACCACGAAACCAGCCTTACAAGAAATGTTAAAGAAACTTCTTTAAATGGAAAAGAAAAAGCCATAATTGGAATTATGAAAAAAAAAAAAATCATGAGCAAAAGCAAACATACAGTAGAGATAGTAGATCAACCACTTATAAGGCTAGTATGAAGGTTAAAAGATAAAAGTAGTGAAATCAATTTCATGTTAAAAATTACTTAAGGGTATGTCAAGCACAAGAAAAAAAATCTGGAAAGACCACAAATACATGGAGGTTAAGTAACATACTACTAAACAATGAATGGGCCAACCAGAAACTAAAAGAAGAAATTTTAAAAAGTACATGGAAACAAATGAAAATGAAAACACAGTCGTCCAAAACCTCTGGAATGCAGCAAAAGCAGTGTTAAGAGGGAAGTTTATAGCAATACAGGCTGACCTCAAGAAACAGGAAAAATATCAAATAAACAACTTAACCTTACACCTAAAGGAGCTAGAAAAAGAACAAACAGAACCTAAAACCAGCACAAGGAAGCAAATAATAAAGATTAGAGCAAGAAAAAAAAAAAGATATAGAAACTAAAACAATAGAACAGATCAATGAAACCAAGAGCTGGTTCCTTGAAAAAAACAGTAAAATTTATCTCTAGCCAGACTTATCAAGAAAAAAATAGAATGGACAGATGCATGAAAAAATAAAATCACAAATGAGAGAGGACAAATAACAACCAACACCACAGAAATACATACAATTATAAGAGAATATTATGAAATATTATATGTCAACAAATTGGACAACCTACAAGAAATGGATAAATACATAGAAACATATAAACTACCAAACCTGAAACAGGAAGAAAAGGAAAATTTGAACAAACTGATAACCAGGAAAGATGTTGAATCAATAATCAAACCCCCCCCCCAAAAAACAAAAGTCCAGGAGCAGAGAGCTTCCCAGGCAAATTCTACAGAACATTCAAAGAAGAGTTAATACCTCTTCTTCTCAAACTATACCAAAAATAGAATGGGAAGGAAAGCTTCCAAATTCATTCTAAGAGGCCAGCATTACCCTGATACAAAAACCAGATAAAGCCACCACTAAAAAATAAAACCACAGGCCAATATCCCTGAAGAACACAGATTTAAAAATCCTGAACATAATACTGCAAACTGAATCCAACAATACATTAAAAAAATCATTCACCACAGTCAAGTGGGATTTTTTTTTAATTAACATATAATGTATTATTTGTTTCAGGGGTACAAATCTGTGATTCATGAATCTTACACAACACCCAGTGCTCACCACAACACATACCCTCTCCAATGTCCATCAGCCAACGACCCCATCCCCCCGCCCCCAGCAACCCTCAGTTTGTCTCCTAAGATTAAGAGTCTCTTACAGTTTGTCTCCCTCTCTGGTTTCATCTTGTTTCATTTTTTCCTCTCTTCCCCTGTGATCCTCTGCCTTGTTCCTTAAATTCTGCATATCAGTGAGATCATATGACAAGACAGTCAAGTGGGATTTTTCCTAAGTTACAAGGGTAGATCAATATTAGTAAGTCAATCAGTGTGATACAACACATCAATAAGAGAAAGGGTAAGAACCATACTATCATTTCAATAGGTGCAGAAAAAGCATTTGACAAAGTACAATATCCATTCATGAAAAAACCCCTCAACAAAGTAGGTTTAGAGGGAACATACCTCAACATAATAAAGGCCATATATGAAGAAGCCACAGCTAACCTCATCCTCAATGGGGAAAAACTGAGAGTATTTTCCCTAAGGTCAGAACAAGACAAGAATGTCCAGTCTCACCACTTTTATTCAACAAAGTACTAGAAGTCCTAGCCACAGCAATCAGACAAGAAAAAGAAATAAAAGGCATTCAAATCAGCAAGGAAGTAGGACTTTCACTATTTTCAGAAAACACGATACTCTATATAGAAAACCCAAAAGAGTTCACCAGAAAACTACTAGAACCAATAAATGAACTCAATAAGGTCACAGGATATATTGACATAGAAAAAAACTGTTGCATTTCCATTCATCAATAATGAAGCAGCAGAAAGTGAAATTAAGAGAATAAATCCATTTACAATGGCATCAAAAAATAGTAAGATACCTAGGAATAAACCTAACCAAAGAAGTGAAAGGTCTGTACTCTGAAAACTAAAACACTGATAAAAGAAAAAGAAGACAGCAAAAAGAAGTGGAAAGATATTCCATGGTCATGGGTTGGAGAACAAATATTGTTAAAATGTCTATA
The DNA here is from genome assembly GCF_017311325.1 of Ursus maritimus. Classification (NCBI taxonomy): domain Eukaryota; kingdom Metazoa; phylum Chordata; class Mammalia; order Carnivora; family Ursidae; genus Ursus; species Ursus maritimus. Next base: position 42,344,882 of record NW_024426774.1, read on the forward strand.
CTACCCAAAGCAATCTACGTATTTAATGCAATCCCTATCAGAATACCAACAGTATTTTTCACAGAGCTAGAACTAACAATCCTAAAACTTCTGTGGAATCACAAAAGACCCCCAAATAGCCAAAGCAACCTTGAAAAAGACAACGCTGGAGGCATCACAATTGTGGACTGTAAGTTATATTACAAGACTGTAGTAATCAAAACAGTATGGTACTGGCATAAAAATAGACGCGTAAATCAATGAAACAGAAGAGAAAACCCAGAAATAAACCCACATTATATGGTCAATTAATCTTCCACAAAGCAGGAAAGAATGGGAAAAAGAGTCTCTTCAACAAATGGTGTTGGGAAAACTGGACAGCCATACACAAAGGAATGAAACTACCACTTTCTTACACCATACACAAAAATTATTTCAAAATGGATTAAAGACCTAAATGTGAGACAAGAAGTCATCAAAATCCTGGAAGAGAACACAGGCAGTAACTTCTCTGATATTGGCCATAACAACTTTTTTCTAGATAGGATCCCTAAAGCAAGGGAAACAAAAGCAAAAATAAACTACTGGGACTTCACCAAAATACAAAGCTTCTGCACAGCAAAGGGAACCGTCAACAAAACTAAAAGGAAACTTACAGAATAGGAGAACATATTTGTAAATGACATATCTGACAAACAGTTAGTATCTAAAATATATTAAGTACTTATCAAACTCAACACCCAAAAAACAAACAATCCAATTTTAAACACGGGCAGAAGACATGAATAAACATTTTTCCGAAGAAGACATACAGATGGCCAACAGACACATGAAAAGATGCTTATCAGTCTTCATCAAAGATATGCAAATCAAAATGAGATTATCACCTCACACTTGTCACAACGGCTAAAATCAACAAAACAACAGGTGTTGGCAAGGATGTAAAGAAAGGGGAACCCTCTTGCACTGTTGACGGCAATGCAAACTGGTGCAGCTACTGTGCAAGACAGTATGAAGATTCCTCAAAAGTCAAAAATAGAACTACCATACAATGCACCAATCACAGTACTGGGTATTTACCCAAAGAACAGAAAAACACTAATCAAAAGTGATACATGCACCCCTACGTTTATGCAAGAAACAAAACAAATGAGCAAAGGCAAGAGAGAGAGAGAGAGAAGAGAGAGAGAAACCAAGAATCAGACTCTTAACTATAAAGAACAAACTGATGGTTACCAGAGAGGAGGTTGGTGGGGGGATAGGTTAAATCAGTGTTGGGGATTAAGGAGTACACTTGTTGTGATGAGCACCAGGTGATGTATGGAATTGTTTCATCAGTATATTGTATACCTGACACTAACACAACAATGTATGTTAACTAACTGGAATTAAAATAAAATATTAAGGAAAATTAGTCAAGGGGACTTCCAAAATAAATAAAAATGTAAAATATAACATACACACAAAATATGGAGAGGGGAATAAAAATGAAGTTGTTCAGAAAGTGTTTGAACTTAAGTAACTATCAACTTAATATGGGCTGTTAAATACTTAGGATATTATATATGAAACTCATGGTAACCAAACATCAAAACCTAGACTAGATACACAAAAAATAAAGAGAAAGAAAGCCAATCGTAACACTACAGAAAGTCACCAATCACAAGGAAAGAAAACAAGAAGGAACAGAGAATTATAAAAACAACCAGAAAACAATGAACAAAATAGCAATAAGTACATACCAATCGATAATTACTTTAAGTGTAAATGGTCTACATGTTCCAATCAAAAAACATAAGGTGATGGTATGGACAAGAAAACAAGACCCATCTATATGCTGCCTACAAGAGAGTCACTTCAGATCTAAAAAAACATGCATACTGAAAGTAAAGGGATGGAAAAAGGTGTACCATGCAAATGGAAGGAAAAGAAAAGCTGTGATAGGAATACTTCTATCAGACAAAGACTTTTAAAACAAAGAGTGTAACAAGAGACAAATAAAGGCATTACTAATGATAAAGGGACCAATCAAACAAGAGGGTATAAAAATTATAAATATCTATACACCCAAAGTGGTGCACCTAAATACATAAAACAAATATTAATAACATAACAAAATAAATGGACAGTAATATACTAATGATAGGAGACTTTAACATCCTACTTACATCACTGGATAGATCACCAAGGCAGAAAATCAATAAGGAAATAGTGCCTTGGAATAGCAAACTACACCAAATGGCCTAACAGATATATACAAAACATTCTATCTAAAAACAAGAGAACACCCATTCTTTTCGAGGGTACATGGGACATTCTCTAAGGAAGATTACATGTTAGCTCATAAAACAAGTCTCAGTAAATTTAGTAAGACTGATATCATATCCTGCATCTTTTCCAAACACAACAAAATCAATTATAACAACAAACACAAATACGTGGAGGCTAAACAACATGCTACTAAAAACTCAATGGGTCAAAAAATCAAAAAGGCAATTAAAAAAAATACATGGAGACAAATGAAAATGAAAACACAATAGTCCAAAATATTTCCAATGCAGCTAAAGCAGTTTTAGGAGGTAAGTTTTTAGCACTACAGGACCACCTCAAGAAATCAGAAAAACATCAGTCTAAACTAAAGGAACTAGACAAAGAAGAACAAACAAAGCTCAAAATTAATAGAAGAAAGAAATAATAAAGATCAAAGAAAAAATAAATGAAAAGAAACTAAAAATAATAGAAAAATATCAATGAAACCAAGAGCTGCTTCTTCAAAAGATAAACAAAATCAGTAAGCCTTTGGCTAGACTGGAGGGAAAAAGAGGACCCAAATGAATAAAATCAGAATTGAAGGAGAAGTAACAACTGACACCACAGAAATACAAATGATTTTAAGAGTGTAGTACAAGAAATTATATGCCAACAAATTGGATAACACAAAAGAATGAGATAAATTCCTAGAAAACATACAATCTTCCAAAACGGAATCAGGAAGACATAGAAAATCTGAATGGTAATGAAAATGGATTTGTAATAAAAAAATCTCCCAACAAACAAAAGTCCAGGATTGGATTCACAGATGGATCCTGTCAAACATTTAAGGAAGAATTAACACGTATTCTCTGCAAACTATTGCAAAAATAAAAGAGAAAGGAAAACTTCCAAATACATTCTACAAGGCCAGCATTACCCTGATACCAAAACCAGATGAAGATACCACAGGTAAAGAAAGCTATTGGCCAATATCCCTGATGAACGCAGGTGCAAAAATCCCCAACAAATATTATCAAACCACACTGAACAATACATTAAACCGATCATTCGCCACCATCAAGTGGGGTTTATTCCAGGGATGCAAGGATGGTTCGATATTTGCAAATTAATCAGTGTGATACATCACATTAATGTAATGAAAGATAAAAATCACATGATCATCTCAAGACATACAGAAAAATTATTTGACAAAATTCAACATCTGTTCATGATTAAAAAAAAAAACTCTCAACAAAGTGAGTTTAGAGGGAACGTATCTCAACGTAATTAAGGTCATACAGGAGAAATGCACAGCTAACCTCATACTCAATGGTGAAAAAGCGAGAGCTTTTCTTCTAAGATCAGGAACATGACAAAGTTATCCATTCTCTTTTATTCAACATAGTATTGGAAGTCATAGCCACAGCAATCAGACAAGAAATAAAAGGCATCTAAATTGGTAAGGAAGAAGTAAAACTTTCGTTATTTGTAGATGATGTGATACTATACATAGAAAACACTAAAGACTACCAAAAAACTACTAGATGTAATAAATGAATTCAGTAAAGTTTCAGGATACAAAATTAATATACAGAGAACTATTGCATTTCTATACACTAATAATGAAGTAGGAGAAAGAAACACTAAGAAAACAATTCTATTTGTAATTGTACCGAAAAGAATAAAATATCTAGAAATAAAAATAACCAAGTTGCTGAAAGATTTGTACTTTGAAAACTAGAAAAGAAAATGAAGATGACACATACAGATGGAAACACAGACCGTGCTCATGGATTGCAAGGATTAATGTGTTAAAATGTCCCCACTAGCCAAAGCAATAGGCATATTCAATGCAATCACTATAAAAACACCAATATTATTTTTCACAGAACTAGAACAAATAATTCTAAAATTTTTAGGTGACCAAAAAGGACACTGAATATCCAAGCTATGTTGAGAAAGACAAACAATGCTAGAGGTGACACAAAGATTTCCAGCTATACTACAAAGGTATAGTAACCAAAACAGTATGGTATTGGCACAAAAATGGACTCATAGATCAACTGAACAGAGGGTCCAGAAATAGACCCATGCTTATATGGTCAATTAATATGACAAAGGTGGTAAGAATATATTGGGGAATATACTGGAGAGAAGACTGTCTTCAGTACATGGTGCTGGGAAAACTGGATATCTATGTACAAAAATTATGAAACTGGACCACTTTCATACACCATACACAAAAATAAACTTAAAATGGATTAAGAGCTAAATGTGAGACCTGAAACCATAAAACTCCTAGAAGAGAATTTAGACAGCAATTTCTCTGAAAGGCAAACATAAAGTACTGGGACCACACACACACACACACACACACACACACACACACACTCTTTTGCACAGTGAAGGAAACCATCAACAAAACAAAAAGACAACCTACTGAATAGGAGTATGTATTTGCAGATGATATAACCAATAAGGGGTTACTATCCAATATATATATAAAGAACTTATACAATTCAACACTAAAACAAACAATCCAATTCAATATTGGGCAGAAGACCTGAACAGACATTTTAAAAAGAAATGACCCATTCATTTGCTGTCTACAAGAGACTCATTTTGAACCTAAAGATACATTCAGACTGAAAGTAAAGGGATGGAATATCATCTTTCACGCCAATGGACCTCAAAAGAAAGCTGGGGTAGCAATTCTCATATCAGACAGATTGGATTTTAAACTAAAGACTATAGTTAGAGACACAGAAGGGCACTATATTATTCTTAAAGGATGTATCCAACAAGTGGATATGACAATTATAAATATATATGCCCCCAACAGGGGAGCAGCAAGATACACAAGCCAACTCTTAACCAGAATAAAGAGACATATAGATAAAACTACGTTAATAGTAGGGGACCTCAACACTCCACTATCAGAAATAGACAGAGCACCCATGCAGAAAACTGACAAAGAAACAAGGGCTTTGAATACCATACTCGATGAGTTGGACATCATAGACATATATAGAACACTACACCCCAGAACTTAAGAAAAATCATTCTATTCTAATGCCCATGGAACATTCTCAAGAATAGACCATGTTCTGGGACACAAAACAGGTCTCAACTGATACCAAAAGACTGAAATTATTCCCTGCATATTCTCAGACCACAACACTTTGAAATTGGAACTCAACCACAAGGAAAAATTTGGAAGAAACTCAAACACTTGGAGACTAAGAACCATCCTGCTCAGGAATGATTCGATAAACCAGGAAATCAAAAATCAATTTAAACAATTTATGGAGACCAATGAGAACGAAAATCCAAAAGAAAAGAGAAAGGACCCAGATTATTAAAATTATGAATGAAAAAGGAGAGGTCACGACGAACACCATTGAAATTGGAAGGATTATTAGAAACTTTTATCAACAGCTATATGCCAATAAACTAAGCAATCTGGAAGAGATGGAATCCTTCCTGGAAACCTATAAACTACCAAGATTGAAACCGGAAGAAATTGATTCCTTAAACAGGCCAATTAATTATGAAGAGATTGAGTCAGTGATAAACAACCTTCCAAAAAACAAAACTCCAGGCCCGGACGGTTTTCCTGGGGAATTCTACCAAACATTCAAAGAAGAAATAATACCTATTCTCCTAAAGCTATTTCAAAAAATAGAAACAGAAGGAAAGCTACCAAACTCATTCTATGAGGCCAATATTACCTTGATCCCCAAACCAGGCAAAGACCCCATCAAAAAGGAGAATTACAGACCGATTTCCCTAATGAATATGGACGCCAAAATCCTCAACAAGATACTTGCTAATAGAATCCAACAGTACATTAAAAGGATTATCCATCACGATCAAGTGGGATTCATACCTGGGATGCAAGCGTGGTTCAATATTCGCAAATCAATCAGCGTGATACATCATATCAACAAGAAAAGACTCAGGAACCATATGATCCTCTCAATCGATGCCGAAAAAGCATTTGACAAAATACAGCATCCTTTCCTGATTAAAACCCTTCAGAGTGTAGGAATAGAAGGTACATTTCTCAATCTCATAAAAGCCATCTATGAAAAGCCTACTGCAAATATTATTCTCAATGGGGAAAAGCTGGAAGCCTTTCCCTTAAGATCAGGAACTCGACAAGGATGCCCACTCTCGCCACTATTATTCAACATAGTACTAGAAGTCCTTGCAACAGCAATCAGACGACAAAAAGGGATCAAAGGTATTCAAATTGGCAAAGAAGAAGTCAAAATGTCTCTCTTTGCAGATGACATGATACTCTATATGGAAAACCCAAAAGAAGCCACTCCCAAACTATTAGAAGTTATAGAGCAATTCAGTAACGTGGCGGGATACAAAATCAATGCTCAGAAATCAGTTGCATTTCTATACACGAATAACGAGACCGAAGAAAGAGAAATTAGGGAATCCATCCCATTTACAATAGCACCAAAAACCATACGTTACCTTGGAATTAACTTAACCAGAGACGTAAAGGACCTATATTCTAGAAACTATAAATCACTCTTGAAAGACATTGAGGAAGACATAAAAAGATGGAAAGATATTCCATGCTCATGGATTGGAAGAATTAACATAGTTAAAATGTCCATGCTACCCAGAGCAATCTACACTTTCAATGCTATCCCGATCAAAATACCGAGGACATTTTTCAAAGAACTGGAACAAATAGTCCTTAAATTTGTATGGAAACAGAAAAGGCCCCGAATCTCCAAGGAACTGTTGAAAAGGAAAAACAAAGCTGGGGGCATCACAATGCCGGATTTCGAGCTGTACTACAAAGCTGTGATCACAAAGACAGCATGGTACTGGCACAAAAACAGACACATAGACCAATGGAACAGAATAGAGAGCCCAGAAATGGACCCTCGGCTCTTTGGGCAACTAATATTTGATAAAGCAGGAAAAAACATCCGGTGGGAAAAAGACAGTCTCTTCAATAAATGGTGCTGGGAAAATTGGACAGCTACATGCAAAAGAATGAAACTTGACCACTCTCTCACACCATACACAAAAATAAACTCCAAATGGATGAAAGACCTCGATGTGAGACAGGAATCCATCAAAATTCTAGAGGAGAACATAGGCAGCAACCTCTACGACATCGGCCAAAGCAACCTTTTTCATGACACATCCCCAAAGGCAAGAGAAACAAAAGATAAAATGAATTTATGGGACTTCATCAAGATTAAAAGTTTCTGCACAGCCAAGGAAACAGTCAGAAAAACTAAGAGGCAGCCCACGGAATGGGAGAATATATTTGCAAATGACACTACAGATAAAAGACTGGTATCCAAGATCTACAAAGAACTTCTCAAACTCAATACACGAGAAACAAATAAACAAATCAAAAAATGGGCAGAAGATATGAACAGACACTTTTCCAATGAAGACATACAAATGGCTAACAGACACATGAAAAAATGTTCAAAATCATTAGCCATCAAGGAAATTCAAATCAAAACCACACTAAGATACCACCTTACGCCAGTTAGAATGGCAAAAATTGACAAGGCAAGAAACAACAATTGTTGGAGAGGATGTGGAGAAAGGGGATCCCTCCTACATTGTTGGTGGGAATGCAAGTTGGCCACTTGCATTTCCAGCCACTCTGGAAAACAGTGTGGAGGTCCCTTAAAAAGTTAAGAATTGAGATACCCTATGACCCAGCCATTGCACTACTGGGTATTTACCCCAAAGATACAGACGTAGTGAAGAGAAGGGCCATATGCACCCCAATGTTCATAACAGCAGCAGCATTGCCTACAATAGCTAAATCGTGGAAGGAACTGAGATGCCCTTCAACAGATGACTGGATTAAGAAGTTGTGGTCCATATATACAATGGAATATTACTCAGCTATCGAACGATTTCTCAACATTTGCTGCAACATGGACGGCCCTGGAGGAGATAATGCTAAGTGAAATAAGTCAAGCAGAGAAAGAAAATTATCATATGGTTTCTCTCATCTATGGAACATAAGAACTAGGAAGATCGGTAGGGGAAGAAAGGGATAAAGAAAGGGGGGATAATCAGAAGTGGGAATGAAGCATGAGAGACTATGGACTCTGAGAAACAAACTGAGGGCTTCAGAGGGGAGGAAGGTGGGGGAATGGGATAGGCTGGTGATTGGTATTAAGGAGGGCACGTATTGCATGGTGCTCTGGGTGTTATATGCAACTAATGAATCATTGAACTTTACATCAAAAACCAGGGATGTACTGTATGGTGACTAACATAATAAAAAAAACATTAAAAAAAATAAAATAAAAAGACATACAAATGGCCAACAGACATATGAATACATGCTCTATATTGCTAATCATCACAATAATGGAAACCAAAACCACAGTAAGATATAGCCTTACACTTACCAGAAGGCTTGAATCAAAAACACTAGAAATAACTAGTGCTGGTTTGGATGTGCACTGTTGGTGGGAATGTAAATTGGTGCAGCCACTACAGAAAACAGTATGGAAGCTTCTAAAAAAAATTTAAAAATATAAATACCCTATAGTCCTATAATTTTCCTACTGGGTATTTACTCAAAGAAAAATGAAAATACTAATTCAAAAAGATATATGCACCCCTATGTTTATTGCAACATTATACACAATAGCCAAGATATGGAAGCAAACCAAGTGTCCATCAATAGATGAATGAATAATGTCTCTTTCTCTCTGTCTCACACACACACACACACACACACACACACACACACACACTGAAGTACTACTGAGTCATAAAAATGAATGAGATCTTGCCATTTGCTAGAGCATGGATGGACCTTGAGGGTATCATGCTATGTGAAGTCAGAGAAAGCCAAACATCTTATGATTTTCCTTATAGATGGAATCTAAAACACACATACACACACACACACACACACACACACACATCAGAAGGAGATACATAAATAATATAGTGATGGTTGCCAGGGAGGAGAGGGGATGGGGGTACCGGTAAAATGGATGAAGATGAGACGGAGATACAGGCTTCCAGTTACGGAATAAATAAAGCATGGGGATGAAAGGCACAGTATAGGGAATAGAGACAGTGGTACCATAACACCATCGTACGGTGATAGATGGTAGCTACACTTGTGGTGAGCATAACAGTATATAGAATTGTCAAATCATCATGTTGTACAATTGAAACTAATGTAGTACGATGTGTCAACTATATTTCAATAAAGAATTTTTTAAAAGGTAGGCATTGTATAGCAAACTCAATATTTTTATTTTTTTCTATGAACAGAAGAACTAATGAGGGTGTTGGTGTAAAGGGAGGCAGATGGTTGCCCTTTAATGACCAGACATGACTTGGAATGAACAGAAAGTGTCAAGAACTGGAACTGAAAGGCCAGTCAGATGACGCCTTGGCTGAGGTACTGAGCATCAGCACTAAGGCAGAAACTAAGTTTGGGAAGAGTGGGGTGATTACGTGTTTTTTGAGCCCAGTGCTCAGTATTTTACATCGACTGTACCCTGAAAAGTCACTTTTCTTAGCCTAAATCCCTTTCCTTAAAGATCAGAAGTTACAGTTGGTCTCAAAAGACAGCTTTGTTCCTCGCTATACAATTAAACTTGGATTTCTTTTCTGAGCTGTGGCCATCTGCACCCCTTATGTTATTGGGACGGAAGACTGGTACATGCTATTTCTTCCCAAGAATGACATCAGAAACATGGATTCACCCTCTGCAGGACAGTGCTTCTGCCCCTGCCCATGAGATAGAAGTCAAGAACTGAAGAGGAAAGAGACATGAGGCATAATCAACTTTATCCTCCATGAAGAAGTTATTTCACAAATAATGAGGCAGAACCTCTCCAATTTTAATAATAATGGAGTGCATATCATTGAGATTACTGAATCAAATTAATGAGTTAGCTACTGATAAGAATGAAACAACAAGATAATAAATGCAAGGGTATTTTTTTGCCCCCAGATGCCATTTAAACACATGATTTGAGAAGAAGAATCAAGTTTCGATTCCTAACCAGCTATCTCCTTTCCTTTAAATAGAGAATATAGTACATAGGGCTCCTTAGAGGTGTACAGCTGAAATTATTCCTCCTTTAAGCAGAAAATGCAAGGGCAATAATAATAATGCATATGGTTAAATGGAGGGAACTCATATGACAGTCCACAAAAAAAAAAAAAAAAAAAAAAAAAAAAAAAAAGGCTCAAGTTGACTTCCTCTTTGCCAAGGAAGAGGCTCTGCAGATATAGGCAGAAGGGCAGCAGCACAAGCTCAGCCTCCCGTGTTCTATTTCCAATGCATGCCCTCTTCTGTTTCTCTCGTCATTAATTACTGTGCTCCTCCCTTTGCCCTCGCAAAGAGGCACGAAACTACTCATGAGGCTGTGGGAAAAAATGATAACCAGTAGCGTTCTAGACATTTCATTACTCAAATCAGCATAAAGTGATTATACAAAATCCCTAGGAAATTGAAGTGGCCTTCTTTTCACTTTTAAAACTGTACTTTGACTAATAGAAAGTCTGTTTTATTTAACGTCATCTAACAAGACCCCCGCATATCTATCTCTCTTCCTTGACCACAGTTATATATAATCTGGAGCATTATAAAACGTCCTTTTGATCTAAACTAGCAACTTGACTAGATTCATTATTCACTTTAAACTAATGAGATTATTTGTTCAAGTGATGTTATTAATGGATTGCATAATATCCATCAGATAAAATACTAATACAATGTTGAAAGCAAGCAAATTAAGTCATCACAGGCCTAGAAAAAAGCAATGACTGAGGCTGCCAGGATAGTCTGATTCGTGGTAAGTTCAGACTTAAATAATGGCTCAGGCTGTTTTTTCCTACTATTATTTTTTGTGTGTGAAATAAATCTGTGAAGCCAACAAAGACTAACCAAATGTATGAATTTGAACTTCTAATGAATACAATGACATTTAAAAGTCTCAAAGGTCACCCTCATAACACTAAAGTAATTCCGCTGAAGTCAAAAACAATTTAAAAATATTTAGAGAAAGGGCCCAGCAATGTCATTAGTATATATTGGCCAGAGGCAAAGGATAAGGGGGGTGAAGCAGAAATATTCTATATTTTATTATAGCCTAAAATCAATTGTAGCCTTCTCTTATTATAAGCATTCAATAATCATTAACACTACTGTCACCCAGGAGGTGATATTCTGACATTGCCATATATCTTACATAGTCTTATTAACCAATATCATGTTTAATCATTAAAACATTTCTGCTCATGTGTATTTGTGTTTGGGGAGGATTACAGTAAAGTGATAGCTTACATCTGTATAGCAACATAATTTACAACTGCATTACCCCTTTGGATTTCAGTACTTTCCTGTGAAGTTGATAAGAAAAGTATTATTTCCCTGTTTTGCAAAATAAACAAAGACAGTAAGAGGCTGGTCCAAAATCACCTGGCATTCAGCTTCAAAATCCAGGGATTTTTTTTTTCCTTGAGCTTTGCTCTCCCTTGATTTGCCCTTTGTGTAGTAGGAAGGGCAGAAACGTCACCTCCCTTTAAGGAGGAGATTAAATTTGCAGTGGCAGAAACAGCAATGAGCCCTGGTAAAGAAAAGGCTCCTGCTAAAATCCTGACTGGTCTCTTGATTTATTAAAAGCAGCGCTTAGAGCAAAAGGGAATAAAAATTACACAATTTTTAATTTGCCTGTCAAAATTATGGAATCAGATTATTGAACCTGATTCTTTATATGCAAAGGTAAAACATGAGTTGAAATTAATGCTAGATCATGACCTATCATTCAGACTATTACATGTATAGATGCACACACACACACACACGTCTCGACACACTTTTTTCCCAAAGGGATACGAACAAATCCTTCCCTTTATCTTCAAAACGGTATTTAAATACATTGCAAAACAGCACAGAACAGAAATGAGTCACTAAACCCCCAGGGGTTAGATTTTGTGACTGACTTCGGATAATTAAAACAATAATAATCACAAAAATGAATCTGTCCTCCTCGACGATCTGCTAATTAGGTCCAGATCGTTTTGACTTACACATGTAAATTTTATAATACCACCACCTTGCTTTGACGTAGCATTTCAATTTTTCAGCAGGCTTTCACAGGCTAACATACACTGTTACACTTCTGGGTTTAATGAGAAAATCATCTTCCTGTCCCTGGGCCTCACCTGGTGAAGTCTGTCATTTCCATCATGATCATACACATCTGCTTGGCCAGCACAATGATATCATTGCCGCTGTCATCCCATTTGGCCACTTCGGCATCCAGCTTGCTTTTCTCTTGGTGGAATATCTCCACCTGCTCAGCTATTTTTGCCTTCTCCTCCTGCGGTAGCTGCGCCATGATGGCCTGTGTGGGTTACAGAAACAGTGTGACTAACGGTGACAAAGTAAATACAGTCAGTAGGTTGACTCTGCCTCAAGCTAATAGCAAAGCCAGACCCTGGCAAGGTTTACAGGCTGCCCACCATTCCAGAAAGTACGTTTTCTCCATTCCTAGGAAGGCAAAAGCGCAGCCTGGTAAAGTCCCCTAAATCCCTGTCCCTATTCCTATACACAGAAAATAGAGAGATCCAAAAGGTACGTGCACACTGACAGTAACAGAACTTCTGTGTCGCTTTGATGACATATGTTTGTTCAAAAGAATCTATTCTTGACAATTTTTATATTTGGTCTCAGGAAACTTTTACCAGATGAAAGAATGCACCTCTTTCAACACTGAAATCTGTTCAGAGAAGGAAAAAAAATAAAAAATAAAAAAGGCTTTCTGTCTCTGGGAAGGAGAGGAATTTTAAATAATATCTGAGCATCCAAGTGGGGTGGGGTGGGGAGACTTTCCATGAGTACTAATGAAGGAATCCATGGTTAGACACCAAACAATCCCATGACCCAGGGCATTTCAGGGATGGCACACCTATTCTCAGCCCTCTTCCACCTCCTCTGTGGAAATCCTGAGATAACCATAGCTCCCCGCAGAGCCTAGAAGTACGTAGAAGAAGTTGTGGTGGGATAAAATGTAGGCTTAGGAAGCAAATGTTGACTTTCAACAGTTGCCAGGTAAGGGAATGTAGAAAAGCAAGAACTACAGCTGATTCTTGTCATTCATGGACTCTTTATTTACAAATTCTCCTACTCTCTAAAATTTATTGGCAACCCTAACATCGATACTGGTGGTGCTTTTGGTCATTCACAGACAGGCACAGAGTTGCAGAAAAACAGAGTCACCGGACAAGCCTGTTCCCAGATGTGGTTGAACAACGAATTCCCTGCCTTCTTGTTTCAGCACTAAACAAGTGTACTTTCTGTGGTCTGTTTGGTGCCACATTTTCCACATCTTTGTGCTCTTTATTGGTAATTTTGCTGTTTAACCTAGCCCCCAACCAAAGTGCTCAAGCGCTGCCTAGTGTCCCTAAGCAGAGAGGCTGTGATGGGCCTTATGGAAAAACATACATGCATAAGCTTCATGCAGGCAGGAGCTATAGTGCTCTTGGCCATGAGTTCAACAATAATGAATCAAAACTATAAAATAAAGTATCTGTAAAGAAATATTCATTAAGCAAGATTATTTATTGATTGGTTGAAACAAAATGTTGAGACTAGCAGCTCTCAGGAACCTAACCCTCTATTTCCTCTGGAAGCAATGACTCCACAGTTGCTAATTAAGTGTTCATGGTGACTTTACAGAATGTAAGTACCACAAATAAAGACAATCAATTGTATTTGTTAAACACCAGGTATGTAGCAAGCCCTGAATGCCATGTTTGGCGTCACATCATTGCATCGACTTAGAACCATGTGCAACCTGATTCAGAGAGAGGAGCATGTGGATAAATATGACAGCACTAGTAGCCCTCTGCTTCTGGGATATGTGTACTCACCAAAGAGAGCATGATTTGGGGAACTTACAGCTTTTGCAAAGGACAAGTAAAGTGACTCATACAAGAAAACTCTGCTTTCTTAATTAGAAAGCTCCTCCCAATGTAAATGAATTGTTGGAAGGAAAGGTAGTTGATTTCCTTTTTTTTTGTTTTGTTTTTTTTTTTTAAATTCAAGTTAGTTAACATATAGTTTTGGGGTAGAATTTAGTGATTCATCAGTTGCATATTACACCCAGTGCTCATTACATCAAGTGCCCTCCTTAATGCCCATCACCCAATTACTCCATCCCCCTACCCAAGATAGTTGATTTCTAATAAAAATATCAATGGACATAAGCTCGAAAAAACTGGGCTCAATGGGCTCTGTCACTGACTTAGGGTAAGACCTACTTGCTACTGGATCATATTCTTAACTTCTTCAGATGTAAGAATAGTAAGTAACTACCTCTAAGTGTTTTGGTGGACATCAAATGAAATAATGAATGTGTTTTGTCAAAAAAAAATGAAAGCATATATGGGATTACTGCTAATATATTATCATTATGTCTGTATTAGTTTTCCTTTCCAGCTACCTCTCTAGCTTATTACCTAGTTGCCCAGGTCTGTGTAGGCCCAGAGTCTATGTGCCAATGCATAAACAGAAGATTGACAGAGTACAGAAATATATACCAGGTAGTGTGCTAAGAGGCTTATGTATATAAAAAACTTAATTAATCACTCTACAAGAGGAATACTATTATAACCCCTATCTTATTAATGATGATACTAAGGCCCAGAGAAATTACATTCTCAATATTACACAACTAATAAGTTGTAGGAATAAGATTCAAACCCAGGTCAGCTAACACCATAATTAACTATCGAGCACAACTAGATCACCATCACAACCGCACAGGTTAGACACTGCACAATGATCCCATCCCAGTGGGGCAAGGGTTGCTGAAATCACAAGCATTGTTCACCAGGCTGAGCAACCCAGAGATGAGGCTTTATCTGCCAGAGTAAGGGGTGTCTTTGATTTGTATGAAGGTGTCCCTGAGCTATTAACTGCACGGATACATCTTACTACTACACAGCCATGTTTACTAACTTCCATGCATGTATGTGTGTGACTTTGTATAACTAGCTCGTGAGTCTCTGTGTATGTGTATGTATATGTATAAGTGTGTGAATGTGTATATACAGAAATTACGATCCATATTTAAAAAGCCAGACTGGTACAAACACTATAGTTTAAGCATTTAAAACACAGTAGAGTGGAAAATATTTTAAAGTATTAAAAACTACATCAAAAAAGGTGGTTAATATGTAACCAAAGAGTTGGTTACAAACTCACCTGTACAATATTGTACTAATAACTAGACAGCTATTCCAATGCATTTGAGATAGGTTTGGATTTGCAGAAGTTAAATATGGACTTTTTTCCTGAAGCATCCTTGTCTGATAATCTTATGCTATCCTACATTAATCTGTCCTCCTCACGAAAAGCTGATGATCATGTTTTACTTAGACCTCACAAGTCCTCACCACCATCATTTAAGCCATTCACTAGGTACTTCTCTGTAGAAGAATCTGGGAAACTACCTTGCAGACCTCCAGACTCTACATTCAATACCCAGTCGGAAAGCAATAAGCTTTCATTGTCTCAAAAGAGTTAATTGTGCATTGAAGGGTGTACACTTATCTTTCACGTTGAGCTTCAACTGTATAATTTAGGATTTGAGTACTAATTGCCTTGCTCTACTCTCTAATTCCTACTAATGCCCTACTTCTGACTTCTGAGCTTCCTTAGGGTGGAGGCTTCAGCATCCTGCAAAGAATAGAAGCTCAATAAATATCTTTTGATTGACTGTGTAACCATTTTTCCACTCACTGCATCAACACAGTTCAAGAGAATTTACCAGAACTGACAAACATTTTCTAAGGGCACAATTCTGAAGAAAAAAATGGCCCTTTCAAAGCAGATTTGCAAAAGAAGATGTTATTTTGACTCTAGGGGTGCTCGACCCGCGTAATGCACTTAATGGTGTGTGACTTGGGTGCAAGTGTCATTACATTTGTTTCTGCTTATGTAGCTATCGATGAGCCAAAGTCTTTTCCTAAATATTCTTAAAATGCTCCTGACTTTTAAAAATTCATAATTGACCTTATCTGAAACTGGAATTTTTAAAAAAAGGTTATCTATAAACAGTAGATCACAAACTGAGAAATTTGCAAGTTAATCAAATTAAAATTCAACACATGAGTTTTAATTAGGTCTTATCAATGTAACTCAGCAGTTTGAAATGTTAACACATTAAAGTCGTTCTAGCTAGAAAAAAAAATAGAGGCTGGCTACATTCACATCAAGTTAAATACAAAATATGTAACATGCAATCGTTCCTTCCCTCAAACTAAGCGAACATGAGAAAAGTGATTTTCATGGCCAAGAGGAAAGGGAACAAATCAGCTTTTCTGTTTCTCTGATGATGATCACCTGGGG
Source organism: Ursus maritimus (assembly GCF_017311325.1). NCBI lineage: Eukaryota > Metazoa > Chordata > Mammalia > Carnivora > Ursidae > Ursus > Ursus maritimus. Next base: position 42,361,515 of record NW_024426774.1, read on the forward strand.
TGGTCTGAGAGTTTCTGCTGCTTCTATGCACAGTAGTCAAGCACAGCTCTACAGATTGTTGATCTGGCTGATCTGGGGCCCCAAATTGTTGCATCAGAGACTTGAATCCACAAAATTTCCTGCGCCCCACCTCAGGCTCCCAGCCTTTCCTCTGAACAGCCAACCATTCTTGTGTGTGTGTGATTGAAGTTATAAACTCTGCTCATTAAATGAAAGTATAAATCACTGAAACAAGCCAATAATTCCTTAGTCCGGAATCTTTTCTTCAATCTAAATCTCAGGAGCTTTTGATATGATTATTTTTCCAATCTCAAAGAGAAAAATGACATTTGAAGTCTACAGGCTTCCAAACTGACAAGTGTTAGTTCCTTAAACTAGAGCAAGAGTCTAACATTTAGGCTTCAAGTACATGAATGTTTATAAATAATGATTAAAAGGACTCAAACTCACAGTGTCCATTTCTATTCACTTGGTTTTAAAGCAGAATAATAAATGTAAGTAGTTAAAGTGTGGGTATTTTGACTTTTACCAGTCTCAGAACATGAAGTAAATAGGAAACTTGAGGTAATTGTCCCATTAAGCCAAGTAAAAACTACCATGGTTTCCTAAATTGTCCATGCTCTTGCAGGTTAAATTATTTGACCGGCCTTGTAATGAAGAACTACCTTATGCTATAAGCCTCATCATCATCTTCTTTGTCAACTTGACAGTATGTTATACATCTTGTGATACGTTTCATCATGTAGCTCTCCTAACGACATCATGAGGTAGAATGTTGTGCATACACACACACACACACACACACACACACACAAAAACACACACACACGGGATAAGGCATGGGGAGGTTAAGAAGGTTGCCCAAAATCATACTGCCTGGCCAAGCCCATATTTAAAATCAGGTCTGTGTGACTCCAAATAACATATTCTATCACCAAGGTTAAGTGTCCAAGAGCTGTCGCTGACCAATTTTAACAACATCAACCTGTGAAGGAACAGTTTATAAAATGTCATGTCTAGGATCATAAGGTCTGATTACTTCTATGTTTTATCAGATCAGGGTATGACCACTCTCTGCCTCTCCCTCTCCCATAAAGCGCTGTAGAGAAGCAGCAGATAGGGACACAGAAAGGAAATAAGCACTCTAATTTCAGAGTTTGGGAGAAATGCTAGAGTGGATACTAAAAGCTTTTGTCCTACTTTAACCTCCTTTTAGATTAATTTACCCTTTTCAGAGAGGAAGAATTTATCTGAATGAGAACACAAAGTGAGTCCATTAACATAAGGGAAGGACTGGCTGCTGCAAAGAGCGACCACCTCTGTCAAAGACAACTTTCGCCTCCTTCACAATTTTGACCAAGTTAACATACTTCTCTGGTCAAAAGTTCGACCATCTGTCATCTCAGCAATTCAATGCACCCTCTTATTTCCAACTTACAGCCATAATTCTAGGTCTCTGATTTGTCATCATATAATTACAGGCTAAAATAGGCTGACTCAATAACTAATGCTGTCTGCTGCAAGTTAATCACACTGACCACATGATGGATCTCAAAGACAAATCAGCAAGTGCTGGATTATAGGGGTACTGTGTTCTTACTATCCTGGACCATGTGCATAATTCATGCTGAAAAATCTTTCAAAAAAGACTATAGTCTTTTCACCTATCGGGTGAAAAAATCATAGATGATATAGCCAGGTTCTACCTGATTTTTGTTCCCACCCATATTAATTGAGTTCATATCTATCGTAAGATGCATGGAATGGAAGTACAATGGGACTGCATTCTTCCTGGTAAGAGGTGGGACTGATCATGCCATTCTGACAAGATGGTGATTATAAAGTACGATAAGGATTGTACAATACGTCTTGGTCTTTGAGAAAACAAGTCAACGGATACTGGGCTGTATCAATACCGAGTTGCAGTCAGTCAATCAAATTGACTTTGAAATGATTAATGTTTGGGTGAAGTACTCAAATTTGCCCGTTATCATTGACATAAAAATGCTGGTTTTACTTAAGTTTGAAGATGAACTGACTTGATGGATGAATTGATTTAGTGTTATGCCAATACAGGCTCAAAAGCCTCTCAACTTAATGAACTTCTTAGTTTTCAATGGTGGTAGAGTCTACGAAAGATTTTCCAAGTGGGGGGCTTCATATTCTTTTGTGTACTTTTCTACTGTGACCAATCTGTGATCCAAAATAATTAATCTTCCAAGGGATGATAATTTTCAGTCACCCTTTATTGAGCATTTAATGTATGTCAGGTATTGTGTTCATTATTTTACAAATATTAAGTAATTAAACCTCAAAAGAATCCTATCAAGTAAGTCTATTATTCACATTTTACAGATAATAGGACTGAAGCCCAGAGAAATTAAGCAACATGTAATGGAGCATGGTCCTCACTCCACTCCTGACAATTCAAAACCAAGTCTGTCTGAAATCAAAGCCGGTGCATCTTTAATATTCTGGCTTTTACCCTCACATTTTCCCTATCAACGTCCACCTGTATCTTGTGAATCATTTCATTGTTGCATGAGACTATCAGGACATAAAGCATGAAAGATAAATTAGGTTTTAGCACAAAGATTTTCTTGACTCAACATAAGGCTTAGTCTTTGAGTTCTCTTTATTTTAACCTCTGACTGGCTCTTCCTACTCTTCTTTCACAATTCCTAAACCAGTAGGAGTTTTCTGGGGTTTCCTAGCCACTATTCTAAATTACCATCTCTTTCTCAATTTCATGCTTCCTCTACATTATTTTCTCTTAAGTAAAACTTAATAGAGAATTAGAAAGTAATTCTAATGAGAATATAATAAGACCACAATCTATAATGGGATTGTTTTTACCCTATAAAAACTGAAACTTTAAAGGGAGGAGAATCTCACCTCCTTTTGTAATCCCCAGGGATTTAATCTCCCGACACCTACCTTGATTACCTGCATCTACCCTCAAGGAGATACAGTTAATAGAACTGGTCAGAATCCTCTTTGAAACACTTGTGTTGGCAGAGTGTGTCATGGAGTGTTCTGCTGCTTCCTGCTCCATGCCTTAAGCTGGCATATTTCTAGTATATCTCAATAATTTCTTTTTCTATCATATGGCAGACAGATCTAGGGCTACTGCCCTTGCCATAGTAGGCATTGTGGAGGGGGTGGGGGAGTTCTGCTTCTATTTTGAAGTCCTTGAACCAATTTCAAAGATGTGGTCTTATTCATCAGAGTATGGAATAGTAACTGCCCAGCTATTAACAAAGTAGTATTCTAAGTTTCCACTTGTCATTGCCTCTTGTGTTAACAAGCTTGGTGACTTCAAGCGGCACTATGGTGTCTGTGCCAAAGCAAGATCTGAGCATTCCTGTGCCGTCTAGCTGTTGAACCATCTAGTCATGATCCCAAACCAAACAAAATCCATTATACTCCTAAGCTGTTTGCATTATGTGGCTGCTAAGTTTCAAGTGATGGAGAGAGAATGGAGTTAACAGAAATCATTAGCAGTGGTGGTTATTTCCACTGTATAAAATATGAATTGCTAAGAACAACCACAGATGAAAGCACAGATTTCTGAGCTATAAATCTCTGGGATTCCAAGACCCTGGATCAGAAATCCCCTCAAACCAATCTGGTGTACATAGCCCCAGTGCATGAAACCCAAGTCCTAGATGTCCACTCACCCGCGCACTCTGCCCCGCAATGAGCTGGTCGTCCTCAGTCTGAACACTTGTCCGGCTACGCACATCATAATCTTCCTGCTCAAAGTCAGAATCATCTTCTAGTTCTTCTGGGGTCTAAAGGTATAAAGGAAAAGAGAAGAATCAGCATATTTTAAATTGATAATCTTCAACCCCACCCATACACTTTGTGGCTGCAAAAGCTAAGTAGGTCCCAGGAAAGAGAGCTTGTGGGCAGTTACATGAAGGATGGTATTGGCTGTAATGGAGTCAGAAAAACCAAGCTACTCCAATTTATCTTTTAAAAAAATACACTCTATTACTTCCTCCTGTAGGTATAAAAAGTCTGTTTAGCTCTTGACATGACACGCTAATTTTAAGAAAAATATATTTGTGTGTTTTTCCACCCAAAGAAATCTATTGTAAGATAGAAAATCACCATTAACAACAGAAGTTGTACCTATACTTGGTCCATAATACCCTTTTTGCTCTATTCCCAGTCTTTTCTGGTCTTAATAAGCAAAAAGAATTGATCATCTCCAAGTCAATGTTTAGTCCAGATGAAATATCTGATGTGGTCACCAAACCGTATAGTGTACAGGTTGCGACTACAGGCTCCAGAGTCAGGACTGCCTGAATATGAATCCCTGTGTGACCACTAGCAAAATCCTCTTAGCTCTGGTTTCCTCCCCTGTGAACTGGTGTTCATAAAAGTTCCTCTATGATTTTTGTGAAGAAGTAACGTACTTTGTGTCAAGTGTCTGGCAAATAATCGGCATTTAAGAAATGTTTGCCATCATCATTACTTAGGATTTTGAAATCAACTCATTCAAACACTTTAAAAGAGTGAAGCTACCAATCACTACACAACCACCAAGGATTAAATAGCTCTTCATACATAGTATCAATTTAGCTAAAACCAGCACAGTGAAATAAAGATCATTCTCTTTTTAGAGATAAGAAAACCAAGGTTCTGAGAAACAGCATGCCCAGTGTCTCTAAACTAGTTAATGACAGAATTAGAATTTAGATCCAAATACCCAAACGTGTATATCTTTTTCACATTATAAGTCAGGTAAGAACTGGAGCTACGGAACGGCTTTCAAGTGAGTAGTTACATGAAGATCCTGTCCCTTCTGTGTCAGAGAAAATATGTGAATTAGTCCATAAACCCAGAAATAAAAGTACTCCCTATCTTTAATGACTATAGTAGGTAACACACATTAAGTGCTTCTCATGTGCCAATCACAGTTTTCTCAAGGACTTTACAAATACTAATTCATACAGTTTTCTTCACAGTTCTATGATGTAGACACCATTTTCTCCACTTAACAGATAACAGGCACGAGAGGGTACACCTTGCTCAAAGCCTTCCAAATCACACAGCATGTACTGCAGACTATCATCCTCTGTTAATTCTAAGAAGATGAATCAGAGTTGGTGAGGATGGTGCATGAAGGGGAGGCCATGCACTAGTGTGACCTTCTCAGATCAATGGTCATTAGACTGAAAGCTGACAGTCACCCACAAACTGCCCCTTGATACAAGGAGCACCACCTCCCAGGGTTCTGTATTTCAAAAAAGCAAGAAGACGACCACAGCAATACTGATGATGCAGTTGCCCATTCCCCATTCCCCATCCAAAAGGGCACACATTTATTCTCCTGGTTCCTTTGGCTACCTCCATGTAATTAATCAGGTGTGGTTATTGATGAAGCCTTGAGATTGGTCAGACAGGCATAAAATGGGGTCTTCATGCCAATATCACATTACGCATAGTAATTTCCAAGTTTTGGCATATCCTTCTTGTTTCCCTTCTCTCTCTCCATCAACCTTATTAATATTCGCTCAGTCATCTACAGATGTTCAATTTTCTTTCACAGAATTATTAAAAGAAAGAGGGAAGAAAGAGGTTTTGTTCCCATACTTTATTAACTAAAGCAGGGGTGGGGTGGGCAGAACCTGGTTCAAATAACTGCTTGTATTTTCATTGTGGACAGAGACAATAATCTCTGCTCATTTTTCACTCTTCTGGAATGTACTGCCGAACAATTACAGCAAGTTGGTAAATTCTGCTGACAGATGAGATGACAAGATTGCAAGCGCTTTTCATCATTAGTTTTTGAAAAGAAGAAAGAAAAGTAAAATGAAAAACCTCACTCAATAGAAAAAAGGAAAATATGACAGTGCCTATAGTACTGTGTCCAAACATTTCAATGATCTGTGGGTTGAGCAGATGAGTCAATGACAGACACAACCCGGTAACATAAGGTTAATGATGATGAGCTTTCATTCAAGTGACTAGGGCTCAGAAACCAAAACAAAGTTTAAAAATGAAAAAAATAAATAAATAACCTGGATGTGGACCCGGGGAATCTGAGTGTTTTTGGCCTAACGCTGTCATTCATAAAATGTGTGTCTTTAGTAAGTCGCTTACAGTTTTTCTGCTTCTCTCTCACCTCACTCATAAAATGGAGATAATTCCTATTTGCCCTGTCTGAGGATTCTAGGATAAAATATATATGGAAATGCTTTGTAAATGATAAAAGTGAACTCAATAGTAAGTAATATATACCTCATAACAACTGCAATAATCATAATAATAGAAATAATTTTTACCAACCACATTGGGCCAGCATTCAGCTAAAGGATTTAATCCTTGTAACAACCTAATGAAATGAATATAATGCCTAGGGTGCCTGGGTGGCCCAGCCAGTTAAGTGTCCAACTCTTGATTTCAGCTCAGGTTATGATCTCGGGGTTGTGGGATCAAGCCCCACGTCAGGCTCCACGCTGGGCACAGAGCCTGCTTAACATTCTCTCTCTCCCTCTCCCTTTGCCCCTCCCCCCCAAAAAATTTAATGCCCATTTTACAGTTGTATAAACAGGCTCAGAGTTGTTAAGTCAGTTTTCCAGGGTGTTACACCTAGCAAGCTGAGGGAGTTTCCAGAGCCTATGCCTTCAACCATCACAAGCAACACCAGGCAAATGGATGAGCTTAAAATATTTTCTTGTGCCTTAATCATTCAGCAAACCCATCCAAGCCACCCATATAAATAGTTCTGTGCATGTGCAGTTTGCTAATTGCATGTAAATGTGTCTACTTCTCATGCTGTTATTTTTTGAATTATTCATTTTAACAAGTAGCAGTGTTATGTTTTGGTTGGTCAAGTCAAGGACCTCCATACATTAAAGGAGGCATGGAAAAATACTGAAGGTCCGCAAATGGGCCCAGAGATAATAAGACCTGTATCATTAGGTAATGTTTATAGAGTAAAAAAGAATCACCAAAATGTATAATTCACTGGATTGGAAGCTGGAAACTGAGGGTCAAGCCTCAATTCTGCCTTTCTGTGCTCCCAGGGAAGGCCTTTTTACAACCATCAAAAACCACTTTGGGTCTATTCTTGGTTCCCTGGGTCTATTATCTAACTGTTAGGTTGCAAAAGTAGGTTTTATTTGTAAAATGGCACAATTAAAGTATTTGGCTTCTAAAAATCTCCCCCTGTATGAGATTAACTTGTGCCTATTACAGAGGCCCAAGAACATCATGTGCTTGTCCAGGGTCACACCACACATCAGTGACAGAACAGGAACAATCTCCCTCCTCTGGCTCCCAGTCAAATGCTCAGTCTTCTCTACAACAGTTTCTGGAAGGAAGCAAAATGAGAAAAGACTGAAAGATTTAGAGTTGTTTCACTAGGACACCTGAAAAATATATTAATGACCATTTAAAAGAAAGGCTCAAACGTATATGACAGTTTCATTGGGAACAGAAAGATGAGGACATGGAGAGGCAACAGGAGAGTTTGGGTGATGCAAGAAGAAGGATTTCCCAAACAGGAAGCTATACCACTGCAATTACATTTTCCTAAAGTCAACATAGAAGAAAATCCCCTCACAGTCAGGACCGATTGGCCACTGGCATGTCTATCCTGGATTATTCTGGAAGCCTCCTGATTGATCTCCTTACTTCTGTTTTTCTCCCCATACATTCTACTCTCTCCAGCAGAGCCAGGGTAACGGTCCCTGTACAAGCTAAGTCAGCTTAGAACACAGCAATGGCTGCCATCTCATTCAATGAGATCCTTAGACTGCACCTGCCATTCCCTCTGCCTGGAACACATTTTTCCTCATATTTTTATGGCTTCTTTCCTCCTCCTTCTCCAAGTCTGTTCTCAAATACCATCTAATCAATGACCATCCTTCATGAAACTCATACCCACCTTATGGTCTATCCCCTTATACTGCCTCGATTTTCTCCATGGCACAATAACTGGCATGTTCTATCTCCTTGTGTATTATATTTTCTGTCTCCCACCACAGGAATATAAATTTCTTGAAGATAGGATGCTATATTTTGTTTATCCTTCCATTCAGGGCCCTCCAACTGTGTGGGGAATCTAGTAAGCATTCAACAAATACTTAATAAATGAATGACTAAGACTAAATTACTGAATTTTTCTGAAAAATCATATGAAGTTATTTCTAATTACTTGAGTTACAGGAAAACAAAACTAGGAACCCTGTAGGACCTTGTTAATTAACTGGATAATAGCAATCTATAAGAGGAAAATCAGTTTTGTCACAAAAGTCTTTTCAACTCTTCATTTTCCAGCCCTGATGAGTAACTGCAATCCCTGCAGTTTTAATAATATTATTAATGTATTTAACAAATTATATTTCATTAATTGATCGTAATAAGAAATTTCATCTCAGCAGGATAAGAAAAGAAAAATACTTCTTGGGAACCTACCAAATGCCAGGTCTAGGCTAGTACTTTATAGCTAAGGCAGTATCTGTCCTCACTTGCAGATACGGAAACTGAAGCACGGAGATAAAAACAAGCATGCCAATGGCCAAAACACCCTTAAGCCATAGGTTCCCAAACGCTATTGCTTCAAATGCACCTCAGCAATTATTTCAAGGTGCCTCTTAGCTAAAAACAAAACAAAACAAAAACAAACAAAACATCCACAAACCTAAAAGTTGTGTTGATTAAGCAGTTAGATCACAAAAATGGATAAAGTTGATTAAACTTAACAACCAAGTGCCTGGTGCCTGTTGCACATTGCATGACTTCTCAGATCTTGGAATACAACCAAACATCCATTGAGCTTTCTTTTTATCAACCACCAAAAACCCAGCTTCACAACTATAGGATGTTATTAAAAGAATACACCAACCTAATATTTAAAGCGTGGCTGCTTTCAGCTATTATTTCACATAATATCTGAGAGACATCTGTGTGTTTCCCTTGAAATTTTAAAACATCTTGCAATGCTCCAAGGAATCTTTCAGGCACAGTTTGGGATTTATGAAGTTAAACTTTAGACTTTTATCAGGCCTTAACTCTTTCCACGACCTGCTTTCAAAAGTATCATGTGCAACTAAATTAATGCGTTCCAATTATATTATAAAAGAATATAGATATCATAGATTGTCTTCAAGGTTATTCTTATGAGAAGCAACTATTGTTTTTTTTTATGTTTTTTTTGAATATAAATATCCTAACACCAAGACATTACCTCCTTCTACCCTACCCAGTTTTCTTAATTTCCAATATTAAATGTCTAACTTTGTGTCCTAAATGTACACTTGGCCCTCATTATTTGCAGATACCTTATTTGCAGATACCCATGCCCAAAAGCTTCTAATACCCAAATCAATGCTTGTGTAGTTTTTTGCAGACATGTACAATGTGGCAAAAAATTTGAGTCACCTAACCTGTGTGTTTCCTCCTAAGGTCAAACAGCACAATGTTCTTCCCTTTTGTTTCAGCTCTTATACTGTATGTAAGTAAAATTCTGCATTCATTCAGTGCCACGTATTTTGCCTTTTTGTGCCCTTTTTTGGTGATTTCTCTGTTTGCAATGGCTTCCGATACAGTGCTGAAGTATTGTTTAGTGGTCCTAAGTGTAAGAAAGTTGTGATGTGCCTTATAGAGAAAAGGCATGTGATAGATGAGCTTCCTTCAGGAATGAGTTATAGTGAGGCTGGTTGTGAGTTCGATGTTAATGAGTCAACAATATATACTAAATAAAGTGTCTTTAAACAAAAACATGCATAAAACATAGTTATATATTGATCAGTGGATGAAAATGTAACCAGAGGCTCGCAGGAACCTAAGGATGTTCCCCCGGGAACAGTGTTTCAGTACTCTCTAACTCAATGTTCACAGCAACTTGAGAGGCTATAACTACTGCAAATAATGAGATTCAACGGTATGGTGGTGTGCCAAATTTGTCTGTTTATTTTTTAAATTACCATGCTGGTGTAATTAGAAAATTCCTTCATAGCTGATAGATTACCAAGGACAAGTCTCACCAAGAAGCAAACAAAAAACAGTCTCATGGCAGAGGGGCAGAGTAGACCTGGTCCAAGGGAGAAGTGGGGTTCTGAAAGGTGAGGATAGGATACAGGAAAGATAATTTTGTCTACTTCAGAGGGTTGCCTGGAGCTGCCCTAAAATGCCTGGATACCAACAGCACATTAAATATGTATTGATCACTGGGAGGCAAGGTGGTGGAAAACTTAACCCTTCAGGGTCTGTTCTGCATTTATTTTTTTGGGGAAAAAGATATCTTATTTTTACAAAGTATAATCAACACTTTGGAGGGAAGGAGGCATGGCCAGGTTTGCTGGGAAAGAAACAGCTCTACTTGTCTGTCTTTCTTTTGAACTTAGCGCAGTGGATTTTTTTTTAAGTAGACTTAATCATTATACTCAAAAAGCAAACCAAGAAATTAAGTACAAAATGAAGCCATGTGGGTGCTGAATGGAGAAGGATTTTAAAAATAACAATTTGTACATACTGTACATTTCTTTCTTAAGTTTTAAGTGGTGTGAAATCCATCTGATCAAATCATTTGAAATGTCGAGATGTAGGAATGACACTTCATGCAACAAGGATATGGCATTTTATCTAAAATTATGTTTTTTTACAGCTCATGAATGAATAAAGGAATGATGGCTATAAACTTCCTCAGCCTCCCAGATGAATGGTTGTCACAAAAATGTGAAGGCTAACAAAGCAGAAAAATGGCAAAAGAGGGAATACGTCTTGAGGATGATAGTGGGATTTAGTGTCAAATGCTTTGAAAACATAATTCTCATGGTCTATTACCTTATTTCACAAGTTAGTATGTAATGGAAAAAAAATGATCTAATTTGTTACAGGTTTAAAAGCCTGACTCTTTCTTTTCCTTCTCCTCCAATTCTCATCCCTTTACGGTCACCTTCCTTATCTCCCCATGTATCTGTTTACACCACCACACACACACATACACTATTAACCACTGTGCCAGACAATGCACCACAGTGAAGGGAAAATAAAAACACAGCCTTTGCTTTCCAAAATTTCAGTCTAAAGAAGGTAATAGACACAAAAGGGAATAATGTAATAAATACTATCATAAGTAGAAACAGTTACACATAGTTAAAGGAGAGGGTCAATATTTTTGATGGAGAAAATCTGAAGGTTTCAGCCAAGTCTTGCAAGGTGGCCAGAGTTTGACAGATCTAAAATGGGCAAGTTAGAAGAACAGGAAATACATCTGATAGCCTCCAAATTCCAAATATCACCTCCACATTTTAAGTATAATGAGAATCGTCTGATATTACTTATGCAATGATCTGAACACTGTGAATTGATCATGAAATTATGATGAAAGACAGACATATTTAACGAGAAAACAATCAAGCTCAATTTAAAGACAAGAAAATTCGAAGATGCTTTTTGCGCTCCCAAGTGAAGGAGTTTAGTAATGTTTCAGGGGAAGCATGGATACCAACAAAGAGGGAAGAGAGACTCTTCCTGGTCATACTCTACTCCACCTGCTCAGATCACCATGGAAGCATGATGTTGCACTCTGGATACCACAGTCGAAGAGGATCACTCATGAATTTAATGACCTCAAAGATACCAAGATTCGGGGGAGAATTAATGCCATAGATGAAATACTCAAAGGACTACATATATATTGTCCAGAGAGAATAAAATATGACAGATATTATTTGGTTATTATTGTTTTGCTGTATTTGAGGGTATATTGGTTTAGATGTTCCATGGTCACCCTGAGAGAAAGTTTTTCAGAATGCAGTCAGCAGATACTTCGTGGTTTTACTGAGCAGCCTCGGAGACAACTGTGGAGGATGAAGGTGGGGATGCACTCCAGTGCTATCTCATCCAATATGGTAGACATAAGCTACAATGAACTATTGGGAACTTTAAAAGTAGCTAATGCCACATTTCAAAAATGACAACATTTTGAATACATCTAAGTTAAATGTATTATTAAAAGTAGTTTCACCTGTTTTTTTTCCAATGTGTCTACTATAAAATTTGAAATTACAATTGTGGCTCACATTATATTGCTATCAGACAACATGTTCTCATGTTCTTATAATTGTCACTGCAAAAGCGCTATCTCTGCTTCAGTCGTAATAGACACAAACGTATTTGTGTCATCAATTATTCCTTTGAATATTTAAGTTTACTTTAAGAAAGAGTTCTATGGGTAAGAAAATTATTTGAAAACCATGCCAAACTGGTAAGAAAAGAAAAAAAAAATATCTCATCTTACAAGGAAATATTATGTAGCAGTTAAATGGAACCGGGGAAGCTATGTGTCTTAATATAAATAAATGAAGGTATGTTGTGGGTGAACAAATCAAGTTGCAAATGATACTTATGTTGAGTTTTAAAACCTACTGTATTATACGTTTTTCTAGCATATGTCTCTATATAATCACTTGGACAATCATTTGGAAGGCTCACAGCTGACAACAGAAGACTGAGGATGGGAAGATAGTAGGGTGAGTGATGGAAAGAGGTTTGCTGCAAAGTTATACAGCCTTATTTATAAGATTGTAATTATTTGTTATAAAGATAATGTAACTATGTATCAGATCATTATTATCATTATTATTAGTAGTAGTAGTAATAGTAGCAGTAGTAGTAGTAAGGCTACTAAGCTGGGTACTCTTCCTTTCCTTCCATCTCATGGCTTTCTGATCCTGATGGGAAAATAATGTTAGCCAGAAGAGCACATGGATAATAGCAGGGGCACCCGGAAGTTAGTATCAAATTGAGACAACAATTCATGCAAGACATAGGCAGAGCATCACTCTTCAGGTTATTCAGTGTGAATCTAGGCTTGTTGGGATCACTTGTCCCTTTTGTATGAATAAACAGTTCCCCTTATCTGACTAAATGATGAGCCAAACAGTGTAACAAGCTAACTAAGTAATTAAAAGAACAAAAGTAAATTATTTGGGGTCCGTTCCAGAAGCTCTGATCAGCTCCAAACTAGAGAGGCCTTACATACCCTGATCATCAGCACAGCTTTTCTGATGTCTCGAACACCATCATACACCAGGCGAGAGGCATCAATGAACTCATTCTCTTCGAATGGTTGAGGGACGTTGGCACTCAGGGCTTCAATAGCAACCTCTACTTGCTCGGCAAAGCGTGGCATCACTGCATTAAACAAAGTGAGAAACAATGGATTAGGCGACCTTTCTTTCATGCTCCCTGTTCCAGCCCTTGGGGAAGGCGGCATGCTGCACGTATTCCAACAGCTCAGTGGAGCTGTGTGCCTACCTGTCCAGTTTGGGGTGGATCGTCAGTGGTCTTTGTACCATTTACTTTCAGCAGAGGAAGTAAACCATTACTCCATGAATGGTGATGGTATGCAACGGCAAGTTTTTGAAACCTGCTCAGGATTGTGTGGTATAGTGCATATGCATACGTATTTTGTGTTATTCTAACCTGAGTTGAATTTCATTTCTGCTATTACTAGCTATGAAAACCTTAGCCAAGTTTTCTTCACTCCTTTTAAAGCTGCTTCTTTGTCTATAAAATAAAAGATCCACACACCGCTCCTGCTCGTGCTCTCACTCTCTCAAACAAAAATCTTTGAAAAGAAAAAGTCATTAAAAAAAGATCCTATCATAAGTTTCAATAAAATAATACATACACATTTATTGGATGGTATTTGGCCCACAAAAAGCCTTGGTAAATATTTAACTAATATCACATGCTAAAGTCATACGTAATGAGTAATAGATCTTAACTTCTATGACTTCATAGTAATTTGTGAATGAAGTGATCCAATGTATTCCACTTTCGTTGAGACAGGACTTGAGATTGGAGGTAGGGGGATGGCAGTGGCGAGAGGTTCATAGAAGGACCTTACAAGAAGGGAGAGGGAATCCCAGGGCGCTCCAGCACAAAGCCTAGGGTTAGAGACCAGTAGGCTCAAAGCTGAATTCAGTTTTGTTTCATTTTACTAAGACCACTTTGATGTGAAAGAAGATACACATATAAATTCCTAAAATGTTAGTACCTCTTTCTTAAAACATTAAGACACCTACATACATAGAGGAGGTTTGTGGAAAGTAAATTCAGGGGAATGTCTGGAACACTTCCACTGGCTACTTAAAAAATGCTGATTCACTGATTCTCGAAAATTATAATTCAATTTTTTCAGCTTTTATCTTGTAACAATCAATTCATACGGCAAATGAAAGCCAAAAGCACAATTCATTTTATTTACAAGGACAATAAAATAGAAACATCATTCATCTATTTTCCATTTCTGAACTTTCATGCCTGATTCATCTTTATACTCATTTTCATCCTCTGTGGATACTTAAACATCCATTTTAATCCCTAGTGTGAGAAACTCTGCTAAATTACTTTACTGTCTAGGGTCAAAGTATTCAAGATAAAACCTTCCTAGAAAAATGTATTTCTACTAGGAAAAGTCCAACATTAAAAAGTATATTAAAAAAGAGAGAGAGAGAGAAGAGGGTTACGGGAAAACAGAGTAGCCATTCTTTCAACAGAAATGATCAAAACCAAAGCATGCATGGGGTGAATTTCCTTCTGTGAGTGAATTACTAGGATTGGTTCTCTATACCATTTGAATTTTTCATTTGTGCCTTTGAAATACTTTTACATAAAAGGAATTTGGTGGACATTGAATTGTACTGCTGCAAAAATCAAACAAAAATTTACTTCTAAAAACCACATTAAACTAAGGCCATTCCTGCTATTCATTTGTGTTGGGAATAAACTGTTTTGCACGACTAAATAATCTAGATCATTGAAACTGACTTCCCTAGGCATGAAAATATTGCTACATGTATTTGTTATTTTCCATGAGTATCTTTCTTAAATGAAATTACAAATTCCCTTCCCTTCCTAAACTGAAAATTCTGAATATTAATTTCATTCTATTTGATGTCTAAGCTGCCATCATGACCATCAACAATATTACAAATTTGTATGGTACCATCAGTAGCAGTTAGCTGTCTGAAGTTTTGTCCCTATTGTTTCATTGAAAATTAGTAGTCCTACATGTACATAACTATTCCTACAAATGAAAGGTGAAAAACAGAAAAATAGACCAAGGATTAGAACAGGTAATTTACAAAATGCTAAATCCCATATTATTGATAAATACATGATGCTTTACTTCACTAATAATTGGAAAACTTACAGTGTAAACAATGAGAGATCATTTCATACCTCTTGGAATGGGCAAACAAACTAAAGCTTAATAACACCCATCTTACTGAGCATGTGGAAAAAAGGGAACCCTTCTACTGTATATGGGAGTCGAATTGGCACACATCACTCTGGAGAACACTTTGACAAAATCTAATAAAATGAAGCCTTCTAGTTCTGACCAGTGAGCTGAGAGATTGTTTTTAGGGCATGGCCAAATATTGACCTCTAAAGAGGTACTGTTAGGAGGGCTGAGTACACTGGAGTCATAGGAACATCTTTTTGTCTCTAGGGTTATAGCTGTTGCTTATTAGGTTGAATATCCCAATGTTAATAAGAAGAGTTATATTAAACCTAGGAATAAAAGAGCTTTAAGGGATCCCTTCCATCAGGTGCTATTCCAGGGCTGTTGAGCCCACTAAGTGGTACGTTGGGGAAACAGGGAGCTGTTCACTCCAGGTTCATAGGCAGTACATCAGGACGGAACAAAATGGACTTCGGGATAGAAGTCAGGAGACAGACAATACAGTCAAGTGAGTAAGTCCTAAGGTCAAAGTGTTGACTGGGAAAAGCAAACTGAAAAGAGATATCATTTGTGAGAAATTTAAAAAATTCACAAACGAGTACTGTGCATAATTTAAAAATATATACATTTTATTACACATGTTTTGAAAGGATGTATACCACCTTAAGTATAATGGTTGCCTTTGAGGGGGAAAGAGGGGCATGGGATGAGGCAGAGGTCTTAAGGAGGCTTCAAGTATATCTTAATTCTTAAGAAAATAATAATGTGAATCAGATATTGCAAAATGTTAATATTTGTTACACCTCAGAGTAGAAGCAGGGTCTCAGTTATATTACTCTCTATTCCTTCTTTACTTTAAATCTTCTCATGATTCAAATATTTAAAAGATCAACACATTATCCTCATGGCTGTACTTTTTACAGAATAAGGCTCTGAAAAAATAAAGTTCTAGCTTTTGGACCAGAATATAAAAGAAACCACTTTGATCAACAGTATTATGTGAGGAAGTCACCCAGAAATTATGACCGTGATCAAATGTCTAATATTCGACCTTAATTAATAACTTCCCACTGCAGAGTTGAGTTAGGTAGGGATGCCCAGGGGGAGCTCAGCCAGTTGAGCATCCCACTCTTGATTTCGGCTCAGGTCATGATCTCAGGGTTGTGAGATCGAGTCCCCCTTCAGGCTCCACGCTCAGTGGGGAGTCTGCTTGGGATTCTCTCTCCTCTTCCCCCTCCCCTCACCACCTATCTCTCTCTCTCTCTCTCTCTCAAATCAAACAATCAATGACTCTTTGAAAAAAAAAAAGTTGTTAGTTAGTACCCACCCACTGGACCCTGGCTCTTGGGCACACACCTCTATTTTCATAAAGACCTTTGATGGAATATAAAAGGGTGATCAGTTTTGTTGTGTGGCTTTGTTCTGTTTGTGCAAGATTGCCCTGAAGGAGAGCTGAGGAAGAGGAGAACGCAGAAGGTGACATGTTATCTTTGTCCACCAGCTTCCAGGTCTGATTCTGTGGCCAAGGGAGAGAGAGGAAGGCGAAAACCTAAAAAGGGACCACTTTCATAAGGGATACTCTGGGTCCTAAAAAATGCCTAGGGCTCTGAAACCCCAAGTTTGGAGAAAGGCATTCTGTTTGCTCCAACACGGAGTACAGAATCTTTCTGGGGAGACTGAGGGGGTGACATGTTGATATGAACAACACTGTTGTGGATGTGGCATTGTCAGGAGAGGCAGAAAAAACAAAGTTATTTAATAAAAAGTTTGGAACAGAACATAACATCAACCTTCTAAAGGGGAAAAATGGTGGGAGAGGAGGTACAGAATCCTCAGTACAAATGGGGGCTCAGAGCTCAATTTATCCTTAATATTCCAATGATTTTATTATATTCCTCAACTTGATAAAACCCACAACTTGAACTAATTCAATTTTATTTACTTTAACTGAGAAGACATTCATTTCTGTTACCTTAAGTCAGTGTTTCTCTGGGTCTGACCCTTAAGAACATCCTTCTCCATGCTCTGCTCTTAAGCACATTCAATACTTATTTATTTAGGGCTTGGTCAACTGCTAGCACTCTTTAACCAATATACCTTTGCTCTCCATGCTGCTGTACTCTTTCCTGTTTTAGTTTTATCCTGTTTTGTTTTTTAAAGTGATAAGACAGAAAAACAAAAGCTCATAGAACAATGATCCATCTTGACAGAACCTAAGATGTTAAAGTATGAATTCTTCTAATGCCTCTGGTAATGTCTGAATAATTAAATATCCCCAAAGTAATACTGAGATAGAAAAAGTCTGAAACTACTTCAAATATGATGCTGCTTCTGCTTCCCACTAATTAGGACAGAACACAGCATTGCCTTTGTGATTCACACATTATATATTAACAGAGTTTTTGATATAGGATTATATAAATAGAAGTTTCCTTCTCATTTCTGAATTACATCCAAAAATGTAGATACCACTTTACTGTTATTTATCAGAAATACTGAATTGCTCTTAAAAGCTTATATCCTGAAAGGGTGATCAAAGTTGGAAATAAACTTGTAAGTTCTTGTTATACTTTTGTATGCTAAGTGCACAGTAGGCCACAGAATGATGACATTCCAGGAGTAATGAAATCAGAGTTCAGCATGCATTATAAAAATCAAGGTCACCTCATTCTAGTGTCTATTGAGATCCTAAAACAGAGGTAAGGAAGATCTAGACTGAATCCTCCAGAGAGACATCTGAGGTGATGTTTCAGAGCACAGGGTGAATCAGTAAAATGAACAAGAAGTCGCACTAAAGATGCAAATAGGACTGCTGACAACCATTAAGAGCAAAATCCAAGGTTAACTGGAGGTAGCGGAAATGAATGGCCAACCAACTCCACTGCCCCTGAGTAAACATCTAAAAGTTCCACATCTAGCTTTAAACACTCCAATGATTCCCTTTAATACAGAGGGACTCTAAAATCTTTACAAGATACAAACACAAACACCAGACACCTGCCATTATTTTTTATCTATGTCTCTCCACCTATTTCTACATATATTTAAATGTTCCAATTAGACTGAATTATTTAATGTCTTCCAAGATGACATGAAAACATGCCATGTCATACCACCATGCCCATGATGAATTTATTCTCATACTTCAATATACCTCTTTCTCTTAGGCCCAGGTGAATTCTTCCTCAATCTCTGGTATCTTATTTAGAATAAACTGCCATTGTTAAACCTTCCTTAATTCACAAAGTTGTCAATTCTCTATAATTTTATAGCATCCTAATTATGCATGTACTCATTATAGTGCTTAGTATAATGTATTAAAATTGTTTGACATTTCTATATGTCAACTGTTTTACATTAGGAGTCACTTTTACAAAGAGACCGGCTCTTGTCTTCTTTGCATCTTAAGCCCTTATCATGCTTCTGGCACAGGTAATCTATCCAAGCGGAAGAAGGATGAGAAGTGAAAGCATAGAGTGTAGAAGAGAACTCCCTTGTCATTCAGTATTTCAGGGACCAAATGAGCAATACCACATTTCACTTACCAAGTCTCTTTCTGCCCATCATTTCATATTAGTTCAATAATTTTATTAGTTTCATGAGTCATTAACCAAGTTACTAGTGGGCATTCTAGGTTTGATCACTAGGGACCTTTCAGCAACCTGAGTTCAGAATCCTTTCAGGGCTGCTTGAGTAGGAGTATCACCACTGAGCAAGGAGAAAAATTCATTACTGTATCCTTGACTAGCTCACCAGGGCCAAACTAGGATATCTGCATGAATATAGATTGCTCAATTGCGGTGGTGTAGTCAACCACACACCTCATGAGTGTGTTCCTTGCACAAACTTCAGTACCAAGAGAAGAGAAAATGGACAAGGATCATCTGCTTTAGAGAAAGAACCAGTCTAATAAGCGTTAACATAAAATAAAAATAAGAATGAGAACATTTGAAAAAATCTAGAAAGAGAATAAAATCTCAAAAGTGGGATGAAATTGTGGCCAATTGCAGTGGAGGAATACATTATACTGTCCCATTGTCCCACCAATCAAAAATAGTTATTACGCCTCCATTTTAACAGTTGGAGTTAGAGAATTAGATATGATCAGAATAACTGGAGCCAGAAGGTATTATTTTGGGGAAACTCTGTGGGGGCAATATCAGCATCCCCTTATAGCAGAAAAGTACTGCTTCATTTGCTTTCTGTAGGTAATACATTCTTTCCCCAAAATGGTTTTTATCAAGGGATTTTATTCAAGTGGCGCCCAATTAGATGTTAAGAGGAGAAGAGAGTATATAGGAGAGTAGATCTAAACAACTAGGGGCCCAAATTTGCCCAAAGAAAAGACTTATTGGCATTTAAAAGGCTCTGGGTGTACCTTGGCAGTTCAGCACATACATGAAGCATGATCATTTAGTGAGGAGACCATCAGAGTCTGAAGCTCCAAGTCATACTTACTGTAGGAGGAGGGTCCAATGCAAACTGAAGCTGATACTTTTGTAGCTTTGGCACCACTCAAAAATAATGAACGACAACCAAAGAAGCCAGCCATCATTATATACCAGTTTTAGTAAAGAATATCATAATTATTAATTATTAATTAAGTTATTAGAGGATGTTCTAGGTTCTCCCCATCCAAACAGGGATCTTTCAAAAATCTGAACTTAGGATCTTTTTTTTTTTGAGCTGCTTGCCAAATAGATCTGTATGTGCACCTCATGAATACTCGCTATTTCATTTCTGTAAGTATTTATAGAAGCATATACTACCACTAGACACAGATGCTTTCCTTTAAGATACAAGAATGGCCAGAATCTTGAAGCACTTGGCTAGGATTTCCCGCATTATCCAGACCTTTCACTTCTGACTCTGATTTTGTATCCTCTCACTAATCCTGGTTACGACCTTAGTCACTACTGGCAACACAGCTTGAGATTCTGAGATTAATGTTTGAATATCAGAGCCTAAGTCAAATGGAATTTTCCCTAATGAGGTAACTTTTTTCTTGTGTTTGACATGCACATTGTTATCTTTCAATTATATACTAGCTTCATCTTGTTTCTCTGTAGTTTCTCAGATCTGTCCTCTGCTCCAAATCCCTTCTCCAATCACCTTGAGCCAGTCTTGGCCTTCCTTTCCCCACTGTTTGGTTCCATTAGTCTCCTGTCCTATTCTCCTGCCCTCCTGGACATATACTGCATAGCTCTATCTCGATTCAGTGGAACTTTTGTGTTCTGGAAGCCACTGTATAAGCAAGTGGTGGGATCTGTCTACATGTCCTAATATTCTATCCTAATTATGCTAGTCATCACCCATAATTATGCTAGTCATCACCCATATTGTCTGTTCCATCTTGATGCATTTGCAAATATGTATATGGGATAGTCTCTGAGATGGGCCCCAACGATCCCTCTTTTGGTATTTATGCTACTGTGTGATCCTCTCACTCTGAACATGAGCTGAGACTAGCGACTTGCTTCTAACCAATAAAATATAGCAAGGAGGATGGGATGTCATTTCTGAGATTAGGTTACAAGAAGATGCTGGCTTCCCATTTTGCTTCCCGTTTGTTTTCTCACTTGCTAACTCTGATGTAGACAATTGATCTATGGAAAAGTCTCTATGGAAAGTAAGAGAGAAACCTCTATACAATAGCCAGTAAGGAATTGAGGCCCTAAGTCCAACAACAAATGAGGAACTGAGGCTTTCCGGTGAGTTTAGAGATGGCTCTTTCACCAATTGATCCTTAAGATGACTGCATCCTTGTGAGAGATCTGGAGGCAATTGCACACAGCTAAACAGTACCCAGCCTGGCCCATGGAAACTATGAGATAGTAAAATGTTTATAATGTTAATCCAACAAGCCTTGGGGTGATTTTTTACATAGCAATAGTTAGCTAATAAAGTGTGCTATGCCAGAAGTAGAAATACCAGTAAAAAGAGATAGCAGGACATATTAAATTTCTGTTCAATTGCAGCAACTATGCTTGGTCTAGGTTTCTGGATATTTATTGGGTCCAAGAAGATGCATAAATGAATCTTGATATTTGATTTTTCACAAGTTAACCAATTTGAGCCTCAGATTACTCAAGTTTAAACAGGGATAATAGCTGTCCTTCAGGTTTTATATAAGATTTTAAAATAATACAGTCAACAAATTTTGTACAGTTTTATATATAAACATAGACAGTACTTAGCCACTGGGAATAAAGTGACAAATAAAACAAGTATGATCTTGCCTTCAAGGCACAAAAAAAGTGGAATATATGCAAGATACCATCATACCTGGCACATAAGATTCATAGTAAACGGCTCTTACCGTTATCATCTTCACACTATGAGCCTCTGTATCAACAAAGACACACACCTTTTTCTTTATTTATAAACAGGCAAAATCATCCGGTCTCCTTTGAATAGAGGTACAACTAACTAATTCATCACCAAAAAGTGGGCTTTGTGAGAGCAAAGTAAACTGAAAATAATACTCAAATTAGTGCTAAAATCTCTAATTGGGAAGTTTGTACAACTTATCTTGAAAACTTAGTTTCCCTTCTTCTATGCCCTTCTCTCTCCTTGGCAGGACATCATCTTTCTGATGGTTTTACAATTTTAATAGTGAATTTCCTATGAAATCTGCCCTCAGAATAAGATTTGACAGAAGATTTAACAGAAGGGGGAATGAGCCATGAGAGACTATGGACTCTGGGAAACAAACTGAGGGTTTCAGAGAGGAGGGGAGGTGGGGGAATGGGATAGGCTGGTGATTGGTATTAAGGAGGGCACGTATTGCATGGTGCATTGGGTGTTATACGCAACTAATGAATCATCGAACTTTACATCAGAAACCAGGGATGTACTGTATGGTGACTAACATAATATAATAAAAAATATTATATAAAAAAATAAAAAAATAAAGTCACCCAACTTCATCAATGTTACCCATTTCATAGGGCTATTATGGGGCAAAATTGAGAAAAATGCATGTGTAGCACTTAATACACTGCCTAGTATAGAAAAAGAAATCAACAAACATTAATAACTACATTGAAATCATACTGTTTTATAATCTGTTTTATATTCACTTAATAGATAATAAACATTTTTTGTGCCATTAAAAAAAAAAAGAATAAGATTTGATACACTCACTCCTAGAACTTTCCGTTTTATCTTGATTGCCAAGGAGGCCAGTGTTAAACATTGTATCCATTATGACTTCATCAGATCTATGAGGAAAGGGAATCTTTAAAAGTTATGAGACTTAATCAAAAAGTTCATAACTGGAAAAAAATCAAAACCAGCTTCTCTACCTCATTTTTTCCCCCAAAAATCTCTGAATCTAATATTCTTGTGTAAGTGTTTTTCTTCTATCTCAAACTTATGTCACTATTTTATGTTAGTTGATTAAATGAATTTGAATTTTGAGTGAAGTATCCTTCAATGCCTTTCGAAATGAGGTACAGGGAATAGTAGCAATATACAAGTACTCTCTAAATTTAAATCTTACCCTGTCCAGACCAGTGATACACTTACTAGCTTTTAACATGTTTTATCTTGATAACTCATAATCAAGTTAGAAGATGTTGAACACTGGAAACTAGAAGCAAAGACAAAAGTAGCCTAGTTTAATCTGCTCCTTATTCCCTGGTGACTATTGGTCACCTGTTTCTACTCTCCAGACAACCATAAGCATCACCCTGGTTAGTCCTAATTCTTCCATTCTATGTGTATTCTGTCCCCCATCCTGTGTGTATTCCTGGACTTTCTTTCATCAGAGTCAGTCATCTGTTCCTTCTGTGGGAGTTCCTAAAGGCTTCCATTTTCATAAATTCATGTTTGGAAAATTATAATGTACATTTCAAACATCAAAATCAAATTCGAGTTCCAGAAGGCCATACATAACCCATGAGCTGAATTGTTTGATGAAAGATGAAAAAGGACTGCCTAGAAGGAGGAGGGAAAAAAAAAAAAAAACACCCTCTAAATTTCATTCATGATAACTACCCTAAGAGAATCAGGGAGCATCCATCTGCTCTTGTCTAGACACAAGTTCCTTTCCCTAGGGAAAGAAAATGCTTGCTTGGAAAGTTCTTATATTTTAAAATAAGCATTTCAAAAATAATCACAAATGGTTTATAAGTTAAAAGGATGGCACACATTGAATGCTGAAACTTAAGGAATGAATAAAGACTTGAACATGATGCTTATTGAGCTTATAGTGTTTGTGAAAACCAAACTTGATAACTACAGTTAAATTTGGCGTTAGTGAGCTTTAAAGGATTAAGATGTTATAAAATAATTGCTAAGATTCTGACCTTGATCATTAAGCATGTAATTTTTAAAAAAGGTACAACACCCAAAATAAGATAGTATACAGTGTTTTTTTTTTTTTTAATAATGATTTTTTATTATATTATGTTAGTCACCATACAGTACATCCCCGGTTTTCGATGTAAGGCTCGATGATTCATTAGTTGTGTATAACACCCAGTGCACCATGCAATATGTGCCCTCCTTACTACCCATCACCGGTCTATCCCATTCCCCCACCCCCCTCCCCTCTGTAGCCCTCAGTTTGTTTCTCACAGTCCATAGTCTCTCATGTTTCATTCCCCCTTCTGATTACCCCCCCTTTTCTTTATCCCTTTCTTTACTGATCATTCTAGTTCTTATGTTCCATAGATGAGAGAAATCATATGATAGTTGTCTTTCTCTGCTTGACTTATTTCACTAAGCATTATCTCCTCCAGTGCAGTCCATGTTGTAGCAAATGTTGAGAACTCGTTCTTTCTGATTGCTGAGTAATATTCCATTGTATATATGGACCACAACTTCTTAATCCAGTCATCTGTTGGAAGGGCATCTCGGCTCCTTCCAGCGATTTAGCTATTGTGGACAATGCTGTTATGAACATTGGGGTGCATATGGCCCTTCTCTTCACTACGTCTGTATCTTTGGTAAACACCCAGTAGTGCTGGCTGGATCATAGGGTAGCTCAATTTTTAACTTTTTAAGGGACCTCCACACTGCTTTCCAGAGTGGCTGTACCAACTTGCAATCCCACCAACATGTGGGAGGATCCCTTTCTCCACATCCTCTCCAACAATTGTTGTTTCTTGCCTTGTCTATTTTTGCCATTCAATGGCGTAGGGGTATCTCAGTGTGGTTTTTGATTTGAATTTCCTTGATGGCTAATGATTTTTGAACATTTTTCATGTATGTACTGTAGCCATTTGTATGTCTCATTGGAAAAGTGTCTGTTCATATCTTCTGCCCATTTTTTGATTTGTTTATTTGTTTCTGAAGTGTATTGAGTTTGAAGTTCTTTGTAGATCTTGGATACCAGTCCTTTATCTGTAGTGTCATTTTGCAAATATCTTCTCCCATTCAGTGGGCTGCCTCTTAGTTTTTCTATTTCTTTCCTTGGCTGTGCAAAACTTAACTTGAAATCCCATAAATTCATTTTATCTTTTGTTTCTCTTGCCTTTGGGGATGTATCATGAAAAAGGTTGCTTTGGCCGATGTAGGTAGAGGTTGCTGCTATGTTCTCCTCTAAATTTGATGGATTCCTGTCTCAATGAGGTCTTTCATCCATTTGGAGTTTATTTTTGTGTATATGGTGTGAGAGAAGTGATCAAGTTTCATTCTTTTGCATGTAGCTGTCCAATTTTCCAGCACCATTTATTGAAAGAGACTGTCTTTTTCCCACCCGGATGTTTTCCTCCTGCTTTATCAAATATTAGTTGCCCAAAGAGCTGAGGTCCATTTCTGGGCTCTCTATTTCTGTTCCATTGTGGTCTATGTGTCTGTTTTTGTGCCAGTACCATGCTGTCTTTTGTGATCACAGCCATTGCCTAGTACAGCTCGAAATCCGGCATTGTGATGCCCCCAGCTTTTGTTTTCCTTTTCAACAGTTCCTTGGAGATTCGGGGCCTTTTTCTGGTTCCACACAAATTTAAGGACTATTTGTTCCAGTTCTTTGAAAACGTTCTCGGTATTTTGATCGGGATAGCATTGAAAGTGTAGATTGCTCTGGGTAGCATGGACATTTTAACTATGTTAATTCTTCCGATCCATGAGCATGGAATATCTTTCCATCTTTTATGTCTTCCTCAATGTCTTTTAAGTGATTTACTAGTTTCTAGAATAAAGGTCCTTTAAGTCTCTGGTTAAGTTAATTCCAAGGTAACATATGGTTTTTGGTGCTTTATTGTAAAATGGGATGGATTCCTAATTTCTCTTTCTTCGTTCTCGTTGATAGTGTGACAGAAATGCAACTGATTTCTGAGCATTGATTTTGTATCCATACGTTGCTGAATTGCTCTATAACTTCTAATAGTTTGGGAGTGGTTTCTTTTGGAGTTTCCATATAGAGTATCATGTCATCTGCGAAGAGAGACATTTGACTTCTTCTTTGCCGATTTGAATACCTTTGATCCCTTTTTGTTGTCTGATTGCTGTTGCAAGGACTTCTAGTACTATGTTGAATAATAGTGGCGAGTGGGCATCCTTGTCGTGTTCCTGATCTTAAGGAAAAGGCTTCAGCTTTTCCCCTGAGAAATAATATTTGCAGTAGGCTTTTCATAGATGGCTTTTATGAGATTGAGAAATGTACCTTCTATTCCTACACTCTGAAGGGTTTTAATCAGGAAAGGATGCTGTATTTGTCAAATGCTTTTCGGCATCGATTGAGAGGATCATATGGTTCTTGAGTCTTTTCTTGTTGATATGATGTATCACGCTGATTGATTTGCGAATATTGAACCACGCTTGCATCCGAGTATGAATCCCACTTGATGAGTGGTGGATAATCCTTTTAATGAACTGTTGGATTCTATTGAAGTATCTTGTTGAGGATTTTGGCGTCCATATTCATTAAGGAAATCGGTCTGTAATTCTCCTTTTTGAGGGTCTTTGCCTGGTTTGGGGATCAAGGTAATATTGCCCTCTTAGAATGAGTTTGGTAGCTTTCCTTCTGTTTCTATTTTTGAAATAGCTTTAGGAGAATAGGTATTATTTCTTCTTTGAATGTTTGGTAGAATTCCCCAGGAAAACCGTCCGAGGCCTGGAGTTTTGTTAATTGGAAGGTTGTTTATCATGACTCAATTTCTTCATAATTAATTGGCCTGTTTAAGAAATCAATTTCTTCCTGTTTCAATCTTGGTAGTTTATAGGTTTCCAGGAAGGATTCCATCTCTTCCAGATTGCTTAGTTTATTGGCATATAGCTTATGATAAAAATTTCTAATAATCCTTCCAATTTCAATGGTGTTCATCGTGACCTCTCCTTTTCATTCATAATTTTAATAATCTGGGTCCTTTCTCTTTTCTTTTGGATAAGTCTTGCCAGTGGTCTGTCAATTTTATTGATTCTCTCCAAGAACCAGCTTCTAGTCCTGTTGATCTGCTCTACTGTACTTCTGGTTTCTGCTTGATTGATTTCAGCTTTAATTTTGATCAACTGCTTCCTTGTGTGCGTGGACCTGTCCCTCTGTTGCTGTTCCAGCTTCTTGAGTGAGAATATAAAAACTGAATTTTAGATTTTTCTATTCTTTTGAGTGAGCTTGGATGGCTATGTATTTTCCCCTTAGGACTGCCTTTGCAGTATCCCATAGGTTTTGGACTGTTGTATTTTCATTCTCATTGGTCTCCATAAATTGTTTAATTTGATTTTTGATTTCCTGGTTTATCGAGTCATTCCTGAGCAGGATGGTTCTTAGTCTCAAGTGTTTGAGTTTCTTCCAATTTTTTCCTTGTGGTTGAGTTCCAATTTCAGAGAGCGTTGTGGTCTGAGAATATGCAGGGGATAATTTCAATCTTTTGGTATCGGCTGAGACCTGTTTTGTGACCCAGAACATGGTCTATTCTTGAAAAATGTTCCATGGGCATTAGAATAGAAAGGTATTCTTTGGTTCTCCAGGGTGTAGTGTTCTATATATATCTAAGAGGTCAACTTCGGTATGGCATTCAAAGCCTTTGATTCTTTGTAGCTTTTTGCCATTGTGTTCTGTCTATTTCTGAGAGTGGAGTGTTGAGGTCCCCTACTATTAATGTATTTTTATCTATATGTCTCTTTTATTCTGGTTAAGAGTGGCTTGTGTTATCTTGCTGCTCCCCCTGTTGGGGCATATATATTTATAATTGTCATATCCACTTGTTGAATACTTCCTTTAAGAATAATATGTGCCCTTCTGCATCTCTAACTATAGTCTGTAGTTTAAAATCCAGTTTATCTGATATGAAATTGCTACCCCAGCTTTCTTTTGAGGTCCATTTGCGTGATGAAGATGGTACTCCATCCCCTTACTCTCAGTCTGAATGCATCTTTGGGTTCGAAATGAGTCTCTTGTAGACAGCAAATGGATGGGTCATTTCTTTTATCCAATCTGCAACCCTGTGGCTTTAAAGCAAGAATTTAAGCCATTAATGTTAAGGCTGAGTACTGAGGAGATATGCTTTTAATTCTGCCATGTTGTCGTAAAGAATCTTTGTTTGTATTGGCTGTGACTTTCTGTTTTGTATCACTCTTGGGGCCTTTTTACTTTTATAGAACCCCAATAATACCTCCTGTAGGGCTGGTTTCGTGGTTACAAAATTGGCTATTGAGTGTCGATTGAAATGTCTTTATTTCTCCATCAATTCTGAATGACAGCCTTGCTGGTAAGAGGATCCTTGTCTGCATGTTTTTCTCTGAAAGAGCTTTAAAAATGCTCCCCCATTTCTCTCATTCCAGGTCTGTGTAGACAGGTCTGACGTAATTCTGATGCCTTTGCCTTGGTAAGTGAAATTTCTTTGCTACCTGGCCGCTTTCCATACTGTATCCTTGGATCTCATATTTGTGAGTTGCACTATGGCGTGACGTGGTGTAGGTCTGTCATGGTTGAGCTTGGGAGGGTCCTCTCTTGCCTCTTGGACACGAATGTTTGTTTCCCTTGCTAGATTAGGGAAGTTTTCAGCTACAATTTGTTCAAATATCTCTTCTAGACCTCTGTTTTCTCCACCCCTCGGGGACCGATGATTCTAACATTGGATCGTTTCATTGAGTCAGTAATCTCCCGTAGCCAACATTCGTGGCGATGGATTTTTAAGACCATCTTCTATTTTTATTTTTTCCTCTATTAACCCATCCTCCAATTCACTAACCCTTTCCTCCGCTTCGTGACCCTGGCCGTCAGAGCCTCTAGTTTTGCCTGCATTTGGCTCATAAATTTTTAATTTCTGTCAAATTCGCTCTCATTTCACTTAGGGATTCTATATTCTCAGTAACATTTTCCTGAATACTTTTTTCAAGTCTATAATTATCTTGACCATTGTTACTCTGAATTCCATTTCTGATAATTTGGTTACATCCATATCCGTTACTTCTGTGGCAGAGACCACTGACTCACTGTCTTTTCTTTGCTGGGGAGAGCCTTCTCCTTCTTGTCATTCTGATGAGGGGAGGTTGCGGGGGTTGTCAGAGCCCAAATTATTGACTGGGTCCCAGGCCGTCTTGTTTTATAGGGATCTTAGAGATGTGGGCTTCTTCTTTAAAGATTTATTTATTTACTTATCTGAGAGAAGGAGGAGACAGTCAGCAAGAATGGAACAGAAGCAGGGAGTGAGAGAGGAAAAGCAGGCTCCCAGCGGGGGAGCCGATGAGGACTCCTTTCCGGAATGCTGGGATCACGCCTAACCGGAGACAGGCGCTCAATGCGGCGCCACCCAGGCAGCCTCGTTGTGAGCTTCTTGATTTTTCAGCCTGCCTTCTGTGTGTCTGGGGAAGAGGCCTGCCGCGCCCGATACTCAGGCAACCCTGTTTGGTTAAAGTCTCCGTGTCCTGAGGGAGGAGGATGGGGATGAGGCTCTCTGGGCCCAGTTATTTCCAGGCTTTTGTTCTCTGGCGGCTTTTCCCTGGCGGCGGCTATGCCTCTTCTGAGGTCAGAGCAGCAGAGGCTGCATTGTCGCAGAGGAGCAGGATTGCGGCCCGTTCTCCACTGATGTTCTGGCCACTTTAACTCTGTTACTGTTGGTGCTGCTCAACCCTGCAGCGTCCCGGGATGTGCGCCCCACACCCGGCGTCCCTGCCCTCACTTCCAGGGCCGGCGTGTCTCTGTCCTTTGTGTTTCTAATGCCGCCAGCCACCGGCCGCCCCTGGCGCTCCCGGGTCTCCTGGTCTCAGTCTATGCCCGGTGAGCACACCAGGATTCCGGAGTTTCGTGAGAAGCCTGGTGGCGCGCGCACCCGGTTCAGGGTCTCAGTCTGCTGTTTCGCGGGTGCCGACCGCGAGTCCGCCCGCTCCCCCGTGCAGGTGGCCCGCCGGAGTTCCAGGTCTCAGTCTGGATCCCCTGAGCACACCGGGATTTCCGGTGTTCGAGGAGAATGCCTGGTGGGGCAGCGTTCAAGGCTCACCCTCTCTCGCGGGTGCCCTCCGTGAGTCCGCCCGCTCCCCCGTGCAGGTGGCTGCCGCTTCCCGGCGCCCAAACGCGGCGGCTCCCTCCCCCTTCCGTTTATCTTCCGATATCTGTGCACGGTTTACAGCTCCCCTCTTGGTACCTCAATACTCAGCGCTGGAGATGTTCATTTGTAGAGATCCAGATGCATCATCCTGCGTCTCAGGCTGATTCCGTGGTTATTTAGGCTGGTCTGGTACCTATCCAGCTCGACTCAGGGGACGGGCTGAAAAAGGGGTCCCCTACTCCTCCGCCATCTTAACTCTCAGATAGTATACAGTGTTAATTATATTTTTCATTTACGTTAAAAAACATTTTGGAGCTTCAACTCTAATCAGCCTGGAGGAAATGAAGAGGTGGTCTCAGTTCTCAAGGGCTTAAAATTTAATTCGGAAGCAATACACACATACATTTATCTAGATAGAAAGGCAGACAGAGGGGAGATAGTAACATTAAGAGACAAATGGGGAAACAGAGTTTGCAACACAGGGTGGTAAGGGGTAGATGCCTAATAAGTGATACAGATAATATGAGCAATGAGAGCACAGAGAGGTAGGATTTGCTGGTATGGTTAGAGAGAAGAATTCACTGACAAGGAAGAATCCAGCTAGTGCTAGAGAATAGGTAAAACATAGAGCTTTGGTTCTTGTGTCCTTCTGTTACTTCCTGTCCTCCAGCCACAAGCAAAGCTTCCCATTTTTCAAATCAAACTATTTCTTGGATATTCCAATGATATATCATGTGTGCTCCCAAACAAGTGACTGTCAGCATATTCCTCTTCTCTAAGATTCAAACAACTATTACTGATGTGGCAGAGAATCTTGGTGAAGCGAACTTCCTACTGCCTCAGTTGTGCACAATAAACATATCCTGGCCACCAATCCCTATGAACACCAACCCTAGCCCTGCTAGACAATGTACACAGGCCCCCTGCCACCCCACTGCTCCTACCATGGATACCCCTGATGCCCTTCAAGTGACAAGTACCATGCTGTTGGTAGTTTCTAGGATTCTAAACCCATAATGTGAGTCATACAGAATTAAATAAAGATCTTTCCTTTTGGTTTCACCTTGACACACAAGCACTGGAATAGTGCTATTTGTTCCACTATGCTGCTCCAAACTTACGGCACATGAATGTGTATTCACTGGCCTTTCTACAACCACCCTACCCCATTTCCACTTCCATATTAGAGGCTTATGATCAGCCTCAAATTGTATCTCTTATTTTCTTAAGTTGTATCCTCTCCGATGGCTCTTCAGCCCCTCATGCTAAGAGAGCTGGACATGTTTGGATTCTAGCAGAACACATTATTTACGAACAAGCCAGTGAGGGGTAGGTATTCTCATGTGTCTGCTTGGCTCAGGATTTTCTGAGCTAAAATGACTGGTAACCTGGTTCAAAGCATGACTCAGTGGCAGTTCTAAAATAGTTAAACGACTGGTAGAGAGATTTACATGTTTATCTCCCCAGAAATGTGTGTTTACATTTCAAAGGGGAATAAAACCAGGCAACATTCATTTATATCCCAAAGGGTTATAATAAGTAGGTGACCTTTCCTGGAGGGAATTTATTAACATTAAAGAGCAAAGGTTTCTCTCCTCTTTTCAGGAGGGGAATGAGGCTGCTGAACAATTCCTAGATGAGTTCCCAGAGGCATAATTTTGTGGTTCCTCCCTCTACCATGGACCTCCTTTGCGTGCGTGGAATTCACCTGCCTTCATCACATCGCCTTAAGAGGGACAATGAGGCATGGGAAACTGGCATGGTAAGTACTAAGTTTGTCCTCTCAGCCAGAAACTTTGCATTTGCTTTCAGGATAAAGTAAATATAGATATTAAAACACATCAGCCAGATTCCCTAAAACATC
Organism: Ursus maritimus; assembly: GCF_017311325.1. NCBI lineage: Eukaryota > Metazoa > Chordata > Mammalia > Carnivora > Ursidae > Ursus > Ursus maritimus. The sequence goes on from NW_024426774.1 coordinate 42,393,031, forward strand.
TACAGTATGTAGGTTTCAGTCATACAGAAAAGGCACTGAGACAAACTATACACTGGCTACTGAAGGACTATTAAGTAGATGAGATTTCCTTCTCATTTCTCCTATACTTCTGATTTCCCACCACGATGAATACCACAACCACCAAATAAGTTATTTCCTGCATATCCTAATCACTTTGACCTTTCAGAGAGAAATAAGATACTTTATACCAATAGTCAGGGTTATATTAAAATGCATTTAAAAGATATTAAGATGTCTAGGGTGAATAGTTTTGGTCATTATAGCTTCTGTTGAAATTCATTACTTTCATAATCTAATTGCAAAGTCAGTCATGGAGAAGTGACTTAGACTATAATGGCCTTTCCTATCCATAATATCTAATATTTTGTCTTCCCAAGAAGCTGTCTCTACCACCTCATTCTGATGTTGATGTTACCTCTCTCTACACCCTCCACAATGCAGCCAATGGGATAAGCAGGTCCTCCAGACCTGTCCAGTCATAAAACCTAATCCCAGTAGCATACCAGAGATCAGTCCAAGTAGAGTAAGCATACCCCCAGATGGCCAAGCAGATTGCTCTCTTTTGCTATATACAAAGTGGGGGAAAAGGAAGTCTCTCTTTGTTATAGAATCTTGAGCTGAAAGCTGGAGGCTGCTAGTGGAATTATTCTCTACCGAAAATTAATGAAACGTAATGTCCCTTTTTATATTCATTTTATAATGCATGTATATTAAATGCTAATTATGTGGTAACACTGCTCTAGATCCTAGATAGTTGGAGAAACACCTGGCTCTAGGAACAGACAACCTAGTTGTGGACAACTGAGGCAGACATTGAAGATGACACACTAAACATCAAAAGACTGATATGGTTCCCTGTTGTCTTCGACTGAGAATAAGCCATGTCCTAAAGTATAAGGTCAATACACAAAGGGGGAGGAAGACATGGAGAATATCATGGTTTTGATTTGTATTTCTTTGATGCTGAGTGATACTGCACACTTTTTCACATGTCTGTTGGCCATTTGGATGTCTTCTTTGCAGAAATGTCTGTTCATATCTTCTGCCCTTTTCTTGACTGGATTATTTGTTCTTTGGGTGTTGAGTTTGAAAAGTTCTTTATAGATTTTGGATATTAGCCCTTTCTCTGATATGTCATTTGCAAATATCTGCTCCTATTCTGTCCATTGTCTTTTGGTTTTGTTGACTATGTCCTTTGCTGTGCAAAAGCTTTTTATCTTGATGAAGTCCCAATAGTTCATTTTTTCCTTTGCTTCCCTTGCCTTTGGAGAAGTTTCTAGCAGGAAGTTGCTGTGGCTGAGGTCACAGAGGTTGCTGCCTGGGCTCTCCTCTAGAATTTTGATGGAGTCCTGTCTCACATTCAGGTCTTTCATCCATTTCGAGTCTGTTTTTGTGTGTGGTGTAAGGAAATGGTCCAGTTTCATCCTTCTGCGTGTGGCTGTCCAATTTCCCTAACACCATTTGTTGAAGAGACTTTTATCCCCCCACTGGATATTCTTTCCTCCTTTGTTGAAGATTAGTTGACCACAGAGTCGAGGGTCTATTTCTGGGTTCTCTATTCTGTTCCATTGATCTAGGTGTCTGGGTTTGTGCCACTACCATACTGTCTTGATGATGAAAGCTTTGTAATAGAGCTTGAAGTACAGAATTGTGATGCCACCAGCTCTGGTTTTCTTTTCCAACATTCCTTTGGCTATTCAGGGTCTTCTCTGGTTCCATACAAATTTTAAGATTATTTGTTATAGTTCTGTGAAAAAAGTTGATGCTATTTTGATAGGGATTGCATTGAATGTGTACATTGCTCTAGGTAGCATAGACATTTTAACAATATTTGTTTTTCCAATCTATGAGCATGGAATGTTTTTCCATTTTCTTTGTGTCTTCCTCAGTTTCTTTCATGAGTATTCTATAGTTTTCTAAGTACAGATCCTTTGCCTCTTTGGTTAGATTTATTCCTAGGTATCTTATCATTTTGGGTGCAGTTGTAAAACAGTATGGAGGTTCCTCAAAATGTTGAAAATAGAGCTACACTATGGCCCAGCAATTGCACTACTGGGTATTTACCCCAAAGATACAAATGTAGTGATCCGAAGGGGCACCTGCACCCCAGTATTTATAGCAACAATATCCACAATAGCCAAGCTATGGATAGAGCCCAGATGTCCATCAACAGATGAATGGATAAAGAAGATGTGGTATACACACACATACACACACACACACACACACACACACACACACACACACAGGAATATTATGCAGCCATCAAAAAAGAAATTTTGCCATTTGCAATGACATGGATGGAACTAGAAGGTATTATGCTAAGCAAAATAAGTCAATCAGAGAAAGACAATTATCATATGATCTCACTGATATGCGGAATTTAAGAAATAAGGCATAGGATCATAGGGAAGAGAGGAAAAAATGAAACGATTAAACCAGAGAGGGAGATAAAACATAAGAGACTCTTAATCTTAGGAAATCTTAGAGAAGGGGGGTAGGGGTATGGAGTGGCTGGGTGATGGAAATTGGGGAGGGTATGCCTTGTAGTGGGTATTGTTTAAAACTGATGAATTGTGGACCTATACCTCTGGAACAAATAATACATTATACGTTAAAAAAAAAAAAAAGAAATGGAGAACATCATAGGAAGGACAGTGGAGGCAGCATGGATGTATTTTGCCTGGAAAATAATAACCATGCCTCTCTGTATAAAGCAAAGGGTTCAGACAGAGGATTCATGGGCAACAACTATCCATGTTAGGTGCAGTCACCAGAAAGCCAGGAAACGGTGACACATTTATTCCAAAATCAATGATATTGACCATCCTTGGATGACAAAACATCAGGCCACATAGGAGAAGCTGTGGCCCAGAGGCATCAACTAGTTTAAAGTTATAGTTAGTTGCCAGAAGTCAAAAAATGGAGTTCTAATTCCAAATCTGGATTTGTTCAACTACATTGTACCGACACAGCTTTACCGCTCATTATTCCAATTTTGGTACTTTCTATTTGATGATCCTCTTATATTTTCTAGGCAAAATATATAGAAATGGTGTAAAAAGTTCTCCTTCATTCTTATGAAAACTTTACAAAAGCACAGAAGTAAAAATTATACCATCTCTACTTAGTGAAGGAAGGAAACTAAGAAGGTGATATACTATATAATTCCAACTATATGACGGTCTGGAATTGATAATACTGTGGAAGCAGTAAAAAGATCAGTGGCGCCAGGGGTGAGGGGTTGTGGGGGGGATAAATAGGTGGAGGACAGATGACTTTTAGGGCATTGAAAATATACTGTATGATACCATAGTGATGGATACAGGTTATTATACATTAGTCTAAAACCACAGAAAGTATAACATGAGTGAACAGTAAACTATGGATGTTGGGCCATTATGATGGGTCAGTGCAGCTTCTTTAATTGTAACAAATGTACTACTCTGGTAGGGTATCTTGATTATAGGGGAGTCTATGCATGTGTGGGGTCAAGGGGTGCATGGGAAATCTCTGTACCTTCCCCTCAGTTTTGCTGTGGACATTAAAGTGCTCTAAAAAATAGTCTCAATTTAAAAAATAAAAGAGGAAGGAAAGGAAAGGAAAGGAAAGGAAAGGAAAGGAAAGGAAAGGAAACATCCCATCTGTTTGGACCACACATTTTCCAAAATACTGGAATTTTAATCCCCACGTATATAGTGCCCAGTAACATGGAGTCCTCATTTAAAATACTTTTCCCCCCTACTTCCTCTTTTTTCGCCCTCTTTTTATTTGTGCCCTCTGAAGAGGGAGCTACTGGCAGAATCTCAAAGATCTCTCAACCCAACCACATTCACATTGCCACAAACTTGTATCATATCAGATCTATAAAAATGACATTTCAATATCACCCGTTCAGTGAAGATGAGCTAGTCTTTATACGACTAAATACGCTACGACTGAATGCACTTCCACCCTCCTCAGCCTCCTGCAGCAATCTCAGTTTGTAAATGAGACCTCTGAAGATGGGTCTGGTCAACCACGCATGTGCTTACTACCAACTTGTTGGTAATTTGTTATAATTCAGGTTTTCTTGAAGAGCCTATCAAATATGCTATGTAAGTATTTAATGGGTCTGATGTAGACCAGGTTTGTGTTTTCATTACCCTAGATAGTTTTATTTAAAAAAAAAAAAAGTAAATTTTTATATAATGTTGCCCTAGAGTTTTAGCATACTAATAATCCACAAAACTATTTTCTCAAATTTAATTCAGCATTCATAAAAAAACAAAAAGCACTCTTCAACAAAACACTATCTTTACTGACAAAGTAAAGTAATTCATGGAAAGTCAGCTACAGACTGTTATGTCACTCTTTGGATCCCTTTCAATTTCTAGCCACTCAGAGAAGGCAGCCAGGTGGTAAAATGGGAGTCCTTCTGCAGAGGCCCTCCCTGGCAACATTTCCATGTCTAAATGGGGTCTGGCCTGTGTTTGCAAACCCCTTCAGCAGCAAAGTCTGGTCTAGTCAAGACTTGGAATGTTCAGCCCTTTTTTAGATTCTTCTTTGTAATATACATGTAATTCTTTTTTAAAAAATATATTTGCTCCTTTAATGTTATCTTTATAACAATAATTTCGATAGAATATTCCAAGAGAGGTCTACACTTAGAACTTAAACTTTTTCTATACATTTTAATTTGGTTTCTAGGCTGTTTCTTTTATTCTGTCCAGCTCCTCAGCATTAAGCCATGTGATCAAACTTGTTCAACCACCTCACAGTGGTCTCTCTGTAAGTTGCTTTTTTTTTTTTTTATTATGTTAGTCACCATACAGTACATCCCTGGTTTCTGATGTAAAGTTCGATGATTCATTAGTTGCGTATAACACCCAGTGCACCATGCAATATGTGCCCTCCTTACTACCCATCACCAGCCTATCCCATTCCCCCACAATGTTGAGAACTCATTCTTTCTGATTGCTGAGTAATATTCCATTGTATATATGGACCACAACTTCTTAATCCAGTCATCTGTTGAAGGGCATCTCGGCTCCTTCCACGATTTAGCTATTGTGGACATTGCTGCTATGAACATTGGGGTGCATATGGCCCTTCTCTTCACTATGTCTGTATCTTTGGGGTAAATACCCAGTAGTGCAATGGCTGGGTCATAGGGTAGCTCAATTTTTAACTTTTTAAGGGACCTCTGCACAGTTTTCCAGAGTGGTTGTACCAACTTGCATTCCCACCAACAATGTAGGAGGGATCCCCTTTCTCCACATCCTCTCCAACAATTGTTGTTTCTTGCCTTGTCAATTTTTGCCATTCTAACTGGCGTAAGGTGGTATCTTAGTGTGGTTTTGATTTGAATTTCCCTGATGGCTAATGATTTTGAACATTTTTTCATGTGTCTGTTAGCCATTGGTATGTCATCATTGGAAAAGTGTCTGTTCATATCTTCTGCCCATTTTCTGATTTATTTGTTTCTCGTGTATTGAGTTTGAGAAGTTCTTTGTAGATCTTGGATACCAGTCTTTTATCTTTAGTATCATTTGCAAATATATTCTCCCATTCCATGGGCTGCCTCTTAGTTTTTCTCTTACCCCACCCTCTTCACTTCTTTTATCCTATGGTCACAGTACATAAGCTCCATTTTGCCTTGTTTAAATTTGTCACTATTTGGGGATATTTCTTCTCCTTAGAGCAGCTATCCTCAATGGAAGTTATTTTGCCCACCCTTCAAGCACATCTGGCAATGTCTAGAGATACTTTTGATGAAGATAACTAGGAATGGAGAAAGAAAAGAGGTCCTCTAAGCATCTAATGGGTAGAGTCCAGGGGTGCTAGGTATCCAATAATGCATAGGACAGTTTCCCTCCCTCAAGAAATAATTACCTCGACTAAAATGTCAGTGGTACAGAGACTGATAACTTCTACTTTAAGGTCTTGGAGGTATCAACTCAGGCATGAAACTGGATAGAATCCTAGGTGGTGGTAGGCAGAAGAAAACATGACATTTTGTCTTCTGGATTCTGGACTCTTCTTCTTTTTCTTCACCCTTCTTATTGACAGCTCTTCCTCCTTGCCCACTACCCCTGTGTTCTACTCCCAAAATAAAATGTATTCTCAGAACAAAGTTTGATAAGCTCATATATATAAAGAAGAAGAAGAAGAAGAAGAAGAAGAAGAAGAAGAAGAAGAAGAAGAAGAAGAACAACAACAACAACAACAACAACAACAACAGCAACAACAACTCAATGTGGCTCTCATTTAAAAAAAAAAAAAAGCAGAGACAAAGCAGTAGCCCAAAGGTAGAAATCTGGGTATTAATGATAGGCATAACAATTTTTATTTTGAGGACATAGGTCTCCATAGCACAGCCAGACAGTGACAAAAAGACTAATTCAACAAAACTGCACAACTATAATTGCAGAACTGCTCCTACTGTCATCCTCCAACTCCAAGGGTCTACAATAGTCCTAACAATTCTCATTAGCACGAGTGAGTTAACAGCTCAAGCTTTTGCATTAATTTCTTTGACAACATCTCTAGCTACTCATAAGAAGCAATATTGTTTCTGTTTAGGAAAGAGAAAACTGAGAAAAGAAGCAAAAGAATGAATATAAATTGTATAGTCTAGTTCTGAGCCCATCAACATCTACTTTTCCTTGACACATATTCCTGTATTTTCAATTACAGTTGTGTAGAAACTATTTCAATCTCTTCTACCTGATGACTTTCCCCGTTATCATCAATAGTTCTCTAAAAATATAAAGAGCCTTGCGCATCTTCTCCGTTCAATTAAGAAACATATGTGAACATCAGAATCACGGAGGTATCTTTACCTAAGTCCCCAGAGTATTCAGTCACTGCAAGGAAAGCTCTAACAGTGAACAAATAAGAGCAAAATTTTGATGAGCAAAAAAAATCCTGGATGGGTTGCTCTGTTTCATATTTCATTGATTTTGTTGTTTAAAAAAAAAAACAAAGAAGCAACCAGAAAATTATTTACATTTCAAGAGTTGAGTGAAAATTAGGTAAAAATAGTTCAATCAACTAAGCATGCTGCCCTTGCCTTTAAGCAGATTTTGACCTAATGGGCATCGTACCTTCTGTTCATTAAAGCAGTCCAAAATACAATATGAAAACAACTCCAGAATGTCTCTTGAACAATGCCTGAGTTCTTGGTGTGCACAAAGTCACATGTAAATTGGCAATATGCTCTGTGTCTTTCATCTGTCACAATGAGCATTCCACCCAGTCATGAGCAGGCATGCCCTAAGAGCCCTGTCTTCATGCCTTCCACCCTTCTCTGCTACTCTTNCCCCAGTGTCAGACCCAAGCGAGTGCTGCTATGTGGCCAATACACCATGTAAAGTGGAGACATTGTAACAGAATACAGTTATCGGGCCAGAAAATGAGAGCCACAGAAATGTGAAAGGGTCCTCTAAAGGGTGAAGAAAATATATTGGAGAGTAAAATGTCTGTTTCTAATTCTTCCAAATGAGGGAAGAAACTGTAGGGCTTGCTTTGTGCTGCTTTATTGAATGCAAAGGACAAGCCTATTTGAAAGCAAACCGTGCTAAATTTCAACTAGTTAAATGCAGATATATCTTATTATCATTATTGTGATTATTTCTAACTCTCAGTCTGTGATGATTCGCAAGAGCAACAATGCCTGGGTGTGCTCTTTGTGATGTGATGTTACCCTATTTCCTTTCTGCTTATATTTCAAAGAGAACAACCAAGGTCCATGTTTATTGCTGTCTTTCCTTGCTATTTCAGACTAACAAACATCTACAGAAGACTTTGTAAATAACCTTTTCCCTGTAGAAGGAAACTTATTTCAACTAATATGTTGTATCACATAGAACTTGGAACACTGCTTTATCTGACCTTTCAGAAACACATTTTTTTTTTTTTTTAAATCCTAATAGCTTTCCACCATCCATCTTCAGACCAGGAAAGGCCCCTACTGAAGTTTGAAGAGAGGTCTGTGTGTGCCTACATAGGACTCAGTTCATTACCTATTCACAACGCTGTCCAAAATAAGCTTAAATTCTCTTTTTCTATCCCTTTGTGTTCCCTCCTTCCCTGAAATTTCTAAACACTGCTCCCCCCACACACGCACACAATATTAGGGAGTTGAGAAAGGGTCTGAAGCCCAGTGACGCTAGTCAAGAGCAAACATTACTATAAATCAGTCTTTGACACAACTATTCAAAGGGATGGGTTTTCTGCTAACTCAAAGTAAGCCTCTTTTCTCCATCCCAATGCACCAGAGAGCTAGGACAGGCTCCCATGAGTAACCGAGTCTTACTGCAGCAGTGATCCCCTAGTGGGCAGCATGTGCTCTAGAAGAGGGCACGGAAGACTTTCCTAGAGGGGCAAGGCACATATTCAAACTCTGACCCTTTGTTGCAGCTACCATCCCCTTTCTGTAAGCATTTCATCTCCAGATACTATGTAGAGCCTTTACACTTTATCCTTCCTCAAGGTCCTATCTTCTCAAGAAATAGACGGAGAAGTGGTTTCAAGTTCAAGATTCCAAGTCCCCATCACATCTCCACTGTTTTCTAGACTTGTGACCTTTTTCCAGTCTCTTGAGTCATTTAAACCTCCACTTTCACACACATAGTTGGAGATAATAAAAAGCTGCCTACTTCACAAGGCCCTTGTGAGAATCAAGGGAGATTATAGGTGAAAACTATAAAGTAATATATACATGCAAAGCAATAAAGTTGTTATTTTTAAAGTTATTCAAACTCAAACTCAAGAAACCAAGAGTATCCCTGTTGGGATCAGATGTAACTTAGAAGCACAGAGGCCTATAAAAGACAATGAAAAAGATTAATTCAAATATGGAAATTAATCATGGCATTGACATTTTGGTTGAATCTAATATCCATATTTACCTGTCTCAGACAGCAATTTTGTAGCTTCCAGAACCTTCTCAGTATAAACACCAGCTTCATAGTTCTCCATCTCAGCATTAATGATGTGTATCACTCGAGCTGCCCGGCCCCTGATGGCTCCTGCAGTCCGGTCCAAGGTGTCCACGTCCCCTTCTTGGAGGGCTATCACACACTTATTCACATCCTCCAAGATGTGATTCTCTGAGGAGAAAACACATACACATATCTTTTTATACCACTCACACATTTAATAAGCAACCTAAGAGAGATTCATCAACTTCATGAGCCATCGCCTCGGACATCTCAATACATACCTTGTAACACTGAAATAACATTTAAAGGAGAGAGTTCATAATTACAATAGCAGCTCTCAAACTTGAGCACCAGCCACAGGGCTCACAGCATCATACAGAATGCCAAGGTGTCACTCCTACGGGAGTTTCTGACTCAGCAGGTCTGGGGTGAGCCCAAGAAACTGCATTTCAGGTGATGCTAATGCTGTGGGTTTGGGGACCATGCTTTCAACACCATACTTTGAGCATCCCTTTCAATATTTGAGATTTATTGCATTTTAAGAGTGGTTGTGGCAGGAGCGCCTTGGTGGCTCAGTCAGTTAAGCATCTGACTCTTGGTTTCAGCTCAGGTCATGATCTCGGGGTCCTGCGATCCAGCTCTGTGTCAGGCTCCCTACTCAGCCCCTCCTCCTCACCCCCTCCCCCTGCTCTCACTCACACTTGCATTCTCACTCTTTCTCTCTTAAATAAGTAAATAAATCTTAAAAAAAAAAAAAAAAAAAAAGAAAGAGTGGTGTGGCAGGGAACTTGAAGCCAACCTATCAGGCAGAAACATTTCCAAACACGACCAGAATCAAGCTCAGGGTGCATGCTTGTTTGATCATGTTTTTATTAAGGAGACATTTAAGGGAAACTCTAAAATGACCAATACCACCTAAACAGTTTTTTAATGTCATGTTATGCACCAGGTATATACAATAGGAAAACTGACCAGATGAAGAGGATAACAGTATTCTCCATAGTTAAAATATAATCCAATCTTGTGGCTGGTTCCCTCAGATTAGAGTCAAGGTCAGTGATCACTCTCCCTCATTGCCCAAAGTAGAATCCAGGTAGGCAGGCCGGGGAGCTTCACTCTCTAGTAGCATAGAGAAAACACGTGATTTGGTCCCTTATGGTCTTGCACGTATGCAATTTTGTATTTCTTATTCCCAAAGTGAGGTCTGTAATTATGTCCCTTGAACAGTCTTTAGAAACAGAATTCTAAGGAAATGTTGAAAAACTTTAGTGCTGTGTGGACAGAAAAGAACTTAAGCCAAAAATACACACACATACACACACACACACACACACACACACACACACACACACTCACTATAAATAAAGAGAACAAGTGAGAAATAATCATAAGTAATCTGGTAACTTCTAAAAAATTACAACTGCCAAATTCAATAAATAGTTAATAAAGGATTAAAATTAATTATTACCTCCTTGAGAATTTTCTCACGCTAACTCTGAATTAAAAATCCCTAAATAGGGAAAGAGGGGAAGGTACTGGGCCAACACCAGTCTCCCCCAGGGATCTCTCCTTTCATTAAGCCTGTCACTCAGAAGGAATATCTGTTCCTTCAGAACCCTAGGCAGAAACTTGCGAAGTATAACTTACTTTTCATAATGGAACCTCTGTTTTGACCTCATACAATAGGATTTCCTCATTCAAACCATTACGAATTTCTGATTTCTACATTCTCTAGTTCTTGAATTTCAAATAGAAATTAAAATAGAAAAAAGACATTTTAATATTTTTTAAACTCACAAAAAGTAGTACTTCCTGAATGCTGACACTTTCCTGAGTAAAAGAGAAACAACTGTGAAAATACAGATTTTAAGAAGTTTTCAGTTTGGTTAACTTTCTAAGATCCTGGTTTGTGTCATGCAAACTCACTTAAAAGGACACCTGAGAAAGAAGTCTACTCAAATGAAACTTGGTACAGAGTTTCAAATACAAAAGTTTGATTTTAAAAGGCCTCTCTTACTGCCCAGCTTAGCACCCTGCTAGATCTCTCCAGACTATTCAAATGTACCCTTGCCCCCAAAAGTAAGCAACTGGCAGGGGCTGCATGTCAAAAACAAGCGTCCATCTGCTATTTTCTTTGACTGAAACAACAGAAGAACAGTAACACTACTGCTTTTCCATACGTAGTTTAGATTGAACTTTAGATTTTATCTCTATTCTGAAAGCAGAACAGAGATGGAATGTGTTAATTATATTAGACTCTAATAATCTCTCTGGAGTTGATTAAAAAATTTTTAATTCTAAGAAGCCCACTCATAACCTAATATCTTAAAATGAAATGATTTTTTTTTTCTTTAAAACCTATTTCCCAAACTAGAAATGTACAACTAATTTAATTAGGACACCAGAAAAAAAATACGCTTTAATAGATCTAAACGATACATATTTGAAGGAGGCTAGCAGAAGCTGGAAATCCAAGATACCAAAAGCATTGCTTTTAATTAGTCAAATCATCAACTAATATTTTCAACGGTTAGTTTAGTTAATCATGCTGTATGAATAAAATGTAAATTTTATAATTTATTGACTAATTTTTCTTAATCAGCTTTTTTTTTTTTTTTTTTTTTAATGCTAAGATAGTTTACTCAGCATTTCCCAGCATTTTCTATCTAGGGGAAACCCTTTTATGGAAAAATGAATCACAATTCCCTCCTGATAGTAGTTTTATCGGCGCATGGTGTACATGTAAAAGCTAGGATTTGGAATGTTTCAAAATAGATTTGCATTTTATTAAGCTCAGTACGAACAATGTATTTGAGAAAGAATAGGACCTGTTCATATAGACAATTGACCAAGAGATCCTACACAGTGTATATATGGAGTCCCAAACCCCTTGTAATAACTTCTCCCCTCCTTTCCTCCTCCTCCACCCTCAGGTCTGGGGCCCACAAGTCTGGAAGCAGACCGGTCTAGGATCTATCAAGAGAGACAGTGAATTATTTGAAGGCGGACTGCATACTTCATTCATATTTGCATTCCTGACAGTGCCTTACACACAGCAGGTAATCAAAGAAAAAGCACTGAATACATATGTCCTTTGAAAGGAGACCATTATGTATTTTTATCCTAAGGTATTTTCAAGAGAAAGAACTCAAGAAGTAAACACAGGAATGCTGTCCCAACTAGAAAAGAATACAGTAGAAAAAGTAATAATAAAAAGTGTAGGTATTCCAGAGAGGGCTCCATGGCTGGGAAAAACCCCTCAGGTTCTTTGGATGTTACACCTGGATAGGAAGCATGGTTTTTAAACATATCATAAAGTACTTGACTGCAATCTACTTTGCAATAAACTTGCTTGAATTTTTGCAAACTTACTATTTCAGAAAAGATGTAATTTTGTTACAAAAAATCACTGATTACCAAAATACTCATTATAAGCCTCCAAGGTATAGATTCTAAATCCAAAACCAAAGTTCACTGTTTCCTTTTACAAATTCACACAAACTCAAGACCCTGGAGCCAAAAGAAAAATAAGAACAGGCAAATACAAGATACTTGGACATTACAGGATTGCGTTAATCTCTTCTTCAGATCTTAGATGCCTGCTATTATGTGAGCCAAACCCAAGAATTAAACTGCCACATAGTTAATGCTAAGACACTCATTTTAAAACACTATTAAAAATTGTAGTTTTTACCCAGTGGGAAAAACTTAAGTGTTCTAACACAGCTATTTCACTTTTTTACGAGCCCAGGCCACATCTGAAAATTGGTTTTGCTCCTGTAATGTTAATAGCTAACATCATTGCTCCTCAAACTTGTTGCATTTCATATGGACAAATTAAGCACTCAGGTACACAGCTTCAGGTAGTATGAACAAAACAAAACTGTAGTCTTTAAAAAAAGAAAAAAAAAACTTTTTGTTTTTTTTAAATAGAGTTTCCTGCCAGAACAGATATTCCCTTAAGAAGAAACTGATACATAAAATGTCATTAATGCCATTCCAAAAGATCTCCTGGGCCAAGCTTGAAATTTACTGATGCAAATGTTTTGGATTCAGCTCTGAGTGGAGAGGAGAAGTAGTTTCCCCAACAATTGGGCTGTATCCATAGCCTACCAGCAGGACAGAGTAGGCTGTGTCATTATTTGTCAAGCCCGGCTGTGGAAAGGTACCTGCCACCTCCAATTGTCAACTCCAAAGGCATGCTCCAGCAGGCTCTGCCAAAGCTGGCTCCCTGACAGCGCCTGCTCATTTTCCTGTCATGGCAGGCCGCGGCACTTGTACCACTGGGGTTGGACTGCACAGTGTTATCAGCGGAAGCCGAAGCCTTTTCTTGTTGCTGGTAATAATGAGATGCACAAAGGAATGGCAGGGAGAAAGGTGGCGAAGAGGCAGGGCTGGGGGAAGAAAATTAAGAAAAAGCTTTGCAGAATTGAAACAGTCTGAGATAAGACCTCCTCACCTTGCTTTTCCCTACCTTCAGAAAAATTTTTACATGTATTTAAAGAGAAGGAGAATTTGGGAAGTTTTTAAGTTCTGAAACGATTCCTCTTTGAAAAAGGTAGTCCACGCATATTTTCTACTCATTTGCAGGCAAAAGGGGATACAGAAGCACATTTCCAGGGGCTATGAGGATTGCTGTGAGATCTGAGGCTGGTGAGGGAGAGCCCCTGCCCTGTCTGGGGGCTACTAGAGTCATCCTGGCAAAGACTGACTAGATACAAGCCTGAGGTGGCCACCTGTTTATTCCACAGCACCCAAATCCCCAACATGCCTATCTCAACAATTTCTAAGCATTGTACAAAAGATGTATTTTTCAGATATCTTTTACATGGTTAGGACTCAGCCATCACCAAAGCCAATCTCAGAAATGGCAACATATTGCATTTTTTATCAGCTAGCCCCCAGATACGGGTATATTTAAATGAATAGCTGCTTTGGGAAGTCACTGAAACATAGCACCCTGGGAACGAAAAACAAGAAAGGTTTCTGAAAGGAATGAGAGAGTGGAATGAAGGTACCAGAAGTGGGGAGAGGAGAACTGCAATGAAAGCTGGACTGGCCATACGAAATTTCCTGCTATCTTGACTTACTGAGAACTACAGAGCTTCTGAAAAAGAGGATTGTCTGGATTTTCATACAATCTCTGCCCAGTTACCTACCCCTCAGTGACTTAGTTTACTCAAAGGAAGACTTGGAATACTAATACCCATCTTACAGAATTTTGGTGAGAATTAAAGCAAACAGCACAGACTCAGGTAAATTACAGACACTGAACACATGTTCACTTGTTTTTTTTCCCTTCTGCCTTCTCTTGCTTTCCATGGTTTCAAAGTTGGGTTTTTGCTGACCCATCAGACCTACAGATTTGACTCTGCTTCTCTCAGACAAGCTTCAAACACAAGCCACCAGTAGGAACCCATTGTCTGTTTCTTCCAGAAAAGCAAAGACTGCACCTAGACAAAAATCTCCAAATGTGATAAGACTCCCCCAGAAATTCCATCTAAATTATCGCAGTCAGAAGCCCCTTTTTCCCAGATCCCATCAGCACAGCTGAGACCCCTTCTGTCTCCAGCCTCAGGTGGCCAACGACAGACAGGCCCTGGTCAAGGTTAGGTCTACCTGTGGGTAGAGTCAACATTTGGTCAATATGAATTTTCAAGGGTCACTTGATTATTTTGATGCCTCACAAAGGAGGCTGATGTTTTCAGCAACCTCCTCTTCCATTCCTCCCACAGAGACTCTTCTAGGTGAACTGTGCCAAATGTGTTTGGACAAATGTGTTTGGAAAAAGGCCCATTTGCTGGCTGGTAGCCCAATTTTGAAACAGCATTGATGAGTACCATTAAAGGTCAAATCGACTACATGGTTATTCAAATATACTAACATCCTTCAGTCTGGCTTCATCTACAAAGAAAAAAGTTACAATTTCAAGTGATGACTGGTTCTATTTGCTTTCTCTCACTTCCTTACACATCCTTATAGGTAAGTATTCAAAACCTCCATGGCTCCCAAGTATCTCCTAATGGGTACATTCGGTGACTAGTATTTCTACCTGCCTTATCGCAAACCTGCGGGACTTCATTGATTGGAAGAAGTGACCCCCTTAAACATGGCCAAATTGGGCTAGCTGATTCCTTTTCTGATTTTTAAATATAAACCACAAGGATTAACCAATCTCATATACCATACCCTTCTCTAAGATGAGTAATCCAGATGTATGCAAGGCCAACCTGCTTTAAAAATTCTAGGACCTAAAAAGGAATGCATGTCTCCTTAAATACTCTTTTCGGGTTTCTGATCTCTTTATCAGAAAGTTGTGTTTTCCCCTCAAATGCTTTGACTCAGTGTTTTGAAATAATGTGCACACAAAAGAAGAATTTCCAAGAGGGTGTTCCAATCACATTTGCAGAGATGAGTGAAAGCTCAAAGGGCCAAGAAGAGCACTCGAAACAGAGACCCATGACCTTTGTAAGATACTCCTATCCTGTTCTTCTCCTCCAGCTGCCTTGGAAGGGGCCTATTTGTGATTACCTGAGACAGAAAGGAAGTCATCCACTGAGGTGATGTCATCCACGGCCTCTGTCAGCACTCGGACCTGCTTCTCCCACTGGTCTTTGAAGACATCCATGTTGTCCTGAGCAACTTTGCTCTGTGGTCGGGCAGCCAGTGTAAGAGCAGCATTGATGACCTATTTGTTAGAAACAATCCAGAAACATACTGACTACACTATTCAAAAAAGAAACAAGATGGTCAAAGGCCACATTGAAACCCTGGACCCTGTAGCTTCTACAGATAAGTGGATTCTCAGTGTTCAAAAGACAATTAAAAACATGAAAGATAAAGTACATTATCACTCCCATTAGTTTTTGTTTGGTGTGTGTGTGTGTGTGTGTGTGTGTGTGTGTTTTAAGATATAGTCATCAGACTCAAGTTTCAAAAAGTGGTTCTTGGACAAGCTGTATTTACTTAGCACAGATGTAGTAGAAAGCTAACTCCTGTCCTACATGCACAAGGTTAGAATTTAGTTGAGACAAGGTAAATAGATACAGAGCATTTAAATAACAGCCCCAAACAAACAGAACAAAGTCAATAGGAGTGGAAAACATAATAATTACCATAGTAATTTCAAAGACTGTGGTAGTTAGAATTTATTTTTGAGAAAGACAGACCTTGAAACAGCCCAGGAATGATGGCACGGCAAGGCAGGGAGAGACAGGAATNNNNGACAGGACCCTGAGTGTTAGGCCACCAATGGGCTTTTGAAACAAAGTGAATGAGGCTTACCTGGGGACACAGGCTGTCAATCTGGGTGGCTGCCATCCGGACTAATTTTACCCCTTCCTCATTGTTGGAAATGGAACAGGCCAAGTTGGCAACCTGGATGGAAGAGGATTGGAGTGAAAGTCATGTTGGGGCAAAGGGGAAGTAAACTGTTGCATGACCTTGCACCTTCTCTGGAGTCCTGCATCCAGGGGAATCCTGTCACGAATAAAGGCACCTATCAGTGATTTACCAAATATTACTAGTTCTTATGTTACATTAGACATGTATGCCAGAAAAGCAGAGTGCTAATAGCAAATCATTGCTTCAAGCACACACAATAATGCATTTTAACTGGGTTGCTTTGATTCATTTTCCCCTATGGACTGCTCTCATGACCTACACTCTCACTTGAGCCCTCTGACACTCCCCATGGAGTGTGGAACACTATGATTTTGGCCACATGAGTGCTAAACTCTGACCAATGAGGGAGACACTACAGTGCACTTTGGATTTAAAAGAGACTCACAGGAAACTGAAAATGAGATAGTTCTCCCCAAAGGAACTGTTATCTGCCTGTCGGAGTCTGTCAGGAAAATGCTAGTCCACCAGTAGCCCACTCAAGGCCTTTCAGGGGCCAAGCCGTTCTGAGAAACCCATAGAAAAGGCCAATTTAATCCAGGAGGCAATGACAGAATGTACAACAAATTGGACTATGTGGGTCTAATATAAAGGCATTCAATTTTGATTTTTAAAAACACTATACAAGCCAAAACAGCTGCACTGAATTCAAGCTCCCTGGTCGGACATTTCAATTTGTGTCATTCCTCCTCTTCAAGGAGGGAGAGCTGGTAATACAAGGTCAGATTGATTGGCCAAGGTCAACAGCACACAAGCCACCATCAAAACACTGATCAGTCCCATCAGGCTAGTGCCAAGAGGACAAGAGGATGGGGATTAGAAAGGGCAAAGGAGAAGAGAAGGGCCACCAGGGCTAGGAGCAGTAGGGCAAGTAGGGCAAGTAGAACAAGTGATTAGCAGAGCAAGAGTCCCCTGAGCCTTGTGGCCACCTGCCCTTTTGTATCCTGCCACCTCGGCTCTCTAAAACCGGGCTGCCTCCCTACCATGCCTTAATGCTCTGGGAGATCAAAATGCACTACACATGCGGGTAGTTTCAAATGCAAAAGAAAGCTTTGTCAGACAGTGTGGAGAACACAGAACTGGAGGTCAGGAGACTTAACCACTAGCTAGTGATATCGTCACTTCACTTCTGGAGGACTGTTTTCTTATCAGCAAAAGAAGATGATAGATGGTGATACTAGGAATACTTTCAAAGATTATTTTAATAAATCATTAGTGTTAAGATTCCCATTTTGAAGCTTTTAAGGAAGAACACTTGAAGTCTGTTGTAGTGAGAATATGTACTACGAGAAACCACAGGTAGAATTCCAAACATTATCAATTCCTTACATTTTATAGTTTACTTCTTATTCTTCAGATATTTTGA
This sequence comes from Ursus maritimus, assembly GCF_017311325.1. NCBI lineage: Eukaryota > Metazoa > Chordata > Mammalia > Carnivora > Ursidae > Ursus > Ursus maritimus. The sequence goes on from NW_024426774.1 coordinate 42,410,746, forward strand.
AAACTAAGTAAAATGGTGAAAATTAAGTCTATGTTTAAAGACAAATTTTCCTTGCTGTACCCATTTATAGGATACTAAATGCCCAGAGGCATGAGGCTTCTTGGAGGCAGAGCAAGAATAACGCCGGTTCTCGCTTTCTTGTTCTATTGTCTCCATATCACATTTTTATTAGTCTTTGCTCTATTTGTATCCAGGTGCATTTTATATTCCAAGAGCCACATTAAATATGTGATATAGAATTGGTGCTCAATATGTGTGTATTGAATTAAAGAAGAGGTTTTTTTTTATTATATTATGTTAGTCACCATACAGTATATCCCCGGTTTCCGATATAAAGTTCGATGATTCATTAGTTGCGTATAACACCCAGTGCACCATGCAATACGTGCCCTCCATACTACCCATGACCAGCCTATCCCATTCCCCCACCCCCCTCCCCTCTGAGGCCCTCAGTTTGTTTCTCAGAGTCCAGAGTCTCTCATGTTTCATTCCCCCTTCTGATTACCCCCCCTTTCTTTGTCCCTTTCTTCCCCTACTGATCTTCCTAGTTCTTATGTTCCATAGATGAGAGAAATCATATAATATTTGTCTTTCTCTGCTTGACTTATTTCACTTAGCATTATCTCCTCCAGTGCTGTCCATGTTGCAGCAAATGTTGAGAATTCGTTCTTTCTGATAGCCGAGTAATATTCCATTGTATATATGGACCACAACGTCTTAACCCAGTCATCTGTTGAAGGGCATCTCGGCTCCTTCCACGATTTAGCTATTGTGGACAATGCTGCTATGAACATTGGGGTGCATATGGCCCTTCTCTTCACTACGTCTGTATCTTTGGAGTAAACACCCAGTAGTGCAATGGCTGGGTCATAGGGTAGCTCAATTTTTAACTTTTTAAGGGACCTCCACACTGTTTTCCCAGAGTGGCTGTACCAACTTGCATTCCCACCAACAATGTAGGAGGGATCCCCTTTAAAGAAGAGCTTTTAATAGCTTTTTTATTACATATATTATGTGGAATACATCATAAAGATACTCTCAAAGATTTAGCTGAGCTACCCCTTTAATCCGGCTAAACAAAGTTTGTATTACCTTCCAGCAGATATTTACACTCTGGTACTAAACAATGATTCCTATGTTTTGGTCCATTGTCTGAGTCCAGAATGTAGTGTTCCTGTTCACAGTGGCATGAAAAGAGTCAGGATGCGGGTCAATTTTCTAGAAAGATATATGTATTTAATTTATAGTTCTTTTAATCTTCAATTAAATTCTTCCTGTTTCTGCTGTTGGACAGCTTTCCATTTTATGAATTTCAGATGGTTTTGCTTGCTCTCTATCATCCTTGCTTGGTGTGCGAGACGTAAGGTCATACTTCTGCACAGCCCTGGACTTAAGCTCAAGACTTTGGCATGGAGCTCTGTATATGACAACAAGGGAGGCTGAGGGCTGAGAAAAAGGGGATCGGATCCTGAGTGAAGGTGATGCCAACCAGTAATTTCTGCATGGTGATAATGAACTTTTTTTCATGTATCTTTTGAAATGTGTCTTCATTCTTTGTTTAAATAAACTCTATTATGGCTTAGATCTAATGTGGGAACCTCATTGCCCAGTAGAATCTAATTAGGGGGAAACAGTGCTAATAACACCTAGAAAAAATTAAGAGCTGGCGACTCCTGATAGCCCTTTAATCATTCTCTTTAATTTACTGATCCATAGATCCTCAAGTCTGGCAGCCTCCACTCTGCAATGTACTCCTGCTGTTTAAATCCACTTAAAATCAGAATTTTATTTACCTTGTATTGTATTCTGAAACACTCTGAAAATATTTCCAACATGACGCTCAGGATTTCAATATCTCCAACGGCAGTCAGGTTTACATATCTTAAAATTGCCATGGACTCCATCCAAATTCCTATCTTCCTTAAGCTTGCCTTTCTGCTTCTCACTGGCCCCTTTGCATCATGGTGACTCTGAACATGGTTTTAATATATTGTGATTTCTACAATTCTGGCATCAAATGCTAAGTTTTGGTCTTTGAGGCAGTTCTCAATCATTATTGTAGCTTGAAATGCCAACTAATATTCCAGCACCATTCCAAGACTACCGCACATAGTAAGTACTTTATGATTTATTTTACAATTCTGATGCTAGGATACTAGAAACTTGGATAAAATAAAATGTCCTATTTTTCAAGTCACATTATTCCCTCCGTACACCTTGTTTTTTAACCAATTTAGCATGATGATCTATGAGGGAGGTAGGGGGGCAGGTAGAAGTCGGTGGACTAGAATCATGAGACATTTGTAAAAGATTCATGTGAGTAAAAAAATGGACAATAGATCATTAATTGATTTGCAGCCTAGTAACACTACCCAAAAGATGTTGACCAGTATGATTAAATTTAATGAAACTTTGAAACCTGTTTGAGTCAACCAAGCAGGTAACATTCATGGGCTGCCTGTGGCCTCTGCTTTCTCTGTTCTTGATTTGTTTACAACTTAGCTGAGGCAACAAGAGTCATCTCCCATCCCGGAAGCTTAGACAACAATAAAGCATATCAGTAACGATTAGATGTTAGGCTACTTAGATTGATTTGGGATTTCTGAAAGAGACTCGGTCAAGAGTAAAAGTGGCATTGCTCCTTGGTTTCACTAACCATACTAAATTCCCAGCAATCTCTTAGGAAAGGAAATCCTCCTCTATACCTTCTGAGAACAATAGATTTGGGGAAGCAAAAGCTAGGAAGACTGAGCCAAGTCTTCTATCTCTCACTCAGTGTCTCAAAAGCAGTCATCTTGAGGAAAAGGAGGAAGCTTAGCAGCGAACTGCAAGAGCTTTAGGAGTCCTGGGAAAGGAACAATCAGTACTCCCCGGTGGGAGTCAGTCAACACATCATGGAGAGATAGGGTATCCATCTTACAATGCCTTTTTTCTGATGGTCTGATTAACACAATTGTCAGGAGGCTCAAAGATGATGACGTTTTGCTCTTCTGAAGGCATACTGTGTAAAGAGGGGAAACAAAGGACAAGATCACCAGCAAGATTCGAAAGACAATAAGCCATCAAGAATGGATACAGAGTCTGTGAAGAAAGTAACCTGCTCCTTGAACTGAATCTGTACAATTGGCATCCATTCCCTAACCTTTCAATAATCACCACACTGCAGATATTCCAGAGACCGTGATGGCAGAGTTAAAACTGACAAAATCACAAATGCATGGAGCCCTCACGAAAATATACTGTGATCATTTAAAATGCAAGATGTTTTTAATCACCAGACAACAAAACAAAACAAAACCCACACAGTTCAAAGCTCCAGATGAACAGCCTCTCCTGGCCGTGAAATTTGGTTTTTGTGGACATCACTACTGAAAGTAGCTCTGTCTTAAAAATGCCATAGACCTGTTTGAACACTTACAAGAAAAGCCAAAATGCCTGGAAGGCTGAGCTTTAATTAAACATTAAAAACCTCTGCTAATAAAGTATTTAGGCATTTAACTCCAAAGTGATATAAGGTGCATCAGAAAAACAAGAACATTTTCTTCTGTTCTGGTAATCAAATTAGATTTTTTAATATTCGCAATTCTGTTCAATTCCAAACACCAGCACATATTCAGTGCATTCAACCCCCCAAACACTTCATCATTTCATTAATTTTTACAGCTTCAGGTATCATAGTGGTGTTTTAAGAAGAGCATACTATTGAAGTAAAGCAGGATAACAGTTTGGAGGTTTATAAAGCACTTGTTTCTTGTGTTAATAGTGTATCATTATCATAAACTTGAGAATAGAATGAACTTATTTACTATTAAAAGGAAATTTATGGAATGTCTAGCCACCACAGTCACCTAGCCATATAAAACCATAAAGAGAAGAGATGGCGGCACAAATTCCACACCGACTGCTGTTCTAACAATCAGGCCAATGAAGTGTGCTACGGTCTCCATCTGCCGATTTACTCAGTTGTCTGCACCGATAAGAGCAGCATATAAATGGCATGAATACGTACGTGCCTATCTTGTGTAGAATCTGTAGACGTCTACAGAACATGCCTATGTTACAGATGGGATTTTTTAATTCAGTAAGAGACCAAATGATACACTTCCCTGAAATCTCTGAGAGGCAAAACAGAGGGGCTGACGTTAAGACAGAGGGATGTGACCTTAAGATGATGATGGCCTGCCACGGAAATGGACGTTTGGGTAGACTTCATGGCCACCTTCACAACTTGGTTTGAGAAGAGCCTGAATGGTCTGGATGTCCCAGAACGTGTTTGTAGCCATGTGTCTCACACGGAGATATTATGGAATCCTTTTAAAATGCAGCTGCCTCAAACTGAGAGGAATTTATCAACCTGACTGCTAGTAACTGAAGTTCTGAAGGCTACAGGACACAGACAAGAGGTATCATTTAATTGGGGAAGGATGGCTCAGCAGAGGTTGGCAGCTGGGGGCAGTAAGAAGACACTGGCTGGGGCGAGGGGCGGCAGGGGGGCGGGGAGAGGGAATTGAGAAACACTTTTATGCTCTTGTTTTAAACGACTTCTCTAAAGCATCTGAAACTCTTCATTTATTCTATATATTTTAATTTTCAAAAATCACAAAATGGTCAGGATCTTGGGTATGGAGTTCAGTAGCCTGAGGTTTACATCTTGACTCTTACTCTCTCTAGCTGAGCAGGGTACTTTGCCTCTGTAAAGCCTCAATTTCCTCGACGATAAAATAGAACTATAAAATAAGAACAAAGTGGTGAAAAGGTTGAAATGAAACATGACTAGAGTACTTAACCTAGAACTCAGTAAGGAGTTGACAAATGTTATTCTCATAGTGTGCGTTTCATTGAAAAGTCACTATAAAAGTAAAGAAATATTTTAATAACAATATCCAATCCCTGATGTATTCAACCAAATATTGAGTGCCTAATATGTACCATACATTGAAGACACAGAGGTGAACTAGTTAAGTATGATTCATATTTCCTAGAGAAGCTTGTATTTTGGTAGCATTAAACATGCACTTTTAAAGTTCATATTGTGGATATTACTTCAAAGGAAGTCAAAAGAGGCAGTGATAGAAAATAAAGGGCGGTCCATGCTCTATATAATCGTTCATATCATTTATCCTTCAATCATGTATAATTTTTATAAAGATGCAATTTCAGTTTGCATCTTTGTCACCGCCTATTATATCACAAATATTTTCCAGATTCTCTATATAGATGTAATCATTTTTTAATGATTAAGATCCCTGAGTGTTGTTGCTTCATTATTTGATAAGCCAATTCCTTATTGTCATACATTTAAAGGAGATTCCAATATTTGCTATTATCAAAAACAAAGTAGCATACATCTTTAGGCATCCAGGTTTGCTTGTGTCAGAAGTGGGCTTTCTGATCGGAAACCGGGGATGTACTGTATGGTGACTAACATAATATAATAAAAAATCATTAAAAAAAAAAAAAAAGAAGTGGGCTTTCTGGGACAGGGAAACTGTTACAGCACTTGCTTACATACGGCCACAGTGCTGGCCGAAAGCCCCCAGCAACAAATGAATTGCTAATTCTCCAATGTCACTAGCATCAAATCCCAGAGTCTGACACCGTTTCTCCTTGCCTTCTCGGCCATAACCACATCATCTGAATGCCTTTCCAACCTTCATTCTGGAAACCAATTACACTGTACAAATGTAAATCAGAACTGCTTAAAAAGTCACTTCACGTTTCCCCAGCGAGACTGTGAATTCTTGCAGGACAGAAGTCTTCACTACACCTAGCACATAGCTGGGATCACAGATACTCAATTCCAATTTTTTAATTTACTAAATCCCACAAGTTCCCTCCACTCTGTATAAAGCAGGGCACCATTCAACTTGTTATGGCCAGTCATACCTAGGAGGGCCCTGAGTTCTAGGATGTGAAATTGGGAGTGGGTGCACGTTCTCTGTGCCATCCCTTTTGCAGTTTATCATCCAATCAGCATTGAGAAGTTAATACTTAATGAAATTTATACAAAATCCTGCCACACGATGCTAGGCAGCAATTTCTTCCTGATCCCACCGCGCTTCACACCCTGGCCTATACTTACAACCTATCAGAACACAAATCTGCATTCCTAGGGCTCCTCAGGGATGCAGAACAGCTCTTTTGCCTGTGTTCTTAGGTACATATGCCACTAGCAAATGCTGTTTGCATGCCTCTGCCCAAATTAAAGTGATCAGTCTGCCCTGTTGACTTTAATGGAGGTAATCACCAGTTCACATTCATGAACAAATTGATGTGCTTGCTTCATAGCTGAATCATCAGCATAAATCTATACCCTTCATATATAAAAACCTCTGTGGCTTAAAATAATGCAATAAAATATCACCTAATGCTTTCTTGATGCCTGTTCATCAATAATGTGTGGTTATGTGAAAAGGATAGGAGAGACTTAGAATATGTTATCTAGAATCATGCAGTGAATATAATGCCATTTTAATTACTGAAGGCCTCCTGAGATTCTGTTTTCTCCAACCTTTCATTGAGGAAATGAATTATTATGGTCCACTATTATTTGGTTTCTCAGAGTCCCATGTAATAAACGTAATTTTCACTGACTTTCAGTGAATAGAATCCGTTCACCTTCATATATGTGAGATGAATGTCTCACTGTGTACCAGGGGGCCTGGAGCTCCAGGATCTAGATCTGGTGGTGGAGAAGGCTGCACTGGAAGCATCCAGTGCTTGGCTTTTAGCAGAAGTCAAGGAACTTTCACAGAAGATGCAGATGAATAAATGAGTGCATCTACTCTGCGTAGTTTGGTCATCAGTCAAGATGACAGGTGGACATGTGGAATCAAGGCCATAACCAGAGTGCAGAGGGATCTAACTATCTAAACCAATACTGAATCTGTGACTTCAGCCACCTGTGCACAGAATTCCATCTTGATATGAGGGAAGTCCCTATTTCCTCTACTTTATGGCTCTGGGTTTTTTTGCGGGGGGTGGGGGGCAGTGAAGTTGCCTCCATCAATTAAATCGTTAGTAACTGGCCAAGGTTTAATTTAGGGTGCACAAGTTCCTGAGGACCTCGCATTCACACTGGCCAATAGGAATAGATCTCTCTTCTAAATCTCTTCAGGCTTACCGCCTATACCACTAGTGACTACTTACCACATGCTGCTATTTGTGATGTGTGCAGACAGATGAATACATACCTGCACAATTAGATATACAGAAAAATAGATATCATGCATCTTCAATTAAATTTCAACCTTCTTGAGAATGGTTGTGTTTTATTCATCCTTATGGCTCCTACAGCTCCCTGTACAAGATCTTGTATTCCCAGGTAGCCTCCCTATCCTGTTTTCCTACCTTCGGCCCCACCTGCATTTATCTCTAATGAGTCCTACTCCCTTAGTGCAGTTTACCCAGAAAAAGGACGCTAATTGATTAATCAAAGTAACTATCCACAAAGGTAGTTATTTTCTTCTCCTAGAAAAAATGTAATATTCTCTAATATATTCCTCCTACTATAAGACCTTAACCCAATTAAGATGTTCTAGTCCTTAAGAATTTTAAGGAAAAATGTACACTGTAGAAACTTCAGGCCCCCCACGCAAGCTATTGGAGAAATACGTAAGGACAAGGGGCTTTCTTTAAGCTCTGTCATCTTATCTAAAATTTCTTCTTTCCTTTCTCTGGCCACCTGTTTTGGTGAATAAAGTAGTATGGGAGCACATCTTTGCCCATTCACTTGCATGTTGCCTGTGACTGCTTTTGCACTATAAGGGCAGACTGGAGTAGCTGCAACAGGGTTCACACACCCACAGACTATGAATATTTCCTATCTAGCCCTTTACAGAAGAAGATTGCAAACTCCTGACTTAGATGAAAACTTGGGTAGAATCAACCAGTCAATTTTGTCAGACTGGTTGAATATGCCAAGGCATCTCCGTAGCAGGAAATAGGAAAGGTATTGTATTTATGACACAAGTGCAATCAACAAAATCAAGTAGATCAGAGAGGGACTCACATTCTTAGCCTACAAAAACATGTGCCCCTCCCAGGTCTACTTAACAGTAAGTTCTGAAACCAAAAAAAAAAAAAAAAAAAAAAAAAAAGAAGAAGAAGAAGAAGTTGGCCTAGGGGGAGACAGGAGAGCTGAGAGAGGGACAGTGATGGGACACCTGGAAGGGCCTCAAGGATGTTCTCCACTGCCCCAAGCATTTACAAGAGACGTTTGCTGGTGAATAGGGTCAAGAGAAGCAAAGAGAAGTCAATAATGCCCTGTGGCTAATCTCACAGTATAGCCCTATCAACCACCCCTTCCTGAAACAGAAGGGTCACTCTCCACTCTCTGGGCTTCTTTGGATAAGCCGACATGGTCAATTTTTGCAGCCTTCCATTTGTACTCATGTCCTTTCTGGATATACACTTTATCTTTCATTACTCCCTACTCTATACCTAACCCACCTGAAACTCTATCTCCCCTGGCCTTTAGCAATCCGCACAGGGAGCTCAAGACAAAGACCTAGAGTATAACTCACAGAAGGTACTGGTCCCCCAATGGCTCTTTGGCAGAAGTGTGTGCCTAGTCACTGCAATGGGCATTGTTCTGAGGAAGAATCCTGGAAACCTGTCTCATTACAGCTTTGGAGGGCTCTAAGTAGACCAGAGCAAGGGGGTATGGGAGGTAACTCAACTTTGGTCCTAGGACACACAAGGGAAGAAACTGAAGAAATGACCTTCAAACAAGCTCCATCCCTTAACACCCACCTTCCCAGCCCTCAGGCACCTATACGTTCTTTCTTTCTCTTCACTACCTCTTGGAATCTTTCCAGGCTTGGTCCCTCAGACCTGCTTGCTCCATCTCATCTGTACTTGATTGTTAGCTATTCCTTTGTTTATTTCAGATGTCTCATTTAATTCTTCCCCCAGGTCTCTCATCAAATTTCAGTTCTCCCCTTAGTCTGAATCCAACCTTGTGTGAGTGCGGAGCACAGCCCCTTCTCTAGGGCTTTCCCCTAGGGGCAAACCCACCCATTCCCACACTCAGAGGGGGCGGTAGTCCAGGTCCCTCAGTGACAAGGAAGGGGACGGAGCTGTCAGTATCTGCTGCATCACAGGCTTATGAAACAATGCCAACAAAGCCATCCACGTGTAGCAACATCAATACTCTCCAATTCTCTGTCACATGTGTTCATTCTCAGCCCAGTTCTGCTCTGGACCTGCCTTGATATTCTCACTCCTGCTTCAAGTTCTCCTTTGTTTAATACATAGGATGGCTTTTGCCTAGCTATCTAGCATCATCATACTAGTGGGCACCGTCTCCCTCACTTCTATCATTTCCTGTGGCTATTATAGCCCTTTTCAGAAAGAACACAGCCAGCCAAAGCCTCCTGATTTCACTGATAACTAATGCTTTTACAAACCTCTCCCAAGCTAGAAACTCCCTTGTTAACTTCCCCTCCTCCCTTCCCACTATGGGCCACAAGCCCCTAGTGATGCCTGCAAATGTACCAGAGCCTTGCTCATCTCTGAAATCTGACACATTTCTATGCTGCTCAAAGAGCAGGGCAGAGCTCTGCCAGAGAGTATGCAGCAGAGTTAGTCCAAGTCACCTGGGAGCCATGTCAAAATGGGCTCTGTCACTTGGAACTCCTGTTCTTCTTAGGTGACCTTCAAGTAGCCACTTCCACCCTGTTGGGCAACAGATGTGGCCATCACAGTCCAGAGCCATGACCACGTCTGGACCCAGATGCATCCTGGTTTCATCAACAGGCCCTCAGGAGACCATGGCCAGGTCTAGACAGAAGGAACAGCTGTGCCTGCAAAAACTCATGTCAACTCCCCACCACTATTACGTTCATAACCGATGCTCATAGGAATAGGCCGAGCCCCACAATGCCCTTCAAATGTGCCTCAGCTTAGCAACTGTCTACAACAGAACCTTTCTGGGGTCATTCTCAGTGGGTCATTTTTTCCCTCCTAGCTGAATCAGTCGTCTGAGTGAATGGCCAGTCAGCTTGACCTTTCAATCTGCTATGTGAAATAAAGCTAAAGACGGTGTTCTAATAGTCCCAGAGAGAAGCATGTAATGAGAAATTCTATACATCTTGCTTCTGTTTAGCTTTGTGCTCTCCAGACTAGCTGTTTAACTGTGGCCTTTTGCCTGGAATAAGCTCTGCATTTTTTTTTCCTCCATGGGACCCAGGCGTAGCAAGTACACTTGTTGTGGGAACACCAGTAATATTGTGTGTACACAGAGAGGAGGGGAGAGAAAGAGGCCTATAAAGATATTCAAGGGTCTCTGTCAACATAAATGCCCTTAGCTAAAAAAGACAGAATTACAATTATCAACATTCCCCTGAAGCCTGAGTAAACTAACTTTCATGGGGCTTCATACCTATTATTTCACAACAGAATATTATGCAGACACAGAGGTCTCTTTTTTGGTTGGCACCGTTTACTGATGAAATAGGGGTAACAAACTATGTCCACGAGCCCAGTGTAACTAGTGGCTTGTTTCTGTATGACCTTCAATCTAAGAATGGTTTTAACATTTACAAAGGATAGTTAAAACGTACACATACACCTCAACACCAAACAATCTGATTAAAAAACTAGGCAGAGAACTTGGACATTTTCCAAAGCAGACATACAGATGGCCAACAGACACATGAAAAGATGGTCAACATCACTCTTCATCAGGGTAATGCAATCAAAACAATGAGATATCACCTCACACCAGTCAGAACGGCTAGTATCAAGAAGACAAAAAATAGGTTTTCGCAAGAATGTGGAGTAAAGGGAACCCTCACGCACTGTTTGTGGGAATGCAAACTTGTGCAGCCTCTCCAGAAAACAGTAAGGAGGTTCCTCAAAATATTAAAAATAGAAATGCCATATAACCCAGTAATCCCACTACTGGGTATTTACCCTACGAAAATGAAAATACCATTTCAGAAAGATGTATGTACGCTATGTTCATTGCAACATTATTTATAATAGCCAAATATGGAAGCAACCAAAGTGTCCACCAATAGATGAATGGATAGTGATTAGATAGATAGATCTAATAGTAATTATATTATATAATCACTACCCATTCGTCTATTGCGTATATATCACATCTTTACATGCACATGCACACACACACAATCACATACAACAAAATATTAGTCAGCCATAAAAAAAAAAATGAGATCTTGCCATTTGTGATATGGACAGACCTAGAGGGAAATAAGTCAGCCAGAGAAAGACATATACTGTATGATTTCACACGTATGTGGAATCGAAAAAACAAAACGAATGGACAGACACTTAAATACAGAGAGCTGCTGTTTGTCAGAGGTGGGTGGGCGATGGGTAAAATAGATAAAGGAGATTAAGAGGTACAAACTTCCAGTTACAAAATAAGTAAGTCATGGAGATGAAAAGTACAGCATAGGAAATATAGTCAGTAATATTGTAATAACATTGTGTGGTGACAGATGGTGACTATACTTATCGTGGTGAACATTGACTAATGTGCAAAATTGTTGAATCACTATGTTGTACACCTGAAACTAAAATAACATTGTATGTCAATTATACTTCAATAAAACACATACAGAAAAAATATGCGAGACCCTATGTGACCCACAAAGCCTAAAATATTTAGTACTTTGAACAATAAAAGTCTGGTAACCTGTTGAGTATGGTATGCTTATAAATATGAAGACTTCTCTGTTGGCTGTCTGCACATAGACCAGGGTAGAAATTGTTCCAAATGCTTCAGTCCTGGATGTCCTTTGCCTCTGTTCAATGAAGCCCTCTGTGCTTATGCCATACCAGAAAAGAGCTTGGGGAAATGTTCTTCAAAGGCAAAGATCTTTTTATTCCTCATTCCTTTATATTTATTATCTAAACCCTATTACATCATTCATCAATTCACCAGATTTAGGTTCCCTAAAAATCTGATATATCCTCAGGGACTAAAAGCTGCCAAGTTTAAGAATGTTGTGAAGAGGGGAGTCTGGGCTCAGCTGGTTAAGCGTCTTACTTCGGCTCAGGTCATAATCTCAGGGTCCTGGGATTGAGCCTGGCATCTAGCTCTCTGCTCAGTTGGAAGTCCCCTTTTCCCTCTGCCCCTCCACCTGTTCATGCTCTCTTGTGCTCCCCTGTGCATTCTCTAGTAAACAAAATCTGAAAGAAAGAAAGAAAGAAAGAAAGAAAGAAAGAAAGAAAGAAAGAAAGAAAAGAAAAAGAAAAGAAATGTTGCAAAGAGTCTAAGACTTCTAAGAGAAATCACAAAGATTCAGTACAAAAATCATGTTGGAGGGAGTATCTCTAGAAAATGGGCAAAACTTACAAAGTGCTTGGGTGGCTCAGTCAGTGAAGTGTCTACTTTTAGCTCAGGTCATGATCTCAGGGTCCTGGAAGAGAACACCACGTGGGGCTCCCTGCTCAGTGGGGAGTCTGCTTCTCCCTCTCCCTTTGCCTCTGCCCCTTCCCCCCTACCCTGCTCTCTCTCAAGTAAATAAATAAAATCTTTAAAAAAAAAATTACAATTTACAAAGGGTCCACTTTGAAGAAAACAGCACTCATTTGGATGAATATGTTGTATGTAGAGGCTGTTCCTTGTAGACACCAGACACATTAGATCCATAATAATGCCAAAGACGGGAGTCTGGCTCACTGTTTCACAGCAATAATATATGGGGAAGAACTTTGCTACTCAAAGTATTGTCCACAGGCTAGTAGAAGAGCCATATTCTGTAGGATAGTTAGAAACCCAGAATTTTGAGTCTGTCCTAGATCAGCTGAATCACAGTCCAAATTTTATAAACTCCTCAGGTAATCCCCAGGCACACGGTAGCTCAAAGTATCGGCATATAATATAACCAGCATCAGATGTGAAACTGGAGAGTTCTTCCGGGTGGGCAAGTCAGTTGTTCTCTTTAAGTTGGCATGTCCTCCTCTACAAAATAGATAGAATGCCGAACTTCCATCACAAGGCTAAAGGTTACCAAGGTGTCAAACAGTGTTCCACAAAAGGGTAAACCCTGTTAAATGATTAAGTGAGCTACTACAAGGCAGTAAATATGAAAGCGTGGTGGGAAGAGTGACTCCATAGAAGATGTTGAACTCAGAAATTGAGCCTCTACTCTCTTCGCGGCAAGAGGCTGGACACTGGCTAGAGGAAGTCAATGACCAACTCACATAGGAATATATGATGTAAGACTCAGAAGGGACTTAACGAATCTTCTAATCCAAGGTTCTAGCCTTAGATGGACATTCTAATCATCTAGAGTTAAAAAAAAAAAATTCCAACGCACAGGCCTTACCACAGAGGTTCTGGAGTGGAGCTTACACATCAGGTTTTCATTTTTAATCCCCTAGATGATTCAAGTGTACAGCTAAGGTTGAAAATTACTGATTTGGCCAAACAAACTCTTATTCCCTTTCCCACGTGCCCCGCCTCCAGCCATTTTACCAAAAAGAAAATTTATTCTAAAGGTCTTAGAAAACTTTGCCCTGGTCATGCACCTGGTTTGCTCTCAAACGGACGCCAGGATTCAGGTCGTTTGATTTCTGTCATTTTTAACTTTGGATGCACATTGAAAACTCCCAAGAAGCATTAACAACAACAAAAAAATGTGATGCCTGGGATTTACTCTCACAGATTCGGATATACTTCTTGGGTGTGGACTAAACATTTCATCAAAGGAGATTCTGATTCTGGAGGTCTGTAAGGGGCCTGACAGTTCCTGCTTCTAAAAGACTCCCAAGGCAGTGCCTAAGATAAGGCAAATTTCAGATAAAGCTGATCTAAACCAGGGCTCCTATCAGTACCCCTGGGAATTCATTAGAAATGCAAATTCTCAATGCCTCCTATCCCCCAGACCTGCTAACTCAGAAACTCAGAGGGGGGCCCAGCTATGACCAGTCTTCTCATCTCTAGACAGTAGGAGTTTCCTCCCCACTGTACCTGTTCTACTTTATGAAAAAAAAAATTTATATATATATATATATAAAATATCCAAATCATTTTTTAATCTATAAAAGGAAGCTATTTGAGAGTTTTTTTTTAACACTTTTAATTAGAGAGGCCTAATTATTAGGCCTCTAATTATTCATGAATATTCTGGGTAGGAGTGAAACCCTGTGATGTGACACAAAGCACTGTCCTGGCATTCAGGGTGGTGAAGTCAACTGGGTCATATTGCTTAGATTTTTTTCCACTGAAACGTAGATGTGTGCACACACAAAGACCACCTTTTGTTACCCACGCCCCACACCCCTCCCCCAATGTTATAAGAATGGCAAGAGCAGGATAAAAATCCATGTAGTTCTTTATCTCCAGGATTCTTAGAGAAGTTTAAGTTCAAGGGATTCCTGGATACATATACCCCGTGCTTAAGACTCTCAGACTCGCTTTTTCACTCAATGCTCACAACACTTGAAATAAGAAGACTTGGAATGTGTAGTAATTATGCACTTTCTGAGGAAGCTTCATGTATATTTTCTCGTTATATAAAACTCTATGAGGTAAGTACTATTATCATCATTCCCATATTGTAGATGAGCAAATTGAGGCAAAGTGGTTAGTAGCTTCTCAAGGTCACACAACAATAAGCAGAAAGGTTAGGTTTGAACTGCACACTAACTCCAAAGCATATTCTCCAAATTCCTACGTGATCCTCATTTATTACTCACCACAACCTTGAAAACAGGCTGTAATTTATATTTTACAGATAACAAAGTAGAAGCTAAGAGAGGGTATGTAGCTTGCCGGGAATCATACAAGGTAGTAAGTGGCAGAGCCAGGATTTGAACCCAGAGTCTGTTTCCAGGCCCCCTGTGTGTATGTAATACATATACACGTAATGTATCTATTACTGTATATAGCACTCTTGCACCTCCTGTAATCCTGCCAGTGGGGAAGGCAGTCATTGTCTTTATAGATAGTTAAGAGCCAATGAGGCTGCCTCTCGCCTTTAACTTAAAGTCACTTTCTTAAGAAGAATTTAGGAAGAGCTGATATGGTAAGGAAGATGAATGCCCCTCTAGAGTAAGACCTTTGACAGAAAATACAGTTTCCAAGGAACAGGCTAGAATAGGAGAGCGAACGCAAAGGCATGAAGGAGGCAATCTGATATTGACAGTGGAGAGCAGATTAGAGAAAGAGATTGGAGAGTTAGGCTTAGTTGCTACAGTTGTTTTGTTTTAGTTTTTAACTTGACGCTAGTCTTGCTCCCGAGGTTTACCCAGACACAAGGGCTGTCAGATTCAGATTGCCCTAACCTGACCATTTATTATTTTCCCCTTATCTCAGAAACATGAGGGAAGGGGTTTCCATCGAATGGAGGGGTTACCATGAATGCAGCTCATTCAGAATCGAAATGGCATTGACCAATCCGGTCCTCAAAAGAAGGCTGCAGGCACCGGCCTTACTGGATTCCCACTCCCAGGCAAGGACAGTCTTGTGGCACACTGAGCTCATCTTACCAAGACAGCAGGAGAGGGTTCCTGAGCGGGGGTTCCAAAGTAAAATGCAGCCTAAGACCATGTCTTGGGCTAGCTTCCTGCCTCCTGCCTCTCTAAGCGACAAGAAAGAAGATAGCAAAAGTTGCCCTAAAAGAAGATCCAGCTGTGTAATTCTATCCCAGGCTAACCAGGGACCACCAGAGAAGGAGAGTTCATGAGAGGACACTGCTTGGTTTGGGCTTCATTCATTCACTCACTCACTCAACACAATCTCCATGGTAGGCTCTGTGAGGTCAAGCAAAAGAAAGCAACATCATCTCTGCTTTCACAGAGTCTCCGATGCCATTGGGTGAGCCAGCGCAGAAAGGAGCGAATGCAGGGAGACCTAAAATAATGCTGCAGTAGAAGTCTACGTTGGCTTGAGTGGAAGGGAGCAGGAGGCTTGTAGGGCAGGGGTTATTCAAGGGTTACTTCAATGATATAAGTCCCAAGGCAGGCATATGGCAGACCCTAAGGTGGGGAAGAAGGTTAAGGTCAAGAGTGGAGGCTGGGAGCATAGGGAGGGCATTTGAGGGAGAAAAAATATTATGTGAGCCAGGTCCAAAGAGCCTAGGGTATCTGGAGATTGGAAGCAGGCCTTTAAGACTGAGTGTGTAGGAAAGGACAGCAGGCAATACTACTGGGGATAGAAGTCAGCGCTAAAGGGGCGCCTGGGTGGCACAGCAGTTAAGCGTCTGCCTTCGGCTCAGGGCGTGATCCTAGCGTTCTGGGATCGAGCCCCACATCAGGCTCTTCTGCTATGAGCCTGCTTCTTCCTCTCCCACTTCCCCTGCTTGTGTTCCCTCTCTCGCTGGCTGTCTCTCTCTCTGTCAAATAAATAAAATCTTAAAAAAAAAAAAAGAAAAAGAAAAAAAAAAAGTCAGCGCTAAAGATGGTAGAACTCTCACTTTCCACATAGGCAATGGTAAGAGATTTAAGCAGGTGAGTGACGATTGGACAGATGTATTAGGAAAAGCACTTGGGCACCTGTTTGGAAGTGGAAGAGAATGAGATAGAGCAGGGTCATGCCTATAGAGTCAGATTCCCATGGAAAGAAACATGCACCTACTGCAGAGGAGAAAACAAGGTGCATGGAGGCCAACTCACAGGATAGTTTTCAGAAGGTACCCCTTCTGACCCCTATTATACAGATGAGGACATTGTGACTCAGAGTTTACGTACATCTCGCATAATCACACCGTTGGTCAGATTCAGAGCCAGGGCTAATCCATGGTCTGTCTCCCAGACCTGTGCTCGCCCCACTGTGTACCCCTTCTCCACAGCTGTTCCCCTGCAGTTCCATCTCCCCAGCTGAGACAGGGATTGGCAACTCCTGGGGGGCCAAGACCAAAAGGTTCTATGCTTTTGCTTACTCCTATCCCCAGCCAGAGGTCAAGTCCAAGCCCCACATAATCCAGAAAGTCTTCCCTGACCAACCCCACAGAGGCTAATACATACAATCTTCCTGGGACTCTGAAATCTTACCATATTAGTTTAAAAATTCTCAGATTTGATTATCTTAAAGCTGTTCTTCTCTGTGAAGAGCTTGCCTTCCCAATTAGATCACCTGCTTCTGAAAGGCAGGGACTGTCCCCCTCCACTAATCTCAGCATGACATATGTTGAGAACACAACAGATACCAAACCCGCCTGCACGCAAGCTTCCACCGTGGATACCTGTGCCTCTCACTCCTCACGACAGGGGAGAGAAATTCACCTTGGAGCCTAGCCCCCTTCACATGCTCACAACTGCAATATAAAAAGCCCCGCTGTGACATAAATACTGTCATTGAAGTTTAATTTCAGCAATAGGAATTGACATAGCCTATCTTCCTCGCTCCATCTTCTACCTTATAACTTTCTCTTCCCACAGGCCTGCCATTATCAGCAAATCACTAGCATTTTCCTCCTTTTGCTTCCCTTTCCCACGCTCCAGTCATTCACATTGAGTTTCTTCTCTCAATTTACAGCTCAGATTTATACATCTTTTTTGATTCTGTTAAAAGTTGCTTCTCTCCACTCACCGGGACCAACCTAATATTTACTCAGCCTTTGTCACGTTTACACCTCAGCTTTCATTTCTGCTCACCAATTTCTCTCAATTCTGTTCTCCTATTCAGCCTGCTTGAGATGTTCAAGATTGCTATAAATGGTTTTTTCATTAAAAAGCTCTTCCTGCTTCTGCACTGGTATGCTATCCAGATGATTCTCAACACTCTCTTAGGTGATCTCATTCACTCCTGTGACCTTCACTATTTTCACCTTTGAGTTGAAAATACCCAAATCATCATCGCAATCTTTGAATTCCTTCTTACACTCTTGATGTTATTTTCTGAGTTGGTTGGATTCCTCCAAAAAGGTGACCCACATTCACCCCAAAGGTATGATTCCACCAAAAACTATGCTCCCCTCCCATTTAATCCTGCTTAGTTTCAGTAAGGACATGCCTGGTGTCTTAATTACACAGGATAGAAAACTAAGAGTCTTATTCAATTTAAATGCAGACGCTGTCACCATTTTTTAAAAATTATTTTTAAGACCTTATTTGAAAGAGAGCCCACGCGTGCATGAGCGGGGGTGGGGGGGGAGGGGTGGGTGGGCAGAGGAAGAAAGAGAAGCAGACTCCCCACTGAGCAGGGAGCCCGATACAGGGCTCAATCCCAGGGCCCCAGGATCATGACCTGAGCTGAAGGCAGACGCTTAACCGACTGAGCCACCTAGGAGCCCCCAAACACTGTCACCTTTATCTGCAAACTGTCTACAGTCCGCTTCCTTTGTAATCCCCTTGACACTGCCCTAGTTCAAATCTTCATCAACTCTCACTCTGATTACTGGGATAAAAATGCAATCTATATTTTATAGTATCTGAAGCCTTTCAAGCTGGCCCCAACCTGCCAGCTTGATCTCCAGCTTCAACCCTCACTACATCCATTTGCAGCTCAATTCTCTCACCACAGAGAATACAGCCTTCATTGAGACCTGGCCTTCTCAGCCCTCTGTTTCAAGGACGCCTGCAAAATAGCAGAGGCTCACATTAACAACCAAATCACCTGATGGAACTATTTTTGCAATTGAAGAAATCCCCACAAAAAAACATCTCCAGATTTGGACTTTAGACATGACCTCCATTCAGAGCCAGAGTCTGCATGGCTCCCTTGACAGAAACACAGGACCCAGGTTCCAGGTCTGCCTCGTAGGGAACTTCCAGAAAGACCAACAGATAACACAACTTAGTAATGTAATTGTTATGGCAAGTGATCACGTTGTGGGGCATATATTTTTAAAGCAACTTTATTTTTTGGTTTCCGTCTCTTCATTTATTTCCTAGGGCTAGTTCTTCCCTCTCCATGACTTCTCTAGCCATTCTGAAGCAATACAGTCACAATTCAGTTATTCAGTATATTACTTTTCTACAGCTGCTATAGCTAATTACCACAAAATTAGTGGCTTAAAACAGCACAAATTGATTATCTTACATTTCTGAAGGTCAAAAGTCTGAAGTGGGTCTCGCTGGGCTCAAATCAAGGAGTCAGCAGGGCTGTGTTCTTTTCTGGGGGTTCCAAGGGAGAATCCACTTCCTTGCCTTCTCTACCCTCCAGAGTCTGTGCGTCCACCGGCTCGTGCTTCCTTTCCATCCTTAAAACCAGCACCGTCCAGCGGGGTCTTCCTCCTGGTGCCTCACTCCGCCTCTCCCGCCTGCCTCTTCCACTGGTAAAGATGCTTGTGATTACATTGGGCCCACCTGGACTCTCCAGGAGACTCTCCTTACCTTAGAGTCAGCTGATGAGCAACCTCTTTTCCAGCCACAACCTTAAGGGCCTTTTGCCATGGAAACTAATGTTCACAGGTGCCTGGGATTAGGATGTTGTCCTCTTTGCAGGGTGGGGGCAGGAGTCTGCCTACCACATACAATCGTGGGTAAAAGTTAAGGCTTAAATCTTGCTTTAAAGTTCCTCTCCTTCCCCTGACGGTACTGCAATAAGTATCAGGAGGCACTCGGTTAGCTTCTCTTCTGTTTCCTCACTTGGCAGCTTCAACTCCTGCTCCTCCAACCCGCAAGAGTTTTCAAGGGCTCTGGGGTGGGGCAGGTGATGGGAGAAGAGAAAGGGGAAACAGGAATGCCTTTTCTCACTGCACAGTAATGCTGCCCCAACACAGGTTCTGTCTGGGCTTGGCAGGCATTCACAACGGCTCTGTCATCGTGGCTTCCCTTGCTAAGGGCTAATTCATCTTCTCTCCGCTGGCCCTTTACCTGGCCTCAGTCCCTAGGAATCTAGAATACCTTCTGTATTCCCACTGACGTTTATCCCCTCTCCAAGTGGCCATCTTGAATAGGAGCTTGGATCACTCCACACCAAATCTCAAACCCACAGGAAATACCAGTTCTTTTCATGGACAAACTCTGGGAGTGTAGGCCAATTTCAGTGCAACTGACCTTTTATTGCTTCACTGCAGAAGCAGCTGCAGCCTGATTCTTACTCTTTAGAGTCTCCCAACTTGACGAGACCCCATTCACCTGTGTTCTCCACTGGCACATGCAGGACTTATCAGGCTCTCCAGTGCTTTTGTCCAAATCCATTTTCCTTTGCTAAAGATAGGGACTGACACAGCATACCAACAGCCCTCTCCGAAAGTATCTTCCCTCTAATATCTAGTATGCATCCCTTTATACCTCTAGAGTGGGTGAGGGTACTAGGAGTTTGCTAACTAGCTTTCAGCAAGGTGCTCAGAAAAACACACCTCTCGATCTTACACCTCAATTTGGAAAGTGACAGTTGGAATTTCTATTCCATTAGCATTGCTGGTGGAGGAGGAATAAGGGAATCAGGGAAACACAGGAGACAGTCCCCCTCTGTGGGGTGAAAGAGAAAGGGCCTCTAAGCAATAGTAGATCAATAATGAGACTCCACCCTAGAGACAATGTGGTCAGTGAAAGACATGGCCAATATCCTGGAGTGGTCTAGGATGTGTTATTCCATAGGGTGGGCTCATGGGTGTCACCTGTCCTTTATGTGACTGGTCTGATGAGCAGCTGGGCCTTTTGGGACTCAGTTATTTCAACAAATCCATGAGAGCTATTCTGAGACTACTGTGCCATGGGACTACTGTGCTATTTCGGCAGGGCAGGAAATATACCAGCATGTAGTTGTTTCCTATAATTTAAAGGAAACATTACCAAACAGACATGTCACCCTTTGAATACGTATAAAAATTTCTGGGACACAGAATCCAGAGGAGGTCAGAACAGACCAGGTCAAGAGATCAGTTCCAACCTATTATTATCTATGGCTCAGAGCTGTGGTCAGGCCACATGCTGGGGAGTGACAATGCTGTTCCCAATACTTGTGCAATATGGAAACACTTTTTAAATGACTCATGATGTTAAAGCTAGAATGGGATTTAGAGAGCATCTAATCCCTACCTCTTGTGTTAAGATGAAGAAACAGAGTCCTAGAGAGAGTGTGATTTTCTCAAAGATGCTCTATTAGTTAGTGACCAAGCCAGGACTTAAAAGCAGGCACCCCAACTACTAATCTAATGATCTTGCTACTCTTTTAGTCTGGATTTGGCAATGGGTTTCTGTGTTTCACTGTTTCATCAGCACAAAGCATGATGCATGGCAGTGTTCAAAAAGTGTTTCTAGAACTTGCCAATGCTAATTTGTTTTCCTTCTGCATGTTTCTTTCCTGAGCCTTCTCAGCTACACATTCTTTTCCATCTTGGGTGCTCCCCAATTTTGTAAATGTTGTAATGTGCACACAAACATATTGCTATTTTTTAAATCCCTCCTTGACTCAACCTTCAGACATTTCTTTCATATTTTCCACTGCTCCAGTTGAACCTAATAATTATGAGTTCCCTTCTTTCTGTGTGACAATAATGCTTATGGGTTCAAGAGGAAAAAAAAAATTCCTATGTATACTAGTAAGTAAATTATCTTACTCTCTCAATTACCTAGGGCCAGAAAGAAACAAAAACCCAGATGAGCAAGTTCACACATAAGTCTATCACCTATATTGGGTACCAAATTCAGATGTAGTTTCTTGAGAACTAAGGCCAAACAGACAAACATTGGGTTGCATAAGTTCTGAATTTTTTTTAAGATTTATTTATTTGAGAGAGAGTGTGTGTGTGCATGAGTAGGGGGCAAGAGCAGAGGCAGAGAAAATCCTCAAGAAACTCCCTGCTGAGTGTGGAGCCCAACGAGGGGCTTGAGCCCAGGACCCTTAAATCACGACCTGAGCCAAAATCAAGAGTCGGATGCTTAACCACAGAGCTACCCAGGAACCACAGTTTTGGGGTTTTTAATCAACAAAAAGATGCTTACAGATTCAGCTTTGGAAACCAAATTTTTTCTGAAATTAAATGGCATTTATTCACTTTGATAGTCAAGGCAAGGATGTTTAAGAATCTAATAGAAAAACCCCACTGTGTTTTTATGATTGATTAAAACATTCCACTCCAGATAATTACTACTGTTATTATTATCACCAACAATAAGAACAAAAGGCTTGGCACTTTATACCATCCAAAGACTAAGGAGTAATTACAACCAGGAAGTAGAATTAACAGAGGCCCAGGTTTAGACAGAAACTCAACTGAGAATAGTTTCCATATATTTCAATATGCCTAATATTTGGGGCACCTGACTGCCTCAGTCAGTAGAGCATGCAACTCTTGATCTCAGCGTGGCAAGTTCAAGCTCCACATTGGGTGTAGAGATTACTTAAAAATAAAATCTTTAGATTATATATATATGCGCCCAATATTCATGGTGTGTGTGTGTGTGTTAGGGCAGGAGTATTATTCTCTATCCAGAGAGACAAGAAGGCATGGAATGTTCTTGGACAGTTGAAGACTTCCCTGTGTCATAACCAAAATCTGTGTTTCTGTGGGTGTAGGAAGAGGGGGGAATTTGACAGATTGGGCAAATGATGTTCCAAAACCAGAAGACCAGATTGATCCAATTATTCCATCATGACATTCCACACCTACCGAGAGATCACCAGCTCACTCTGCTTTTAACTAAAAAATATTTCATCATTAAAGTAAATGTACAAGATATTCTTCAAGAGTCACTACAGTAATCCACTGGGATCTTAAACTATCAAACCATAGGTCAGAATCAATGCTTTTAATACAAACAGCTTTAAGCAAAGTGTAGCACTTTAAGTCCCACTGTCTCAACCATTCTCTAATGCCTTGCTTTAGAACCAATTCACTCATTGACTACGTGTCACCTGAAGGTATTTTACATGTAATCCCTAGAAATGACCTACTTTAGGGAAGTGAATTCTGGCAAATATCTGGTTAGCATGATCCATACAGACAGGCCAAATTTTGAAATACACACTGATCATAAAATAGTTCAGTTTTCTGCATCAGTAGAGTAGCAATCCAGAACCAATTTAAGGCAACAAAGAATAAACAAAATATTGTCCAGAAAGTGACTCCATTAACGCAATGCATAAAACTTTAAGTGGTATGAATGATTTGGGGTTATATGGCCCAAGGCTTAACTTGAGCACCCTTTTGTGGTAGAATTCCCCAATGCTACCTTCAGCTTTAGAAATTTTCTCAACATAACTTAACTTGACATTACTCATCCCCTAGGAGTCTTTTCTTTGCCTGGTGATTGAGCAGTTAGAGAATGGATAGGTGCCTGGGTGGTCCTGTCATTCTTTAACTCAAAGAAGTAACTCCTACTGAAATTCCAAGGACTAGGGTGGCAGGCTAGCAAGCAGGTGGGCCTCGGGGCATTTTACCCACTCTCACCTGGCAGCAGTGGATGACTGTGATTAAAGACAAAGCAAATCCATGGTGGGAACGTGAAAAAAACAATGTGCCGTGCCGAGCCATCACTGGTGAGCAAATCCAAAGGTGGGTCCCCACCTTTCCCAATCATTGCAAGTTAACTGCTCCTTTGCCTCCTGATGCGGCTGATGGGAAATGAGCCTCCAGGGCTGACAGCTAGAAATTAATTTGATTGATTGATTTTGTGTGTTTCACATTTCGGGTGCAAATACTTTCTCCATCCTGGTGGAGCACATTTATGCTCTCCCATTTTTAGAAAACAAATTTATAGTGCCTAACTAACAGAATTCTTCTGCTGAAGGTCAGAAACAAATGTTCCCATCCATCTCCCTTTACCATTCTGAGCAGCACCAAATGGTTTTCCTTTTTAATTTCAGACTAAAGGGAGGATTGGTTTCTGGGGAGGGGCTAGAGTGACAGAGAGCCACTGGAAGTTAAGAGTTTTCTACTGAAAACTAAACTTAGCATGCCCCCCAGGAGAGGGATGAAGCAAAGACCTAAGAATCTCTTCTGTTTTTACATGGAAGAGAAAATTTCAGTTATGCCTTAACTCAAGTAAAAAGAACACCATTAGGTAAGGACTATTAATTTACCATTTTTAGAAAAGTGGAATCTGGCACCTAATTTGTCTGTATTTCTTGCTCACTTGAGACTAAATTCTGTCCTTGGCAGGTAACTTCCAAAAACTGCAGAGGAGACTAAACATGCATGATCAGAACTAAAAATGGTTAATCCTATTTTCTGAGAGTATAAACAAACTCTTCATTAAAGATGAATATTTTTCAGCTTTTACTTCAACACTAAAAAAGTTCACACGTCCCTGAGAAAGAAAAGCTGATGTTCACTCAGTGCCCTCGACTTGCTCAACCGTGTGTGACAAACGACCAACTCCTGTCAGCTGGAGTTAATCACGGACGTAGCTAAGGAGCTATTAGGTCCAGAGGGGTGGCTTTAATAGGAAGGGGCAGATCTTTGTGGGGTGAGGCAATCAGGCAGTTCATTGCAGAGAGCCACCCTGCCCTTGCCACAAGTGCAAAACCAAGACAACATCGCAATGGAAACCAAGTCTGTGTTTCGTTCACTGAGCGCTTGCTTCTTTTACCTAAATGGCATCTTTCAAACAGGTGTCCAACACCTTTCTGGTATCGTCCACTCTCTCTGCTCTTGCCCTGAGAAAATATTCTAATGTTGTCCAGATATTCATGGTATGAAGTGGCCCAAAGGGGCTCCATATTAGCCAATCAGCTGAATGTGGATTGAGCGGGCTCTGTCAGGGGAAGAAGGGCAGGCCCCCTCCTGCCCCAGGCAGGTTATACTCAGTGGCTCTGCACTCTGCCTTAGGGCGACACACTGTGCTTAATAATGAACTCCATTGGCTGTCTCCTATGAGAAAGTCATCTAAACACCTAAAGGGAAAGGCATAGAGTGAGAAAAAAGAGGGGAGAAAAGATACAGGAAAGTGGAAAGAGAGGCAACAAGGAAGAAAGCACAGTCAGACCTTAGAAAAAACAAACAAACAAACGAAAAACACGTCAGACCTGGTTCCTTTCATCTGGACTTGGGGATGTTTTTGCACATAACTATAAAGATGAAATAGAGGTGCATTTCAGCAATACCAAGGCTTTTGCCATTCATACAGAATCTGAAGCCCCGATTGATTTCCGCGGAAGCCACAGACCTTGGCTATTATCCTTTTCTGTTTTGTTTTCCACAAAGCAGAACAAAGAGTAAATTAGGTCTTCGGTTTCTATGTTTCTTTACAAATCTGAGCTCATGTGGTGAATAATGGAAAACACATTTCAAATTTCTAGAATACATAACGGAAGTTTCTTTTAAGCATTAGAGAAGGATAAATGCTTTCTCATCCTAATGGAGCTCAAGAGAAAAGATTCCAAAGTCAGCCCCTGGCAACTGAAATAATCAATTTCTAGAGAAATGCAGAGGCAACAATATCATCGAGGTGTCAAAAAGTTATCTAAGGCCCCAGTACTTCTTTTTGAGTCTCAGCTTTAGCTTCTGAGTCAGAAGTACTATTATACTTTTCTGACCCATTCAAAGGTATAGAAGAGGCGACTGTCAAATCTTCCTTTTGTTCTGTCCCATTAGCAATTAATTTATCATCTTATCTCCTTTTTCACATTGGAAGCCCTGAGACACAGGAAGAGAAATTTCTATCAAAGTAGAACTGAGCATTCTCTTGCTGATGGGGAAGCAGTGGGTAGAACTCTGGGGAGGGTAAATCTTATGAAACTCATAAGAATGGGCCAGAAAATGAACAATTTCCAAGTGGAAACAGCAAAAAGAAGGCAGTTCACCTAGAAATGATAGGTACCATGAGATTCATTTCATATAGTTGAAGGCTTTTAGTTTCCCTAAGAATGTAGGCTACAAATCTCCCTGTGGAAGGAGAAACCAAAGGTCTTGAGGCACCTCTTCTTATAAACCAGCTTACCTTACAGAGTGTGGATACAGGCTAGAAATACACAAATCTAGCTGGAAAATCAAGTTTAAATTCACAAAAACAAACAAGGCAGAAATACAGATTATGAAAACAAGAGGCCAGGAGTTGATGAAAAAAAGAATGTGTGATTCAGAAGAGAAAGAAAAGGAGGCTTTGTGTTATGGAATAATTATAAATAATGTATAAATACTGAAGAGTGAGCACCTATCTATTTATGGAAGGGAAAATACAAAAAAGAGAGAGAGAGAGAGAATCCTAGTACTAGCCTAGGGTACTCATTAGTTCTGATCACTGAGATCTTCTGAGTCCCTCTTGTTTCAGGGCACACTAGGGTTGCATTTCCTTCTTCCTTATGGTTGGATGGAGCCATGTGACTAGTTCTAGCTAATGAGTTGTGAGTGGAAGTTATAAGTACCACTTCTGTGCTAAAAGTGAGACCCTCTAGAGCTTTCTTTCCCTCTGGGATATAACCAGCAATATTGGACATGATGGTGCTGAGTTTTTGGAGGGTGTTTTGTTAATGCAGCATAACTTAATTTGTCCTGACTGATATACAACCACAACTTTCATTAAATAAATATAAAGCTGTACAGTGGCCCCAAAAAATCTTCCTTGAGGAAAATGAAAGAAATCATGTAAAACTGATACAGGAGTCCTTGTATTCCTGGAGTATACACCTGAGGTGGTACAAAGACTCTGCCAAGAATGAGCTCACCAGCATTTGCGGAAACACAGCTAAGTAACTGTCATCATCAGAGAAATAAAGAAAGCTGGCTGTATCTCTAAGACTTAAGTCTTGAGAAGAAAACTGAAAGAAAAGAAGAAGCCAGGCAGTATTTTTTTTCCTCTCCAATTTACATTTATGTTTCTGAAAGAGGAGCAAAGGGGAATTTCATAGTTATGCAGATGGTATCACGGTTTCTGTTAAGAGAACCACAGGATCCTGTAAAGCAAGGGATGCATCTGCAACTGACTGAAAAAGGAGCACATGTCTCTTATGTAGACAAGGGAGTTACAAAGCAAAACGTTAAGGGAAAGAGAAAAATGTCAAAAAAAATATGCTGTCTACAGAAGAAAACAGTTGTAGCATAAACCATGCATTCTCAGAGGGACAAAAATTAGTTCCTGGAAGGTGGGAGCAAAACAATCTTAGATACTACAATGGTACGCGGCCTTCCAAAAGACCACAGTGCATGAACAGATATACAGTATAAATGTGGTATTAACATTTTATGTAAAAGGTGATTAGAAAAAAAGTTTAAAAAAATTCCTTAGAGGGAGAGTAATAAAAAAAAAGATTAAGAAACACTGGCATAGGTGCACAACTGTAATTTTTAGAGGAAAAACATATAAAGGGGAAAAGATGAAGATACATATTTATAGCCATTTATATACACAAAAACAGAAAATGTTTTTATAAGAAATCAGGTCACTCTGAAATGTTTTCCAGAATTAAGGACGACTTTAAAATGTACTCTGAGTCTTGGTGGAAAAGAACCAAGAGTCCCTTCTTCCATCTTCTGTACATGCCCTAGAAGCTCAGCAGAGAATGCCCACCCCATATCCCCACAAGGTCTTTGCAGCAATGCAGTCCAAACATTTATATTCTAAATCTACAGAGCCTCAGCCACAGATTTATTACCATTTTTTTCCTTTGAACTTTTATTTTTAAACTTGCTTTTGTGAACTCTCTGGTATGTATGGTTCTGTGCCCTATTTTCTTTTCCTTCACTATTATGAACTCTAAGAGGTTACGGTCAGATTTTTTCCAAGGCCCTTTATTTATATTTAATTTCCACATTATCTAACAGATGAGAATTAAATCCTTCCTACATATTCTCAACAAAGACATTTTGGCAAAATCATTCTAGACTGTGATAGATTCTATATCTCTGAAAGATATGGATATACAGTCAATATAGGAGAAGTTGAAATATCCTAACACTATTAAATTTAACCTTGGTTACAATTCTGTAACTTGTATTAGGAATACAGGGCTCTATCCTCTACCAGGTTTATCAAACTATAGACACCAACTGACTTCAACTCTCTTTTTAATCCTTACTCGGATTTTATTCAGTATGTTTCCATCTTGAGATTCAGGGAGTGTGACAATGATACATATTTTGTCAATATATAATGCCACAAGCTCATGTTATAAAATAGAGAGCCTTGACCCCTGAATGTGTTAAGAAAGTGGTAGGAGTACCATCTGTTTGAAGAAGTGCTCCCTGTACTGGAAAGAAGTTGTGTAAGAAACAGCAGGTGTGCTTTGCACTCACCTATGACTATGGCAGACAATGACATTTTGGCTAGGGTGCCTAGTCATGGCTTCACAATTATTCTGGACAAAAGACTTCAACTCCCTAAAGCTAATGTTAGTAGACAAGGTAAAATTTATCACAGAAGAGAGATCTCTAATATCTTTCCATCTCTGAAACTGTGATTATACATTACATTTTTGCCCTACACTGGCCCAAATAGATGCACACTGAGGATATACACAGCTCAGCAGGCATAAAAAGAGGAATGAATATGACAGGTGTTTATGAGTTTATTTCCTAGCAAATGTCTGGATAGCCAAAGCAAAAATGGTGGCTTTCCATATTAACTTCCATGCTTGCTCCCTGATTCTTTGCAATTTATTTTATGAGTAGCCACCAAAGCCTTTCTTTCCTTGATGAGGGATGATACTAAAATGCAAATATCCTGGGAAAGACAACACAGTGGCTCTTTGCTAACAATAATACAACCAACTATGATAAGATTCATTTCTCTGAGTAGATCTGATAAAGAACACACAGTCCAGATTCCTCTGCTATGTAGTGAGGAACCAGGTGGCCTGCTCCAGACAACTGTTTTATTTTATAACTCTAATTCCATAATAACCCTATGCTCTTGCCCGGAACCCTAAAAGTTATGCCTTCTCAGGTTTCTTGCCTGAAAGTTAATTTATTTTTTAATGATTTGAATGCCATTATAACTGGTGAACATCAATAAATTGCAGAGTATATGACCAATTTTACAGCAGACATCCAGAAGCAAAAACTAAAGCCAGAACTCCTCCTGGGAGGTGACCTAGAAAACCACTCATAAGTGTGGTATACAACAAGGTGCTTTGATTGTTGAGTCTTGAGGAATGAATGGGAAGACTTCTTCAGATGTCTTTAGGGTCTGAGAGGTAGGTCATAAGGGTAGGATACAAGGTGGAAGATGGGGTCAGTTGGAACAGGGAGAAATAAATCAATAAGGAGACTTCAGATAGTAGTATAATATCTCAAAGGGCAGATGATGAGGTCTGAAGCAAGAGGGAATGTAGAGAAGAGAATAGCTTCCTGAGGTAATTGGAAGGGCATCTCAATAGGTCTTAATCATCAACAAGATGTATCCAGCTTGGTGTTTTGTAACGAAGATCAATGGGTAACTGGACACATGCAAAAAATTGAAGCATACCAAGAAATTTACTTTAAAAAGTTAACAAGGAGTTATTAAATTCATATGCCAGATAATTTTTTTCTTAAGCGTCTATTGTGTGCCATAAACTATAGTAAACTCTGCAGGCTAGTAAATTTAGTAGAACATAGACATTGCCCTATAGAGACCCACAATAGAGTCGTCAGGAATGAATGGGGGAAGAAGCACAGGTGGGTCAACAAATCTAATAAAGGATTAAGTGCAATGAGCAAAACAGAGGAAGCCATTATTTGTGTCCTGAGAAACTGCACAAGGGATACTGCTTTTGATGGCTGCATTCCCCAGCCTTATAACCAAACCAATGTGATAGTGGAGAGAATCATAGATCTGAGGTCAGAAGGCCTAACTTCCAGTCCAGGCTCTGCAAGCCTATTACCCATATGTAGGACAAGAGGACTATCCACTAATTGACCCAGTATGTCCTTTGGTGTTGCCCTTCAATGAGCTAGCTGGGCCTGATGGCACTCATTTTCCCAGGAGAAAGGACCACATCTTCCCCGGGGCCTGGGTTCCACTTCCCCGCATTGGCAGTACTGTGAAAAACTTGACATCAAACACCTGGGGGGCCCAGGGTCTTTAGGTGCCAAGGAGCTGGCTGGCATTTCCTAGCACTTCTTAAACAGAAGAGACTTGTCTGCTGTTTTTCCTGAGCCCAATTTGGTGATGCCCTACAGAAGACTGTCCTCACACCTATCCCATAAAAGAAGCATCAGTAGGACGGTTTCTCACCCTGAGGGTACTTCTGCATGGTGTCAGTATTGCCCTGGCCTCAGCACACCTCTCTGAGCGACAATGAGGGAATAGGGGACTGTGACCCTCCTGTTGCTGAACCTTGGCTGGCAAATGTGCCCACTTAAGCTTGTTCCTAAATCCAGACCTCACACCCTTGCCAGATGGAGCATCATGCAGCAAATCACTTGACCTCACCAGGCCTCGGGTTTTACACCTAAAAATGAGGAAAATAAAGATCTTCCCCACCCACTTCACAGGTGATAATGAAAATTCAAGTGCTTTCTAAATTGGTAAGTGCTAAACCCACGTGAGGGGTTACTTTTGTCATGGAAGAGTGAACAGTGTCCCCAGCCCAGACTCTGCTGTTGGTACCTGAAACTCCTGTTTACTACGTTGCTGCTTAGTTTGATTCACAGATAATTAAAGGTGGATTAGATGCATATACACAATAACATGGAAAAATAACAAAAGTAAAAATAAAAATCAGATAAATGAACGTAACCAGGAGCATTAAAATGGGGATGTAGCAGTCCCCAGACTGGCCCGGATCTTCCCGGCCTGCAAAGTCAAGGGGAAGGATGTCTGATACACACTTGCTATTGGCAGTAGGGAAGAAATGTATCAGTCCCTTAAGGGAAATGGGCTCTCATGGTGGGAACTCTGTGAACAGATCAATGGTTTCCTTCACCCAAATCCACCATAAATGTAACCTTGAGTTTCTCAGCATAACCCCCATAGCTCAGTTCATGGAACTCTATTCCATAGGGGACCTAGCAATCACGGTCTGATCAGAGTTGATCCAGAGCTAAAATACAGGACAAGGAAAGTTCATATTTTGTAGGGTGGAGATATGAATCCTCATACAGACACACAAACAAATCTTCACATCCTGAAGTCTTACTTCTTCAGAAATCTTCTAGAAAATTCCCAGCTCACACTTAACCAGCATGTGAAAAGCTGGGTATCATTTAGGGCCACCCCCATTTTACTGAAAATAAAACTGAAGCCACCACATGGGAAACGTCTTTTCTGAAGTGGCAAAAGCCTTCACTGCCAGGACTGATTACAGGGCCAGCCCTCTCGAGGGTACAGGAAACTGCTTGTCTCCCTCCCTCTGAGCAATCATAGCGCTTAGCCTCTCTGCCATCACTCACAGGACATAATGCCCATTCAGCACCCTGTCCCTGCCAGTTGGGTCTCCCGACCTAGAGAGCATATTCATTTCCATCTTCACACGAAGCTCAGAGCTGGCAACACAGTAGGTGCTTAATATTGCCTGAGTGATGGATATATATGAGTAGAAATAAATTGAGCACTTTCCATTAATATTTGAAGACCCAGCTCAAGTGCCAAATTCCAGTCTGTCCCTCAGTTCCTGGCAGTGAGCAACCCTACTGGAGAGCAGCAATGATATTTCCTACAAAATAGATTATGTAAATACCAGAGCCAGGTGATATTTTTCAATACACTTGCAGCCAGAATTAAGAAAACATTAGCACTTTAACTTTCACCTTCATCTCTTATGGGTCAAAGGTGCTGCCCAAATACAAAATTATAAGATTAGCAAACTTGGAATACATTTTTTTTTCTTTAAGCATTACAGTTAATTTAGCAGGCTAAGTAGTTTTATATTATGAGAAATTTAAATACATACAAAAAAATCAAAGTATGTGGGGAACATTTCATTTTACATATAACTAATAAACATCAATTCTCAATTTACCACCTGCAAAGAAAAATAAAAGGCAGAAATGAGTTACCCAGATGCTGCTGCTGATGACGGTTTAAAAAAAAGTCATTGGCATTTATCACACGCTAGGAACTTGCTAAGTGCTTTACACTTATTTCCAAGTTTAAGCCTTACAGCAACCCAAGGAGGTAAACATTACTGTTATTTACGTTTGTAGAGGGAGAGACTGAGGCACGGAATGGTTAACCTAACAAGGATATGATCCAGGATGCCAACTCACGGAGTCTGACTGGAAACTATACGTTCCCAGGCTAATCTCTTTCATGACAACAATCACGAACATACACTGGACATGTAAAATGTGCCACTCTCAATTCTCAGTGTGTTTATGTGTATTAACAGGGGCGATTTGACATTCTCATCTCCGTTTACAGAGGAGGAAACTAAAGCACTAAGAGGGTGAGAAGTTTGCACAGGTCACACAGGAATGGAGCTAGGACGCACACTGAGCAGTCTGGTTTCTCATCCATCCTTGTAACTGGTATGTTCTAGTCTTCTCCAGGACAGAGGAACAAGTGAAAAAGCTGCGTTAACTCTTGTCCATCTCTTCTACTTTAGATCTCCCGAGGACTTCCTCCTCTCCAGTCTGAATTCCCTCAGCTGCCTCCTAACCGGCCTCCTGCTTCCAGCCTTGTCCCTCCCAAACCCTCCCCTTCCCCACAGGATACGCAAGCTGGACTCTGATCAGGACCCATCGTAAAAGCAGTTCTACTTTTAACACTACCCTGACTAAAACCCTTTAGTCATTTCCCACTGCCATGGCAAAGACCAAATTCCTAATGTTGCCCACTAGGCCGGTGAGGATCTATCCAGCCCCTTCCTTCTTTGGCTTCACTTCCCCACACTCTTTTCTCACCTCCTCACAGTTCTGCCTCCAACAACTCTGAACTGCTGGAAGTTCCCCCTAAGGCTCTACTTGCCTGGTCACCTGTGTTCACACTGGTCCTTCCTGTGTGGAATGAATTTCCTCAGGATCATCTTCCATTTTGCCTGGTTTCTACCCATCCTTTAAAGAATCAGCTCAAGCTCTGTCTCCTCCAGGAAGCCCCCACCCCACCCCAGCACTTTTAACCAGTCACTGTTGCTAATAGTTGTCTGATTGACTCCACTAGTCACTCAGGGGAGACAAAGTCCACGAGTGACCACTGGTGCTTCGATGCTAACTCTTCCACAGCAATGGTTCATGCATTGTGCCTATAAAATCCCACTGAAAGTCTTTCGATGGCTCTTTGTTTCCACAATGTTTTCAGTTGTGCACTAATAATAAGGCTGAAGCTGACGCTACTGTCACTTTTTTGGGAATACGTGACATCTAGCAGGAACCAAACAGAACTATAAATTACCTAGCTGATGAAAATCCTCCATATATCCCTTGAGACTGCTTTACAAATCTTTTATAACTGGCTCAAACAGCTGCAGCATTCTCAAAAAAGGTATAGCACTTACAGTTAACTTTTTAACTAACTTTAATAGCACAAACAACTAAAGAAAGAAAGCACCTGGAAATTCCCACATCCAGGAACATTTGTGGGGCAGGAAGTGAGTTAGCAGGATATCTGCAAAGTTGTGCAGTTGCATTTGGTGCAACAAATGGAAATGTACCTGACTCACCGGACTTCAGGAACAACGTGAATTGTCTTCCTCTACATTTGAAATATGCACATGCCCACCATTAAGTGGCTTCAGGGATCACGCCCCATTATTATCACCCTTCGTTCTCTCTGCTGAATTAACCCACAGCCTTCGAATTAGTGTAAGACATATACCTTCAGTGTCAGGAAAGGAGGTGATAGTCATTGATATGCTTGGTCTCCATTTACACTTTAACTATGGTGCACACACATTAGAGACCATGGGAAGATTTAAAGGATATTCAAATTAGACAATTAGGTTTTAATTAATTTTAAAAGAATATTAGATCTTAACACAATATATGTTAGTTACTTTCTACCTTGGCATGAGAGGAAGAAAATAAGCCATGAGCAGTGCATGAGAGGCCAAGTGCTGGTACTTTTCATCAGTTATCAAGAAAACCTTCTGCCTGCCTCTCTGACAATCCAAATCCTACCCACCTTCAGGTCTCAACCCGAACCTCCTACCATCAGGAAACTCCAGCTAACTCTGATGTTCCCTTTTGGGCTTGGCGCTGAGACTTAATCTTTTGCTCTGCATCTAACCTCCATAAGGTATCCACTCAGGACGCCATCTGATGAGGACTCAGTGCATCCTGACGAGAATTTGTTGGGAATTAGGAATGACAGTCCTGGCAGTCATATCCTCTCAGTTAGGTTCTGAGCTGCTTTGTGACCTCCTATTTCTGCCCTGATCCTGGACTGTTTAGCCAATACAGGCACCAGAGCACCAATGGCTCTCAGAAGGTGAGCCGTGGGCCACCTGTTTAAAAAGCTGGGATTCATTAAGCATTGGCCCTAGGCCAGGCACTGATCTAAGGGCTTTTGTGCATAATTCCACTGAATATGCACTATAATCCTCAGACATAAGCATGATTACTAGTCCTATCTTACTGGTACAAAATAAAGGAGATCTAGAGAGAGTTCCCTAAACAAGGCCTTATAGATTCTATTTTGACAGCCTGGATTTGAAGTAAAAATCTGCACTTACTTTCCCTTGCTTCATTCTTGTTATGGGCAGAATTCTAAGATGGCCACACCCTGTATAATCCCATCCCCTTGAGAGTGGGAGAGATCTGTGAATATGATGAGTTTGCTACTCCCATGTTAATCAGTCCACTCTGATTTAATCAAAAAGAGACTTCCTAGGTGAGCCTGACCTAATCAGTGCAGTCTTTTCATAGAAGGTAGAACATCAAAGACCTGCTCCTCTGGTGACCTCAAGGAAGAAGAAAACTGTCATGTTGTAGAGAGGATCATGTGGCAGGAGGCAGCAAGTGACTTCTAGTAGCTGAGAGTGACCCGTGGAGATGGCTAGCAAGAAAGAAGAAACATCAATTCTACAACCACAAAGTACTGAATTCTTCCAGCAACCCATGGGCTAGGAAGAGAACCCTGAGCTCAAGAAAGTAGCTCAACCTGGGCAATGCCTGGATTTAAGCCTCATGAAGCCCTGAACAGAGAACCTAGCTCAACCATGCTTAGACTTTGTACCTACAGAAACTTTGATAGGATTAACTCATATCGTTTTAAGCCACGAAGATTATAGCAATTTGAATAATTATAGTAATTTCAACAAAAAACAGCACTGAAAACTAATACAATCCCTCTACTTTTCCTTCCATTCAGTTCCAACCCAGCTCCTCACCTTTGTTCCATCATCCTGATTTCAGGTCAGCCACCTCCACCTGGCCTTGTAAACTACTCCCTGGACTCCAACTTCTAGGTTTGGCAGAACTGGGCTCAAATCAGTCACTAGTTGGGTCTTTTTCCTGCTTCTTTTATCCTCCCAGCAGGCTCTGAACCCAACTCTGGCACTCACCTATGTGACCAGGGCTTCCCTTTCTGAAGGAACATTCCACGCTGGAAATGTGTTAAGTGCAGGGCGTTCTAAACAATATTAAGATATGTAGAGCTCTGGATAAGGTCTCTACAAGCCACCAAATGGTTTTGTTTGGAGGTGGGGTGGGCACAGAGCTGCAAAAAAGAGAAAACGATGCAGACAGGGTTCCAATCTCCCCCGTCCCCAACTTCATACATGTCAGCTCCCACAGTATATCAAGGTCTTGTTCCAAACAAAGGTTATAGTGCAAATAAATAAGCAAAAGTTTGGCAACCACTGGTGTCATGGGAGAGTGGTTCCAGTACTGTGTACTATGTGTTCATGGGAAAGACGTTTAGGCTCTATGGGCTTCAGGCCATTTCTCTCTGAAATGAGTAGATTGGGAAAGATAATATCTAAAGCCCCTTCCAGCTATAATATCTTACGAGTAAAGAGTGTTATGTTTAACATTTTGCAGTTGGCAGAATCTCTTGACCTGCTGACCTAATGTCTGACTCAGGAGTAAGAGTCTCAACCCATCCAAGACCAAGAAGGGCCATACCCTTCCACCTGGCTTCTGGTTCCCAGAGGGACATTTATCTTCCCTCTAAAACCACCAGGTTACGTATGGAGGGCTTTAGCAGAGAGGTCCAGGGCTTACCTGGATTCTGACCCAAATGGCCAGCTGACTAACTGCCAAATATCCTGGGATCAGGGAAAACAAATTCAGCTTCGTGGGAGGAGAAAAATAAAAATAACAATATTAATAATTGTAGGTCAGGAGCCTAATTAGAAAAACAATGAAAATAAATGCAATGTCTTCTTATAATTTGTCTTTGAGTTTAGGCGAATTTTCTTCCAAGGGGGTGTGAAAATGGGGCCAGCATTGTGGGCAGGCTGAGTGGGCAGATGCATCTGCAGAGAGGATTCTGGGAAGACGAAGGACATTCTGTTTCCACAAATAAGCATGCCGTAACCATTTCCCTGATGCCAGGAATCCTTTTAAATTGGGTTAAATCCCATCATTTTGCAATGAGAAATAAGTTTGAAAATTAAAACATGCCTGGAGGAGAGAAGTCAAAAACTAAGGTTTAAATGACTTCTGGTGGAACAGTTCCAAATGTCAACCTTTAGTGGAAGCAGCTGTGCATGAGAAGGGGCATTATGCATTTGCCTGTGTGTGTATTTGGGGGAAGTGCAATTTCCTCGAGGCCAGGCATTTCCTCTTTGCTAGTAAATAACGGGGTTAGGATTAGAACCTAGGTGTCTCTGACGCCACAGACATATTTTCTTTTGTACTACTATCATAAAGGGCCCCAGAAAAAAAAAAGAGCTGTGACAAAAGTGGACAATTTCACAGGAACCAACCTCGAACAAAGCTCTCTAGTCTCGAGTTCAGTATTTGAGCGCAGTGGACACTGGTGATACCCTACCCAAGTCACCGCAGATCCCTTCCCAAGCTTGATGTGTTCGTCACCTATCTTCTGTATGCTTGGCACCTACAACTCTCTAGGGATGATCTGGTGGAACTTAGGCTTCAGAGGTTTCTTTCGGGGTCAGGCTCTTGGGGGCAAATTACACCCTTGCTTGGCCTTTTCCCCTTTCTTGTTTTGCTTTCCCCACTCCTTTAGGGGTTCCTCCTGAAAGCACTTTCAGAATAAATCCCTTACACCCAAACTCTTGACTTAGGGCTGCTTTCTTGGAGACACCAAGATACAACTTTTTGGGAGCATTTTAAATGAATGTTATTGCAGTTTCCCCTCCCCCACTATTTTACCTTATTTAATGAATTTCTCTTCCATCAACTCTTTGGGGAATTTCTAGCCCCAGTTCATATTGTTTATGTTCTTGAGCTGGCAGAGAGCTGAAGCAGTTCTCTAACCACGTCTTTCAATGTGTCATACTTAATTCTATAGCAAATGCCTAGGGGATTGGTTAATAATACAATGTCAGCTTTTCTCATTTCAGTTATCTGGTCAAAAGAATATGGCTCTATCTTTCAGAAGGGAAGAGTAACAATGACATATTTTTGATTGTGCAGAACCAAGTTATTCTCTTTCTGAGGTGGTGAAAGCATTCTGATTGCTTCAAATAATGGGACTGATATTGACCTAAGCAATCAAGTGTATAAGGGATATAATAATCAAGATGTAATTGATCTTTATATCAGCATTACTCCAAATAAAGCAGGAATTGCAATCTTTGGACCTATTCAGTTTTCCATTAAGTAGAAGACTAAACTGAAATGGAGGATGTGATATTTAACAAGAATCCCTGTCTGGCTTATGAGATTCATTACATTTGAATTCATCTTAGAAAGAAGGAATCGAAGTGACTCTGACTCAGAATAGAGACATTCACTCCTCTTATCTATAAATAAATAAATAAATAAGAGAAAGAGAGAAAAATTATCTAACCTTGTTAGAAAATGAGCCTCCTGGAGCAGAGAATAAACTAACTTTTTAATTGAAAATAGCTTATGAAGGGAAAAGAAACAAACAGAATTTATATTTTAAGACAAAGCTCCTAAAGTCTGTAGGGCTATCACACTGCATACCTTGAGGCTACAGCCTGTGCACTGTGCCCATGAGCACTGAGTCTGGGACCCTTTCAGTATTCTATGAGGAAATAAGGAGTGGGAGGCCCAATTGCAAAAGCTGTTTTCAAAGGTTCGGATGGTATTCAGCTGCATGTCAGTCTCCAATCTCTAAATGACAGACAATGGCCAAGTTTTAATAGTTCTCCTTCACTCTGTTCCACTTAGGTATTCTGTAAAGAAATTCTCAATGGCTACTGAATCACTCATTAATGCTTGGCAAATGACAGACACTTAACCAGTGTTTGCTGAATCGATGGATATATACAGGAAGGGATGATTGGATAGTTGGGTGGGTGGATGGGCGAGTGGAGAGATTGTGGATGGATGATGAATGGATGGTTAAATAATGAATGGATGGATGGAAGAGTGGGTGGACAACGGTGGAAAGATGATGAATGAAGTAGGAGGAGAGAGAATTCTCAACAAATAGGTAAAGAAAGTAAACTTTTCTCTTCTTCCTATACCTTCTCCTGGAGTCCATACCGAGGTATCCTCTGTCATTTACATGTTTACACTCTTTCTGATCAAACATGTTCTCAAGAGATGAACTGATAAGATCATTTCCATGAAAACATAGATAGAACTCAGTTGAATTACATAATTTTTTTTTTTAAACTAGAGTATTATGCAAGCTACTTTAAAGTGGAAAAAAAGCAGAATCTTGAGAATACATCCATTAATTTCATTGCAGCATAGATAGGGTACAGCACCAGGGGGCACTAGTCACATAGAATAATGTCAGAACTGTGCCCTTTATAGTTGTAAAATATGGTGACCTGGTTTACAGTTTCTCAAACTGGGTTTATATTGTTACACCTTTCCCAGGCTTACTTCCATTTTTATAGGGGTCAGAGGAATCATTATATAATTATGGAATACTGGGCACCAGTAAAGAGAGAGAGTTGGGGAATATTAGGGAGACAGTTCTCAGCTCTCTTGAAAAATTGCCCCACATAGACCCGTCTCGATCTACAGAAAGGGCAATTAAGAAATCACATAACTTACTGCTTGATGGACACCTTTATTTTAAGAGCATTTGGCTTATGTCTGAATTTAAACTGACTGAGTGGCCTGAAAGACTGGAAAGGTGTTCTTTTAAGGTGTGAATTTATACACCTCACAGAGCTATAAATACAGGTCCATAGGTCATAAACCAACTCCCCCCACCTTCCGCCGCCCGGCGAAACAAAACAAAACGAAGCACACACACACACAAACACCAAAACAAACCAAAAAATCAAAACAACAACAACAACCCTTGCTATTTAGCAAGAAAAATGTTAATATACATAAAATTCACACCCACAAACCTATCAGACATATCTGGAATGCTGTGGAAAACCTTAATTCAAATACGTTAAGAGAGGCACCTCGGTGGCTCAGTCAGTTAAGCATCGGACTCTTGGTTTTGGCTCAGGTCATGATCTCAGGGTTGTGAGATCAAGCCCTGCTTCAGACTCCATGCCCAGTATGCGGGTGTGCAGCCTATTAAGATTCCTCTCTCTTTTTCCCTCTGCCTCCCTGCCCCCTGTTCCCATGCTCTCTCTCTGTCTCCCTCTCAAAAAAACAAAACAAAACAAATACCCAAGAAACAACAATTATATTAAGAAATTAGTGAAAACATTTTCCCAATTAAGAGACAGATGAGGCATCGGGCATGGGATGCTGAAATGTCAGCAGGTATCCAGAGTGTCCTCAGTGATGTCCATTTGTCTGAGTAAGATCCACTTAGGCTGGAAATCAAGAGGAAATTTCTACCAGATGATCTTCTCTTTCATTCCCCACACATACAAAAGCATCTTCACACATTCACTCCAAATAAGTAATATACTGAAAGAATCCTTTAGAATACACATTTCAGAGAAAGGTGGGAGCAGCATGAGAAAGGAGAAGCTTCAAGATCAAGGTATTTTTTTGAAGGGGAAAAATATGAGATTGTCATTTGTCTTAAGAAAATAACTAATTTAGGACA
The DNA here is from genome assembly GCF_017311325.1 of Ursus maritimus. Taxonomy (NCBI): domain Eukaryota; kingdom Metazoa; phylum Chordata; class Mammalia; order Carnivora; family Ursidae; genus Ursus; species Ursus maritimus. The sequence continues at coordinate 42,450,490 of NW_024426774.1, forward strand.
TATAATAAAAGTCAGGAACAATAGAGATTTAGTCAGTCACAAGTTACTACACAAAATAATTGCTCTGGTAAGTTAGCAAAAGCTCAGGTAGACTAATCTATAAAGTCACGTGGACCACAGCAACGTTCAACCTATAAAGGCTGCTACTGCTTTATGAATAGCTACGTTAATGGAAAGTGGAGGAACATTTTATGAATTAGCGGAACAAAGATAATTTGGTAATAGGGTTGTGTACAGAGCATTTTTCTTGCTTATCAGTTTGCTCAGAGACTGGATATCCCGTACCTGGAAATCAGAATTGTATTACTTTTTTATTGCTGCATAACAAAGAAACACAAACATGGTGGCTTAAAGCAACATATAATTATTATCTCAGTTTCCATAGGTTAGGAGTTCAGCATAGAGTAGGTGGGCTCTCTGCTCAGGGTTTCACCAGGCTGAAATTAGAGTATCAGTTGGGGTTTGATCCTATCTGAGGCCTCTTCCACACTCACTGATTTTTGGCAGAATTCCATTCCTTGCAGTTGTAAAGCTAAGCTTCTACACTTGAAAGAGTATACACTTTCTATTCTTTTTTTCACTTTTTTGTTGGTTGTCAGTCAGGGGCCATTCTTAGCTCTTAGAGGCCTCCCACTATTTTCTGTTCTATGGCCCTCTCCATACATGCTCCTTTAAGACCAGCAAGAGAGTCTCTCTTTGTCTTCCTTTCTCTCTCTTTTTCTCTGCTATGATGGAGTTTAATATGACATAGCATAACATAATCAAAGGAGTGACTATCCCATCATATTCATAAGTCCTGTCCACACACAATGGGAGGATATTATACAGGGTGTACATACCAGGGAACAGAAATTTTTCATGCCATCTCAGAATTCTGTCTACAACCAGCAGTTTCAGCCTATGACGAGTAAGCAGAAGAAGGCTCATCTTTTGCCATGGCTAATTCTACACGATCTCTTCCCATTAGCACAGCCGCACTGGTAGGTACAGAGCTGAAGAAAGAGGAAATATTGATCTTGACCATGAGAAAGATTCTCTTGGAGATTTCTGGAGCTAAGAAGGGAACTAGCTTCTTGTCTTCCTATCCTCATCACAGGTAGATTTCTCTCCCTTGCATAGCCACTCAGAAACGTGGCCAATACAGTATTTCAGAAAATCAGTCTCAAAGGAGAATTTCCTTACTATCCTCAACTCTCCTGTGCCTCACATAGTTTAGCTGCTCAGTGAGTGCCGGTGGAGTGATAAAGTCATGTTCCATAGTCCTCAGTACTGCACATGTACACACATGCATAAAAGAATACCTAAGTGGGTACATACATGTAAGTACACCCCCAGCCATGAATTCTCTTCATTTTGCTCTCTATGCACACGGTGAATCAGTAGTGAGTAATTCCCTGTGGCCATCTGTCTTCCCACCCCACTCTTTAAGTGCTTAAAGAGAGAAATTACCTCTAGAGCTTAGTACCCAGCCCCATTCTTTAGACTGCTCCAGCTCTAGAATTTGCTATCTGAAGGTATGGGTCAACTGTCAGCCCATGTCTGCCTTATGAGGGAATAAGATGGTGGAAAGGAGGTAGCAAATGACATTCCTGTGGATCCTCCTTAGTCCCTGTGGGCACTCTTATATAAGAGTGGGGCACAGGTAAGACGGATTGCATTCGCATGCATGTTTCTGATAATTAAAATTAACTGCTTTGGGTGTTCACATTTTAAAAGGAAAATAGCGTATTATTAAAATAATTCCTAAACTGCATTACCTCTTACAGAGTCTATAGAATGCATTGTTTTCTGGATGACCTGGGATCATCTTCATGCACTTAAGCAAATACATTTGGTTAGGATGGAGGTAAATAAGACTGCTTTCACTCCACGTGCCCATAGTCAGTGATTTTTTTCAAAATCTATTTTTTAAATTGCCCTTTTTGTAACTCCTGTCACTGGCTCAGAGGCTTTTGCCATGAATGCCTCTGTAATCTGGTAAAGTTCTCAGCTAGGCTAATTTCCAGAACTATTTGTACCATCTCTGATAGATACATATATAGGATTAACTGTTTAGATACAGATGGAAGGTAGAGAGAAAAGCTAAATTGAAAGCAATTAAGGCCAGGGCACTATTGTTTGGCATTCTTGCTGGTGGATCCTGTGATCGTAAAACAAGGAAAGGTTGCAAAACCAAGTTTAAAATACACTGAAAATTAATGAATCAAATTCCAAACACACGCACAAATATCTTTATCTTCAGCAAAACTGTTCAGCCTCCACTTCTCAGAAGAAAAATAAACCTAAACATTCTTCCTCCACCTCCAACACAATCATCTCCTCACCCCCAAGTGCTCTAAGGTGTTTGGTTCATGTTTCTCCTGAGTCACATATTGCTTTAAAAGGCATCGTGTTGATGATGAATTGGTGAGTCATAAACATGGGGGATTAATAGTCCTCTAAAATTAGTAACAATTTTAAAATAAAAGTGGAAAGTGCTAATTTTTCAAGTCTCAAAATGTCTAAGATATAAAGAGAATTTTAAAGGAAGTCAGATTTTTCTTTGTCATTTATATGCAACGATCACCAATTCAATTGTTTGAGCAAATATCACAATTAAAAACTCCGGCAGCAATGAAAGTCATGAAGAACTAATATAATAAGAATAATCACGCAAGAAGAATAAAATTATGAGTCACTAATAAATGATCTGTAGCCATGGTTTCTGATCTTTACTCTGAGCAGAAAGATGGTTTTATCATCCAGTCTGTACACGTGAAGATGAAAGCTCAGAGAGAAAAACTAGCTAGTAGTGGAAATGGGATTTAAACTTAGCTGTGAGTCCAATTCATGCTCTTCCATAATATGGTACTAGAGTCATTCATTTGTGAATTAAAGGTACTAAAATTAAAGAAAAGATGGCGAGGGGGAACTGATATTTATTGAGTGCCTTAGACTTGCCAGGTAATGTATGTGTACAACACATTATGCTGGGCTCTTTACATTTAGAAAGACGCACAAAGCCAGCCTATGGCAGGGGAGTTTGTCTGTCCCTGTATTCGTTTCCTGGGGCAGCTGTAGCAAAGCATCACAAACTGCATGGCTTAAAAAACCAGAAATCTGTTTTACAGTTCTGGAGGCTAGAAGTCCAACATCCTGTTCATAGGACCATGGTCTCCTGCAAGGGAATCCTTCTCCTGTGTTTCCGGTGGTTTGCCCACAGTCTTTGGTGATCCCTGGTGTGTAGCTGCATTACTCCAATCTCTGCCTTCATTTCCACATGGTATTCTCCTTGTGTGTCACTGTCTTCACGTGGCCATCTTCTTATACGAACATCAGTCATATCGGATTAGGTGCCCACCCTACTCCTCTACAACCTTGTGTAACTAATTACACATTATTTCCAAATAAGGTCATATTCTGAAGAACTGGGACATTTCTTTTTTTTTTTCCCCTCAACTTTTCTTTTTCTGTGGGGGTGGGGTGGGGAAGATACATTACCCATAACAGTCCACATACCGTTATTTTCTACACTTGTTTTTTCTGAGTCAAAAATGCTAAGACAGGAAAAGATTTTAGTTGGTAAAAGTCAGACCAAAAATGATAGATCTAGAATCCAAAGCCCAGGTAGACAATCAAGGCATGGTGTGAAACACAGGAAAAATTGCATTAGTTGGGAAGAGCAGTTGGCTTGTATTATAGAGAACTTGACTTTGTAAAAGGACCTAGCTGTATGATTCTGACTCAGGATCTGGCTCCCTAGGTGGTGAGGTAAAATCTTAGGAATTTAGGGTCCTTAGCTATCTTAACAGTCACCTGGACAAAGCAACTATCCTACGAATAAATGGTTTCTATTATATCCCCAGCGTGTAATCATTCAGGTACTCCTAGATCATCTCTAGTGGTAAACACTACCCACGACCAGGAAGCCCCACATTCCATGAGTGCTGATCAAGAATAAGCTTTCTTTGACATTATGTTTAATCAAAAAAGAAGACTCTAGGGAAAATTTTGTGGTTCAGGGGGAAATTACGCCTTACCAGATCCTGACTCTAAGGGAGCTATTTTACGAATCTAAATTTGTTTGTTCTTTGGATTTGCCTTTGAACTGGTTGTAACATCACACCAGTTCCCTCATTAATGCATTAAGATGATTTTAAACACATGTTCACTTTTACTGTGTGAGATTCACGAATTTGCCTTTTATTAGAAAGTATCTTTTAACACTACAGAACCATAATATACACTTACTATGAGCTAGAATGCATTTTCCTCTAGCTTTTCCTTAAGTGATCGTAACTAAACCCTACAGAATAATTCTAATCTCTTTTCCACATCATGACCCAATAAATATTAGAGAAAAACTCTACCAACTGCTCCCCTACCCCTAAGTCGTCTTCACACAAGAATTCCCTGTTCTTTCTGTTTTTAATGAAGAGAAATAAGTCTATGCATAGTTTCCCCACCATACATCTAATGTTACATTGTTGTTGGAGAATTTGAACAAACCATCAGGAAACATCTCCCATCATCAGGGATGGCTGCTGTTAACCTTTTGGTGGACGTCTTTGGAGTCAGTTTCCAGTTGGCACTCATTTGTTCTGCACTCCACAACCACCCCAGAGTTCCTGATATGGACTGTGTGCCTTCTGTTCCAGTGACTTCCCCTTTTGTTCTCACTTAATCTTGTTGGCGGCACTTTAAGTTGAACTCTCTGTAGACATCATTTGTTATCACTGCCCCAGTTTTTTAAATTGCACTTAGATTTTTCCAAGACGGTTACCCTCCCAGACATTCTTCTCTAAAAAACTTCCTACTTTTCAGTGTTCCTCTTAACATGTGATATGATGGATTCAATACAACCCTCCTGTTCTGGGGCAGAATTAAATAGGTCTAAAGCCCCTCTGACTATAAACTTCACTTCTGTGAACATTGTCTTGGATCAGAAAACTTTTTTGATGGCCATATTCTACTTTCGACTCATTTTGACTTTTTTTTTCCCCTTCACACGTTCATCAGTCTATTCATTCAGCAACTTCTCTGTGATCACAATGTGCCAGATTCTGTGTTAGAAACCAAGAATTCAAATGTATATAAAACTATTTGCCTAATGGAGGCGACAGCTGTGTGAACAGACAATAAACTGGATGTTCTTTCTAAGGAGAGATTACACTACAAATAGATTTGCATGGTCCAAATGATTCCCATGAGAGAGGTGATCATGAAGAACTCAATGGATCCACTATACACTCACAAATAATCAACTCCATAATCCTTTTTAGACTCGTGATAGTTAGCATCTACCTCAAAAGCCCATAGGTTGGGAAATTCACCTTCTTACTATTTTTAAAATTCAGAACATCATTTAACTATATTAATTTTCCTGGACTACATAAGCCATCCACAATTAGTCAATGATCACTAATTTCTGTAAGTTTTCTAGGTACTCTGAGTTGTACTCAATTGGACTAAGAGGGTTCCTAGAGAAACCAGAGGTGCTGACCATTGTGGTAACACCTGTACTCAGAAAATGAGAAACGTCCATTGATGACAACAAGGTAAGAAACTTCTTTGCTGGCTAAAGAAAATCCTTCCTTCTTTTCACCATGGTGGAATACGCAGCTGTCACTGAAACATAAAGACTCACACTGATTTCTCCCCATATAAATTTAGGTAAAATTAGAATGTGTTCTATATAGTTTTCTATGTATTACTAAAATCCTGATTGCCATTATCTGCATGTTTATGTTTTTTTTTCTTCCAGCAATAACCCTCCTTTCTCATGTAAACTTATTTATCCATCCTACTACCACTTAGCTGCTATAGGCTATTCTACTTTTGCAGAGGTAATTATGGTCTCTGTCTCCAAGAAGCCAGTAACCTAGTGAGGGAGTCAGACAGAAAAGGTATTGAATAAAATTCAGGGACCTAAATTTTAGGATTGAAATGTATTTAGGGAATTAAAGGAGCAAGGTGAAAGAATAACTAACCTGGAAGAGAAAGGAGGGCTAGAGGAGGAAGCCAACCTATGCTCTGCTTCTGGAAGGAAAATTCAGCCCAATGCTGGTATAGCAAAACATTCTGGGCAGAGGAAACAGTACGTGCCTAGCCACAAAAGGGTGAGTGTCTGGCATAGCGGAAGGACTGCAAGTAGCTGAATCAACAGGAAGGGTACATGGGGGGCTGTGAGGAAAGATAAAGATAAAAAGACAGGAGCTAGGTCATTAAAGGTTTTGTATGCCAAGCTAAATTTTATTTTCCCTCTAACTAAATGGGCAGTCAAAGGGGACTTTAGAGAGAAACGTGTTTCAGAAAACCATCTCCAGTTACAGCATGGAGATTTAACCTAGGAAAGTAAACTCTGGAGAGTGAGAGACCAAGGAGTGTCAGGGATAGTGGCAAATGTTGAAATACTATGGAACTATCCTAACTGCCTTCCCAGACTAACGGGAGCATAATGACCTGAATGAGACCTGAAATCTCTTCACTCCTAGTGAATGGTTCAACCAGAACCTATGAGGTAGCTCTGGAACAATCTAGAATTGATACTGAAGTACAAGGATTGGTTTGGGACACAGTGGAAAACAAAACAAAACAAAACACGTTTTGAAGTGTTTAAGGAAGAGCGAGACCAACTATCAGCATAAGTGATATTAAACTGCTGCATCCTTTAAGGTGACAAATGTAATTTGCCTTGTAAACAAAGCCACTTTCAAGAGTGAAAAGGGAGCTTTGAATAACTATGTCAATACGGTGGGTAGGTGGGTATAAACCAGCTCTCTCCCAAGCAGATTGAGAATGGATGGCTCCTTATTCACAGCATCAGCCCTGGAATGGTGATTGCCCATCTATTTCTCTGGTTTCTGTCTTCCTTCAACCAGGTATTTTAATATTTCCTTTGTTTCTATATGCCTTCCAGTAGCCATCTACTATATCCTTTTTGGATTATATTAGCCATTGTCTCTGGCTTACAACCAAAGAACGATAAATGATCTCCCCTCATTTTTCAGACAAGGAAACTTAATTCAGTAATTAGCCCAACCATTAACAGTCAAAATTTAAACCCACGTCGTCTGTCTTCAAAGATGTTGATAATGCCATCCTACCACCTTGAGTTCCATAGAGTTGGATATGCAAGGGAATGCAGGCCATTCTGGTCACCATACAAGACAAGCTGGATTCTCAATGTACTTCTCCCTTCACGATTAGAAGCATGCTCAGAAGACCACCGTATTCAGACCGACATACAACCAGTTTGACTCCATGCTGCATTTCTCAGCCTGTGGTGCATCCAGACCTCCAGGGTATGCTGATGCAATGAGAAGTTCAGGAGTACTGGATAATTATTCAAAGGTTGTGGATAGAGGAAGTAAATTGGTCAGTTTGTGTACTTTAAAATAAACAGAGATATGTAGTGAAGTAGAATGCAGAAAAAACATCACATTTTAAGAGAAAACACTAGATTTCAGAGAAAATTTATCTGTCAGCCGCCAGTCTGAAGCTATGCCGCTAGATTCCCAAGGTGTATATTCTTTCTACTGTACCTTTAGTGGTAGTTCATTGGAAAACATAGTATCTGCATTTTAACATGAAACCAAATAAATATCTTTCTAGCACTAAAATTTCAAAAGAGAACATAGCACAGAGTAGTAGCATGTACTCCCTGACAAATCCGGCTGGTGGCAAGGAAAGAAAGACTTGTCAGTGGCCAATTATTTTGGGGGGATAACATCCTGTCCCCTAAAAACACACACACACTATTTTTTACAAATTATTTTTAGGGGGCGCCTGGGTAGCGCAGTCATTAAGCGTCTGCCTTCGGCTCAGGGTGTGATCCCAGCGTTCTGGGATGGAGCCCCGCAACAGGCTCCTCCGCTGGGAGCCTGCTTCTTCCTCTCCCACTCCCCCTGCTTCTGTTTCCTCTCTCACTGTCAAATAAATAAATAAAATCTTTAAAAAAAAATTTTTTAAAAGGAACTATAGGAAAACCTTTACACCAATGTGGAAAACAGCTTGAATTAGTAATTATCTTGAATTATCTAACACAATGCTCGGCAAATTACTGCTGGCTGATCAAAGTCTGTTTTTGTATGATCTTGAAAACTAAGAGCAGTTTTACATTCTTAAATAGTTGGAAAAAATCTAAAGAAGAAGAAGATTTTGTGACACATGAAAATTATATGAAATCTAAATTTCAGTGTCCACAAATAACGTGCTATTGGAACACGGCCACACTCAATAGTTTACATATTGTCTGTGGCTGTTTTTGTACTAAAACAGTGAAGTTGAGTACCCACGGCAGAGATCTGCACAGCCCACAAGGCTTAAAATATTTGTTATCTGATGCTTCATAGACGGCATTTGCCAGCCGCAAATCTAAAGACTCACTTTAATTACTTTCAAATAACTTACATAATTCCTCCATGGTCTGATCCCATGAAAAGATGAGAATGATTTGTAATTGACATTTGAATTCTTATCTCTGGAAATGACTATGGCGTGAGGATCTCAAAGCAGATGATTCACTTAGGTAAAGGCAGCATTTTATGTTGTTCACATGATTGTTTTGCTTAGTAACTTCTCATAGGTATCAAAAAGGCTAACTTGAACCTGGGCCTCATTCATATTTTCTCTCCTGTCTCCCAGCACCTGTTCCCTGTCACTTGAAGTGAGTCATAAGTTCTACGAAGACATCAGGACTTGTGTGACCTCACATTTGGTCTCCACTGATACCCTATATTCCATTACTACTAATTTGTCTCCCAAAACAGATAACCTTTTTTAAATTTTTTAACATAAAAACACAGGATACATTTCTCTCACTGCCAGACCAAGCCCTTAGGTTGAATTCCTACACTGTCTTTCTACGATCAGCATGTTAGAACATTAAAATAAAATTCATTTCAATGGGAATACGTTCTGAACTGAGGCTACTGGGAAGGTTTACAACCAAGGAGTGGAACTGTGGCAACTACCGCAGAGATACATTTATTTTCTCCTAGATAGAATCCAGCTCTATTAAAATATTCAAAACACATTCAAAACCAACCTACCAACATTCACTTTCAGAAACAAGAAGTGAAGTATTCATTTAAATATCAGAACATCCTTATATAACATGGTCCCTTAACAATCACCATGCCATTATTTTGATTTCCAGCAACCTGGGGCTAATATGTTCAGGATGATTGACTGAAAAAGAAAGAACCTACAATACATTATTCAGCTCGGCATCTATAAGGTAGTTTATGTAGACTTTTTTTTTCCAGACTCAATACACCAGGTCTTCTTAGAATTTAATGATGGTTTATCTTTTTTGATTGCCAATCATTAAAATGAACTGATTTTTATTTTCTCTCCAAAGATTTCTATCAAATGTAGTTTAGAAACCCCCTGGATTATATCCCCTTTCCTTGAAAAAGCAGTAATTTTAAGCGTCATTGTGAACATGATTTAAAAGATCTCTGCAGGAAATGTACAGAAAAGAACTGCAGAAATGTTCATCTCAGGGACTTATAACTTGGTGGATGTTGCTACCTTATCCAGAGGGGAGATCGGACTCACATAAAATTACCAGATACTTGTCTTCAAGGCACATGCAAAGACATAAGTAAATGACATTCTCTGGGGTCCAGGACTCCAAAACCCTACAACCAAGTCTGCATAAATGTCCCCCAAAGAAAAACAAACCCAAAACATGAATCCAGCAAAGAAAATGAATAATGTATCACTCCAACAGGGGGCGAGGAGGGGCAGAAGATATGTGAGCTGGACTGTTCCCGTTCGTTCCTACTTTTATTCCACTAAGATATGGGGATTTCCCAGTTGAGTTATTTTGAATTCCTTGTACCTATCCTCGGCAGGCATTTGTATGGATACAAACTAGGACTTAGTTCTATGACTACAAACTGGGATTTATTTAGTTATCTGGGGTCAGTGGACATGTAACATGCTTTTATAAACTGATACTGAGCAGGGAAGAAACTGTATTAGAATGGAAGCTGAATGACAACAAGCCAAACGGAGAGGTGGCTATGTCAGCTTCCTGCTCTGTTTGTGTGTCCAAGGGGGAATGGTGCCGATTTTAACCCTTTGCCTACCCTCGACTTCACAGTGGATATCAGACACAGTCATAGCTCATGCAGAAATGTTTTCTTTCTCTCAGCTTTTAATCTAACTCATTGTATTGACAGCACCTGTCATAAAATGATTCCTGAAAGACTTCACAGATTGCAGCAAATTGAGAGACACGGGGAATCGTTCCTGTGCAGACACAGGTGCTAACAACCAGCCACACACCCAATTTCCAGGCCAGGCAGAAAAACAAAACAAAACAAAACAAATAAACAAAAAACCCATCATCGCTTTTGGAAATTTACGGATTTACATAATAAAATAGGCTTTGAGAAACAGCGTCCTGATTTACGATCCTGTACTGTATTCATGGGAGGTAAAGCCATCTTCTGATGGCTCATTTTTCGACCCTCGTCCAAGAACAAGTTCAGTCATCAGTAGAGGGTCACTGCCATTTTTAGTCAACAACAGGAAAACCACAAATAAGGAACAGGATTCCACATGCGTGTGTTAGCCATTAAAACTGGGTTATTCAAATAATTCTCTCAGCTTAAAAGCAATAAAGGTGATCACAAATAAAAAGATCTACAGATTTGATCATTCAAAAAGTAAACACTTCAATGCAATGAAAACGAACACAACTAAAATTTGAAGAGATCCACTGTCAGAGGAAAAATACATCAAAAATAATTAATTGGCATTTATTATACAGGGAACAACGGAAGGATTGATGAAAGAACCTTAGTGCGGCATCCTGGAGATACGGATCGTGGTAAGTCAGATAATACAGAGAGAGTCCTGACACATGTGAGTTCCATTTAAGATTCATATGAAAAACATCAACACTCAATGGCGGGGGTAAGTATATGGACTATATTGATTAAAACTGTGCACTTACTGCAAACAATGTGGCAGAACACCCTGTACCGGCATGAAAAGATGTCAAAACACTTTGTTAGCTACAACCAGACCAGCACTAAATGCAAAATGAAATCCTGGATTATATCCTCAATCACAAGAAAGACATTAGTGGAAGAACTGGTGAAATCCAAATAAAGTCTGGAATTTATTTAATACGAATGTACTAATGTTAAATTCTTTGCTTTGGTAAATGTACAAGGTGATACATGATGGTAATATTAGAAGAACTGGACAAAGGGTAAATGGGATTCTGCATAATTTTTGCAACTTTTATGTAAATCTAAAATCATACAGAAGTTTATTTTAAAAACAAGCATATTCCTCAATAGTATGAATAACAAAAAACTGAAATTTACTCAAAAATTAATAGTATATAACTATATACCTAGGAAAAATTTCTTGAAATATATATGCCAAACCTCACAGTGGTTATTTCAGGATTGGAGATAAGATAGCAGTGAACCTTCTCTTTTTATTTTATTATATTATTTTATTTTATATATTTCAGTCATAATTGAAATTTTAAATAATGAACATGTTTGGCTTTTATAATCTGAAATATATAGTATAATAATGTGTTTCTATGACTATTATTGTTCCCATTAGAGGAGAAGAATATTACATCTTACAGAAGTCACAGGGCTTGTAGGTAGTAAAACAAAACAAGATTTGAACATGAGCCCTAATTGCAGAGTCTGAACTATTAGTCATTACATAATACTGCCTTCTGGATCCTTAGCTCCCTGGGGGAGGATGGTATTTTATTTATTGCTGTATTCCCACAATGTCTAGTGCAGCACTTTGCATGTCCTAAGTAATCGATAGTGTCTATCAACTACAATTGAATTCCAGTATGAACATTCTGTTTCTAACACAAATGTAATAGACTTTCCATTTATAAGAGCTTAACTATGTACAGCTGATTTCTAATATGCTTCGTGATTGCACTTAGGAACAAATGCATCTTTACAGAGTCTGAGGGTGTAATTAGAAGCTGGAAAAAGAATAGGACTGAATTCAACATGAATAATACCACACAAACACAAAATATATTGAAATCAAATTTTAAACTCCTAAAGCTTAACTTGCTTTGCAAAATACCATCATGAAACTCAAGATAAAACACCATTAAAGCAAAACCCAAACCCACTGTTCTAAATAATAGATAGTGATTGAATGTACGTTGACTGATGTATGTTTAAATTGCTTTTATCCAATTCTGTGAAACTAGAAAATGGCCTAGCTGATTTTTTCTTTTTAGTTGTTGTTTTCGGTTCATTGGTTAAAGTATCAAAATGTTTCTATTTTTTTACTGGAAAATATTTATTAAAATTAAAGGTTAAAACCTTGCTTTCATTCTTGCTCTCCTGAAACATATATGGATTCTGTCACAATACTATGGCATCTTGAAATTTGAAAAATGTTATTACTTAAATAGATCGTCTGACCTTTTCATTCATTATTCCCATTTACAAAATGCTTAACGGGGCTGTCAGGATAGAGGTCCTGGTCCAGGCTCCAGGGTGAATAAAATTTGGCCACTAAATAGAATCTCAAATTGTTAGGGATACAAATAAACAGAAAGGTTCAGAAAAACCCTGCATGGAACTATCAGAAGGGTAGTTTCTGGAAGAGTCAATGCAATGGTAAAGGTATTTTTGATTCCTTCCTGGCATGGAGGAGTGATTGTAGTTAGGTCAAAAAGATGAATGATGTCAGTTACTTTCCAAAAACATATATGCTAATAAAAGATTCCTAGGGTATTTTACAGAAGCTATGTTGACAGTGGATGAAAATAAAAACAGAATCTACATACACATTCTTTTTCTACTTTAAGAACTTGGGAAAGTACAAACACACACACACACACACACACAATTATACGATACCATCCAAAAAAAAATTTATAAAGCATTTTCAGGAATCATTCATGTATCTGTTCTTCTGTCAGCTTCTGTCTTTATAATATAGATTATTACAGAACAAGGAGATTCATGTTTATTATATAGTAGCAAAATAGTAATTCCTTAAATCTATCCTACAGCAATTCTCCAGGGTTCCATTTCTCTCCTACTCTCTCCCCTTCCTCCCATTCCTATGCAATGGACCAAAGTAAGCGGTGTTTTCTGATCCATAAGCATTAGGGTTTCACATATGTCATCCATACCTTATTTTAGCCTAACCACCTATGAGTCATGCATTATTCTTATTATTTTTACTACTAATTTTGCTTTTTTTTAAGATCTATTTATTTGGGGGGGGGGACACAGGGAGAGAACCTCAAGCAGACTCCCTGCTGAGCAAGGCGCCCAATGAGGGGCTTGATCCCATGACCTGAGCCAAAGTCAAAAGTCAGACGCTTAACCAACTGAGCCACCAGCTCCCCCTATTATTACTAATTTAAAAGAACTAGTAATGTCTCTTTGTTCTTGCTCTTCCCTGATGATTTTCAGTTCCATTCTGCTCATATTCATTTCTTCAACAGCTCTCAAATGTTCACCTACCATGTGTCACAAACTTACTCAACTGTTCTTTAGTGAGCATCTGATTATTACAGCTGTACTTATAAAGCAATATCACAAATTTTGCTTGAGGTGTATTGACAAGTACGTCAGAATTCCAAACTTAAGTGAGTATAATTTTAATGAAAATGAAAACCTTAAAAGCAAATATCTGTTTTTCTATAGATTTCTTTGGAACCTAATGGGCTAATGTCTTTCAATGAGCATGCCTCAGAGACTCTTTATATTGCATTACTGACAGCCTATTGGACACCTTCTCATAATGGTTTGTTTTTCCTTCAAGTAGCCACTTTCCATTGGCCTGTGTGATAAAGTTCATTTCTTGCCTTACATCTCCCATTAAGGTTTTTTTTTTTTTTTTAGTCAATTTTTATCTCCTCAGCACCTGGCTATCCTGTATAAGCCTGCGTAGGACTTGAAAAGATACTGAAGTCTCATTATCCATTCTCAAGCATAGATTAGTTTTGCACATGTTAAATAAAACACCACTGGCTCCACTTATCAAACCATAGAATTTTCCACTTATCCCAAAGCTTTGTTTCCTAGACTAAAATAAACACTATTCATTTGAAAAAAAGTTTTTGATAGCTCTTTGTGTTTTCCATTGTTCTTAGTTCATGTATGTCCAAAGATCTCTGTGAAATAAGATTCTCCATTTGGAAGTCATGCTTGCCTTCTCTCCTCCTCCATGACAGACACTGACATTTCAAAGCCTGGCACAGTGCCTGGTACATAGCAAGTACTAAATAATGGAATGAAATGAATTAAATCATGTAATCAATAATCCCACCTCCAGTGCAGATCTGAGCATTATTGATGCACAGTAAATAAGCTATTTTTATAAAAAAAAATAATACAGTACAATAAACAGGATTCTTAAGATGGACAAGGAGACTGAACACTCATGATCAAATGTGTAAAATACTGAAGGTCATGAATAGGGACGCATATACTCTTTCTGGTTCATTGCATGGGGATGAGAGAAAGAGGAGAGAAGAGAACCTTGAACCATAGGAGTTATTTTAGGAGGGAAATAAAAAATAAGCAGAAGTTTACTACTTCTGAATCTCAGGTCTGCTGCTTTCCCAGAGACACTCATCATGTTGTACATCCATGTATCAGTTTGCAAAGGTACCCTTGGCCCTCAGCCTTCGTGAGCCAAAATGAAAGTGCTTTCAGGAATGGAGAATAGGGTGCCTGGGTGGCTCAGTCGGTTAGGTGGCTGCCTTCGGCTCAGGTCATGACCACAGGGTCTTGGGATCAAGCCCTGCATCTGGCTCCCTGCTCAGCAGGGAGTCTGCTTCTCCCTCTGCCTCTGCTCTTCCCCATCCCACTTGCTTGTACTCAATCTCTCTCTCTCTCTCAAATAAATAAATAGAACTAAAAAAAAAAAAAAAGGAATGGAGAATAAAAGAGGAAGAGAGACAGGTCTATTAAATAAAGTGTTCACAGGATCCAGTTCTTCAAGGAGTAGAGAAAGGATAAGACACAGAAATTAAATAAGGGAAGCAAGCCTGACTTTCTGGAAGGCAACAGAGAATGGTGAGTACTGGGGTAAACAAGCAACAGAATGTCTGTTCTGAAGGGGGCGCTTCTACTGTTGCAGAAGAGTGTTACCAGATCTTTGTTTTTCAGATGTCAGGTTCCATATTTGTATATAAAAAAATCTCCTAATTTTTAAATATTGTTAACTAATAGAAAAGAAGGGCATCATGCAGACAAATACTGTGCTGTTAAAAAAAAAAGTCTTTTAGCTGAATTTGGCTAATGGCTGCCAATTGGTGGCCTCTGAACTAGCAACCATTCCTTCCTCTAAGTGAGGGGTCAGGAAATTATCACCCTTGGATTAAAGCCAGTCCACTGCCTCTTTTTATAAATACAGTTCTCTTGGAACATAGCCATTCTCATTCTTTTACATATTGTCTATAGTCGTTTTTGCATTACAATGGCAAAGTTGAGTAGTTGTGGCAGAGGCTGCCGGCCCACAAAGCCTGAAATATTTATGATATGCCCCTTTACAGAAAGTTGGCTGACCCCTGCTCTAAATATCCCTTTTCCAGCCACCACCTACCAGTGCCAGGAAGTGTTCTTCTGTAACTACCATACAGAGCAAAAGACCCTCTCTAAGTTAGAGATTCCTTATTGGAGGGATTATATGAAGCCCATACCCCGATATTTAGATTTCAGTGTGATCCTGAAATAATTCTGTTCCAGACTGATGTTCCATAGACCTGTGTGAGAAACAGTAGGATCTCATCCAACAAAATGATAGAAGACTATGGCCTTTATTTCTAAAAACATATTATTTGATTGAATTAAAGAAAATTAAGAAAAGATCTTGGCAAATGTAATTCTAAGTCTTAATAGTTTATATATGTTGTTATTAAATGTCCATAGTTCATAGCAAGTAAGGTCTACTGGTGAGGAGTGGATAATATTCCCCATATTGCTATTGCTATTGCTATCCAAAGTTGGTTCTCCATCTAGACATGTACCTTAGAATTTACAGTTGCTTTTCCAACAAGTAAACACCTCTTTGCCTCCTGGGTCTATGGAAGGCACAAAGTCCTTTAAGAGTATCATTTATTTCTTACCCCCCCCCCATATAACACACACTTAACAGGGGGCCTTTTAACCCAGGTCCTTAATTATAGTCCCTGGCCTACGGCATCTGTGAAGCAAAAGCTCAACAAGTATGTAGCAATTAATAATAGGTCACTGCTGTGTGTCCGTCTGAAAGAGGATGTCCTCTCTACCAGGAAGGAGAACAAGAGGGAGAACTCGGAGGGTCTTTGTTTGGTGGGGGCCAACAGGAAGGTCAACCTTAACAACCTTCTAGTTTCGAGCCAGTCTATCTTTACCAAGTGATTGTACCACTCAGTATGAAGTGCTAGAATACGCTGAGTGGCCAGGCACTTCTGTTAAAATGAGCATTACTACTACTACTACTACTACTACTACTACTACTACCTGTCATTTATTGAGCCCTTATTTTGTGCCACACACTTTTAAGTGCCTAACTGAATTATCTAATTAATTCTTTAACAACAACCCTATGAAGCAGATATTATGATTATCCTTATGTTACAAACAAGGGACTCGAGGAAAGGGTGTTAAGTGAAAGCACATAATATACCAAAGAAATGAGAAGAGACAGCTTTGCCCCATGGCTTCTCCTCTACCAGGCATTGACCATGATTTGACTATAAGGAAGCATACAAGAATAGAGATGATTTCCACACCTTAACTGTTCCTTTGGTTTAACGCAGCCATCAGAGTTACTTTCATTCTTGCAGACTGCCAGAATACAATTTAGCATTTTAACTACATTAGTTATGAAAAGGAATATCTAGGCAACCCAATGAGGATCAGTTTTCAACTAATTAGTGGCTTGGATGAACACCGCATTTTTGCTTGAAAATCTCAGAGGTAGCTCGAAAGGCATTTAGGTTTAGAGCTAGGAAACATCTTGAACATAAATACATTCCTGAGTATAGGACTCATTCATATGTCATAACTACCTTATCAAAGTGCTTTCCTCTTCATGATAGCTCTAGGTATAAGAACCTTGTAAAGGAAGGATGGAAGATGCTTTTATGCCCATTTGGCAGATAGGAAAACTAGATACAGAAGGAATAAGTGAAAAGCTTGCTGTCATGTAATAACCAGGGTAAAAGCTAGCAGTGGAAGCGCAGATGTCTAATTCCAGCTCAAGCATCCTATTTTTAGATGGGAAAGGTTCTGAATTATTAAAGATAACACACATAAGCCCTGGATGGAAAATTCAAGATATCAATCTAAGATTATGGGATTTTTCATCAGTAGGTTGATGTTACTTAACAGTTCTGCCCTCAGTTTTCTTATGGGCAACAATAACCATTTCTCATGGTTATTTTTAAAAGTGCATTCAAACAGTGGCCTGCAGATGAGGGTCAGTCTGCAAACTGTCACCAATTAACGATGAGACAAACAGAAACTCAGAGTAAGTATTTAGAAACTCTTATAGGAACTTGGGAGGGTAATTTTATGTCTGGTAAAGTTAACTTAAAAATTTGGACTTGTATTTTGTTTGTAGGTTTTTAAAAAATGTATTTTACTATTCATTTGAATTTTACAATGAATTGCATTTTTTTAAATTTGAAAAATAAAACAACGGTCCTTCACTTCTCAGAGGTGAGAAGCATTAACTTAGAGCCATTGGTTCAGTTCCATGTAGGAAAATATATAAAATTTTCCTTTTTACCATCTTTTAAAATTTCCATTTGTGATAAAATAAATTTTAAATTACATAAATATGCAAATTATGGGTAAGGATTAAAAAAACGACTGATTGATTATACAATCAATCAAATTTGGAGGTTGCTAATCTAGGAAATTATATAAGGCAAGACGTGAAAATGTTACATCTATTCCTAAAAACTTACAGAAGTAAAAGGTTTGTTGAAACAAGTCTATATATCTTTCTTAAATGCTACCTATGTATGTTTATAATGCCGTATATGGAGCCAAGCTTTCTCCACAATTATCAAGAATGGACTCATTCAAGTTTTCCATTTGGAAATGGTAGCTTAGATTCTTTTTAAATTGCCTCTGTAATACTGGACTCTGAATCCCTAGTACATTATCTGGAATAAAATTATTTTCAATAAACTAATTTTGCATAATAATTAGATACTGGACATCTCTCTCTAGTGACAGGCAAATTTATGTTTTAGTTACCTATGGATGAGAAATTTACCAGTTCTCAAGGAGGTACATTCCAGCCTCACAGATAATCCATTAGAAGGCTTTTCTCTGTATCTGCCTCTATCGTTTCCATCCATTGGCCCAAGTGCCTAACAAAGAATAGGCAAAGCAATTGTTACCCTTCTTACACACAATGCCCTCCATGAACTTGGAAGCAGCATCAGGTTTCTCCTTTATCTTTTCTCTCATGCTAAAGATCCCATCCTTTTAACTGTTCCCTGCATGGTTTGTCAGCCTAGGAATTATTGACATTTTAGGCCAGATAATTGTTTTGAGAGGCTGTCCTGTGCATCCAAGAGCACTTATCAACATCCTTGGCCTCTACTCAATTAACACCAGTAGCATCTCCTTCCATCCCTACTCACAACAACTAAATATTTCCCCCAGATATTTCAATTTTAAGGGGTTAAAATAGCTTCTGATTGATAACCATTGTTCTAAGGGATCCTAAGAGTACATACGATAAAATGGATTCTAATAATGGTCAGAAAAAGAATATCTTTTAATAAATAATAAAATGTTTCCCAAACTAAAAGTAACTTCTATTTACTAAGGATAGCAATCAAGCCTTATTCACAATTACTAAAACCACTTAAAAGAACCAGAATCAAAAACAAGCATCATGCATATAAGTTTCCTCCATATCTTTTCATGACTTGATAGCTCATTGTTTTTAGCACTGTTATTCCATTGTCAGGATGTACCACAGCTTATTGTCCATTCATCTACTGAAGGACATCCTGGTGGCTTCAACATTTTGGCAATTATGAAAAAGTTTCTATAAACATCCATATGTAGGTTTTTGGGTGGATATAAGTTTTAAACTCTTTTGGGTACCAACAAATGCAATTGCTGGATCGTATGGTAAGAGTATGTTTAGTTTTGAATCTGAAAAGTGTATGTACTGTATGATTCCAACTACGTGATAGTTTGGAAAAGGCAAAACTATGGAGACAGTAAAAAGATTACTTGCCAGGAAATGGGGGAAGAGAGTGATGAATAGGCTGAGCATAGAGCATTTTTAGGGCAGTGAAAATACTCTATGATGCTGCAACAGTGGAATCATGTCATTATACAGCTGTCCAAATCCATGTAATGTACACTATGAGTTGAACCATAATGCAACCTATGGACTCTGGGCGATTGTGTGGGTCAATGCAGGTTCATCAGTTGTAACAAATATACCACTCTGGTGGGGCATGCAGTTAGTGGGGGAGGGTGTGCATGTGTGGGAGCATGGGTTTATGAGAAATCTCTGTACTTCCCTCTCATTTTGCCTGAACCTAAAATTTCTCTAAAGAAATGGTCTTAAAAAAAATGTTGTCTTTCCAAAGCCTGTTTTCTTCCTAAAAAGTATGTGTGCACATGCACATGAACGTAGGCTACATGGATACGGATATATTCTCTTCCTTATCAATATCATGACATCTACATATTCCTTATCTGGATTTTTCCACATTGGTAATGATATCTACAAACGCTAGAATAGTCATTTTACAAGCCCAACCTGATATGGTCTAAATAGTAATTATTCCATCAAAACAAAGAACTTTTTCTGTGTGTGAAAAATGCATGATTTCTGCTTCTTTTCTGCCTGGTGGCAAAAGGCCTCTTTACTCCAAAATTAACAGATAATCATCTTCCTCTTATGAATCCTGATAGCACGGCCACTGCTATCAAGCAATTTTCTTCTCGAACAAGCACAAATCACAAGTCCACCCTCTGAAGCTAAGCAGGTGAATAACATATAATTAGCTGACTTTCATTTTTGGAGCGCATTTTTTTTTCATTCCATGGTACCCCACTTGATTCCTGAAGAGGCTCTGTCCCTTATATGTGAGGCCAGAAAGTAAGAGGGAAAGAGGACTGTTGCAGGACTGTCAGTAAACCCATTTGCAGGTCTATCTGCCTGGTAGGCATCTAACTGAGTTTCCCTTCTTATTTATGGGAGAAATGCAAAGAATTGAGGCAAGGGGGAAGTACATTTAATAATTCCTAAACCCCTCAATACATGTAAATAATTTACTTGTAAAAACAATTAGCTGGAAAAATGGTCTTTTTACTTCCTGATGCAAAATTACTTCTTCGACTTTTTGTTTTCTTGGAATTGACTGATTATCACACTCAGAGTCAAAGCCCCGTTTACTGATAGCTAGTGTATTCAATCATTATTTCACCTTTTTACCTAGAGGAGTAAGTTGAGGAAGGGAAGAAATTGGTAATTTCGTAAAGCTCACTCAATACCTAGGGCGTAAGGAGTGCGTGAAATGTGTTTCTGACAAGACATATTCCAACTGACATGATTATGAGACAGCATTCTATTCCCAAGTGAAAAAGTTTCAGCCTGACTTCTCAGCTATTTCAACACATTTGCTTCTGCCTCCTTAGGGGTGAGTGGCCACTGGTTTGGTAATTAAAGGAGATAAGTACTAATCTCACGAACAGCATTTAGCTCACTTCCCACATAGCAGGTAATGTACATCAGTGAAGAGAAAAGTGACAACCCACATGGCCTACAGTATCAGGAGGACTGGTGACTGGATATCAGAACTGGTGACTCAGTATCAGAAGGGCTGGTGACAAGAAGGACACATGTCCCATGCTTCCTAGAGGTGGCTCCATTTCTGCCCTAACAGTATTGTTTGGGTCTATAGGATTGCCAGGGCTGATTTTTTAAAGACAATTACAAAAAACGATTTTAACTATTAGTTACACTATTTCCAACAAGCTCCACTTTTTATTTTTTCCCCGTAATAGCATACAGGACAATACTTTGTAAACTAATATATTTCCTCAACAGGCCTCATGTAATCCATAGCTTGGCAGCTTGAGACCTCTCCCAGAAGGCTGACAATCAGTAAATTAGATTATTATCTTAAGCTTAAGCCAGATCTGTAAATACATATCTGGACAAAGTCATTACATCAGAGAATGGCAGAGCCTGAAATGATTTTGAAGATACCTCATCTCCCACCTTCACTTTACAAGGTTTCATAGGCATTTGGTTACAAAACAGAGAATTTCCTGACTCTCACACAGGAAGGCTTTATATTTCATCACTTCACCTTGAATTTGTAGGTAAGAGTTCCAGTCCTTTTCTTATGAAAAATAAGAAAATAAATAACTGTGTGACTACTATGCTTTTTAAAATAAATTAAAAATGTCTCTTAAATTTTCCCCTCTTTCTGCACTACCTCTTCACTTCTTAAGTCTGCAGCTGTCCACACATTTATATTACATGATCAAGAGATATTACCATAGAAGGAAGGAAGGAAGGAAGGAAGGAAGGAAGGAAGGAAGGAAGGAAGGCCAGCCAAAAAGAATTCCGACATGCACCAATTCTTGTTAGCTCAATATGCACTTAAAATTTAAACATCCCAGGGGAGGGAACAAAATTGTTAACTGATTTGAGAAAACATTCTATTTGCTTAGAAAATGGTGCTAATATTCCATAGTGACTTCACACAATAAAAAACTGAGAGCATCATTTCTAAAAACCTCAAAAAGAAAATAAAAACCAACATACTGAGTGAAAAATTTCTAACTGAGAGATACCTCATCTGCTTAGCCTTCTATGTCTCTGAGATTTGGGCCGCTCAGATGATTTTTGGTCTTTACAATGAACATCTTGCTAAGTCATCTGAGGTTTGGCCTTCTGATAAATGACAAACGCGCACTCTTCAATTCTACATCACTAGGGAAGAGTGATACAAAAATCTCAATATTCAATTTCCTTGTTTTTGTCTCTGTATACAGAAATTCTACCATGGTTTTACTACTGTTTTGCAAATTTAATTTCCTGCTGATACTTCCAAGTAGCTATCTAACCAGTCTGTCTTCCATTGATATTTACCCTAATAACAGGGAATTCATGGTTCCTTAGAAATTTTCAATAAAGAGCACTGGGGAAGGCCCTCTGGTTTTCCACCCAGTCGCTGTCTAGAAAATACAAGGACTATGCATTTTACTGGCTTACATGAGCACTGGAAGGAAACAGCCCAATTTGGGCTGGAAAATGTAGGCACAGTACAAGCTAGGTCAGAATCAGTAGGCAATCTCAAACCTTATCTCTCAGCATTCCAAACCAGGAATTGCCCAGTTCTTATTTTATTGCTCTTTTGTTGTTTTGGAGGGGGGATGAGGCATGGTGGAAGTAGACGTGGTCTTCAAATGGAGAAATATGCTTTGAATATGGAACACCCACCCTCATTCTCTCTTTAAGGTGTTCTTTGTAAGCACTCTAGCCACAGCGAGGAAGATCTTAAGGCTTAAGGCAAGACTCAAAAACTCAAATGTCAACAGAAGCCAACCATGCCACATAGGTGTCTCTATGGTATCTGAATAGTTTTCGCTTCCAGGAAGAAATATGCTATCTCATTTTTTCTTGATATATATGGCCCTTCTGATATACCTTTTTATTTTTTACCTTTGATAGAAACATAGATAAATAAGACTTTGGCACTAAAAAAGAAAAAAAAAAAACAAGATAAATGGTTTCAACTGCCTTTGGCTTGAGCATTGGGCAACAAGAGGGTGTTGTGGATTCCATAGAGAACTGATTACCCATGCCTATACTGGAGCTGAGCATAGCCATGGAAGAATGTGAGCGCAGTAGTATGAAATACCTAGGTTTTTAAAGAGAAGACAGGGATCCAAATATGTATATACAACCTCTTGATTTTTAACCTTAGCTTATTTTTTAAAAGTTTCACAATGGCCAGACACCAAAGCAAATAAAAACTTAAGTCCACATATGTGAACCACCGATCAGGGACCTCCAGATTAGAAGAATTGAAGGCACTTCCCTGCCGCATCTGACCTGCTATTTAGAAATATTTTTGATCACAGGATTTTCAGGCACCCATGGTCATGATTCTGAACATTTTCTGCTGTTGGAGTTCAGGAATGGAGATTGATAAGATTTAGTAAAAGTTTAAACTCACAGCTGAGCAGCCTTAGACATACCTGGCCTGCAGCTGACTTTCAGAAACAACTACCACATTTTTATACCCAAACCTCTATACTTATGATATTGCTGCCTTGATTTCTTATAATTGGCTTTATCTTCCCAAAGTGGAGAAATCACTCCCCCCCCAACCTACATATCGAAACATAATCCTTTATCCTCATACTGCTATATTCATTATAAAGTATGCTTTGGCTGGTTAAGTAGGTTCCAGAGAGTATGGCATTTATGACCTCTTTGAAATGCCTGGACTTTCACCTCAACAAGAGCGGATGAAGCGCCCGTATTTTGTAAAGCATATTACAAAATTATATATTCATTTTAGGAAAATTACAAAGGTAAGGATAAAGAAAAGGAAAAAAAAAAACTAGAAATCACCATTAACTAAACACCCTAAAAAAACCAACACTTTGGAGAAAGTCCTTCCATATATGTTTCTTACAGACATGAGCGCATACCGTTCCATACTGTAACTCACTCAGCAATGCACCAGTGACTGGGGGCACCATAACCTGATATCTAGTTTTTTGCTCCTGTGTTCCCACCATCTGGAATAATCTGCCACCCAGCTCAATAGCTGAGGAGCCTGAGGCCTGAGGAGTCATTGAATCTACGCTAAGTGTCCCCACTCTGAGCAGCGTAGCCTTCTCTAGAATTCAGATAAGGGCTCAGTTGCTTCCTATCTTTATTGTTCTCAAATAGTACTAAGTGCTTAAATTCTAACTACTTAAATTGAAAGCAGAAATTGTGTTCGTCAACTTGATGGCTATGTGGTGCCTTTAAGAGGTTCAGCAGAGGCATAGGCACTCAGTTGGCATTTAATACATTTTTACTGACATACTGAATAAGAAGATAGAGTGGAGTGAGTCAGATCTCATCCTCTCCTAGCCCAATAATATGCATATGTCAATAACCGGAGGCCTGCCCATTAAAAATATAAAACCTATGTTGAAAAATGTGTCCGCTAATCCCCTTCCCACTTAGCCCACAACCCTTCTTTTATTTTGACATACACTTGACTAGTCTTGCCTGGGCTCCATCCCTCCTCACCTTAGTTAGAGATGAAAAATGTGCCTTCTTGGCTCCCACCTCCCCTTGAGCATTCTAGCCCATGTCATAGCTCCTTCCTCCAAGAGGTATGGGATCCATCCCCAATAATGTACATAAGAAACTGGTATCTAAAGGACCACACTTCAGTTTGAATCAAAATCTAAACTAAAATTGTGGGAAATCATCCTTTCTTTCAAGAAATTTGGCACTAAATATTCGGAGAATGGGAACAGAAGTTGCTTTCTTAGCTCTCGTCTGTGGGTGCAGAGATTTCCTCTTCCCACTAGAATTGATTCAGATTGAATGCACTGCAACAATCAGGAGGAAGTGAAGTGGCATCCTTCTCTCTGGTCTCCCTCCAAATCAGTCTCCACTTAAGGGTGGTTTGACAGTGAGACATCGCTACTCCTTCTTTGGCCATGGCAGTCCATGGAATGTGTGATATTCCTAGAGCCACTGCAGCTGCTAGGGTCCTCATAATAATCCCATCCCCAGCCATTCATGGCCACTCTCTTTCCATCCATTCACCTCTCCCAAATCCCACTCTTATCTGCAGTTCCCCTAGCTTTCCAGTTCTGGATCTTTTCTCTCCATCTTGATATATTTTAAAATATACTTAAGGAGGAAGGAGTGCACTTCCCCCAAAGGAATGCTTCAGTTGTCATCTGCCCTCTCCTTTTCATCCATTCACTACAGGAGAGCTAAGTAAATAATTAACCTTTTAAAATCACTCACAGAGCAGCAATGCAGTAACTGGCTACTGTGAGGCCATATCACAGGGCCCTAGCCAGCTGGAAAATCAGATAAACCTTTGTTTTGATACCACTGTCCTCAGTAATAACTATCTCATCTTGGTTCCTTCCCTAACTCCTGCTGCCCTTCCCCTGCCCTTGACTCCTGCCTCGACAGCATGGGTCTCTCCAGGTATTCCAAAAGTAGGGACCATGCCTCTTTCACTTCCATATCCCCAGCCCTAAAGTGGCACTTAAAACATAGTCTGTGTTTAATAAGCATGTATGGGATGAGTGAATAAAGGGAGTATTAAAAGAATGCAGCTCTTCCTCCCAAACAGAGGTAAGAGTTCCAGCCTTTAAGATTTAATGAGTTCTATCTCAGGAAAAGGAAGATATCTTGGTGTGGGAGCATCTAGGCTTTCTAATGGATAGGACTCAGCACCATCATCTCTTGGCCTGAATTCTTACAAATCCCTCCCTATTTAGTCTTCCTGTTTCCATTCTTCCAGACATTTTCCACATAGGAGTCAGAATGATCTTTAAAATATGTAAATCACATTACACTTAAGACCTCCATGGCTTCCCCTGTAATTAGGATAAAATGCCAACTCTTTATCATAGGCTGCTTGCAAGGTCCTTTATGATCTGACTTTGCACATGATTCTAAGTTCTTTCCTGCCTCACAACTTTTCTACCTGTTGTCCCCTGGGCTGGAACCCTCCCCTCCACTCTACTCTTGCATGGCTGGATTCTTCTCTCCCATCAGGGCTCTGCTTAAATGTCACTTGCTCAGACAGACTCAACTTAAACAGCTCATCTCAATTAGTTCTTCCCTCATTTTTTCCCTACCCTCTGTTTCATGTTCTTATCATAATTGCAGAGTAGTTATTATTTTTCTTCTGTTTACTTGTAGATCTTGTATATTTACTCTATCGACATGTCTTATGAGATAGGGAATATGTCTGTCTGGGTCAGTGTCTCCCAATGTCCATTACAGAACCTGGTATACAGTAGGTATTCAATGGATGTTTGGTAAATGAATGAACCAACAGTGATTAACTGCTCTTCTACCTACCTATCCTCATTGGCAAGTTGTTCAGCTAGCTGTGTTATGGAGGGACACCCTGGGCAAGAGGAGAGCTAGGAGTAGGGGACATTCTTCCTTTCCCCAAGCCAATGTATAACATTTTAGGATCTGGAGCAAGACTCTTAATTTAGAATTCAATTTTGGAATTCTCTGACTCCTTGGAGTTCTGTGCCAGAATATGAGGGTAGGAAACACTTGGCCCATGGCCTCCAAATCTTGGTTGAGCCCTTTTCTCTCCCTTCCACCCTCAGCTCTATCTTGCCCAATAAAAGGACACCTCAAACCTCTTCCCAACAACCTCCCCTGACCACCCTTCTGCCTAGAGGTGTGTACATCAGCAGCTCAAGCTGCCCTCGAAAGAATGGACTAGGAAGCAGGCCCAACTAGGTCCTAGAACTGGGTCTGGGCTCTGTGGCAGGGATTTCTGTGTGGTCTAAATGGCAGGGGGCATGAGCACCTGCACAGGCATGCTCCTTTGTCTGCACTGACCCTTCTCCTTGTGGGTAGGGGAATGCTGGGGGAGGGCCACAGTGGAAGCTTCTAAGTGCAGACCTCAGGTTAGGTGCTGCTATTACCCATGTCTAAGGGTTGTATTGTCTCTTTCTAAAACTGTATTGACATGGCCATTGCCAAGGATATGATGAAAAGATATTTTGAATGCCAAAAATAAGGCACTGAGATATGTAGGAAAGTTAGAGAAAACATGATGTCTCTTTTTGATAAAAGTCTTCCCACAAAACAATGTCACAGGTCCCTCACCCACCTCCTACTTCTTTTTTTTTTTTAAAAGATTTTATTTATTTATTCGACAGGATAGAGACAGCCAGCGAGAGAGGGAACACAAGCAGGGGGAGTGGGAGAGGAAGAAGCAGGCTCATAGCGGAGGAGCCTGATGTGGGGCTCGATCCCGTAACGCCAGGATCACGCCCTGAGCCGAAGGCAGACGCTTAACCGCTGTGCCACCCAGGCGCCCCCCACCTCCTACTTCTTCATCACCTCACACCTGCTCCTGTGTGTAAGCTTATACCCAATGAGGTACAAACTTATCTATGCCCATGTCTAAAGCTCCACTGGCAAACCTGCTGAATTCTGCAAAGAAACCCAGGCTCTGCCTTTAAAAGCTACATCTCAGAAGAACCTAGGAGCTAAATTCTATTAGCTCAGGGCTTGTCAGTCTTTCATTGTACACCAAGGAAGCTACTAGTGTAGACTTTCCAGACGCTGCTCTTTCCAGATGATATTTTTTTCAACTGAAGGATTAGTGTCAGATATCACCAACCAAATGCAATGAACTCTCTAATATCTGGACTTTTTTTTTTTTTTTCCCAGCTGGAAAAGTCTGTCTATCTTTCAAGCAACTGATATTCAGCAGTCACTGGCCTGCCAAAAACATGGCAGTTACACTGGGAGACACAAGTCTATTTATCAAACAATTATCAATTACCTGGTGGTTCTGGCTGTTCAGGCACATAATGAACTCCTTGGATATTTTTTTCTACAATGTTTCTTAGTCAGAATATATGTCAGTGCAGCCTGGAGATGTTAGCAAAATGATCAAAACCCCAGAATCTAAAGAAAAGAAAAAAAGGTCTTGCTCTGAGATAAATCGAGGGGAAGAATCGAAACTCAGTGCCAGATACAGGACTCGTCTTAGCTGTCACACCACCTCAAAAACAACAGATTTGCTCAGTCTCACCTGTACTCTCCAAACCTTCACCCTGCCTCCTGACACCTGACCCAGAGCGCAAGTCTCTAAGTCACTGAATGGCAAAGGTGCAAAATTTAGCTCTCATTTTGTTCAATCCATCTGTTTGTGAATGACAAAAAAAAAAAAAAAAAAAAGGAAAGCTCAGAAAAGGAAAAGCATTTGTCTACGGGCAAGATTCATCATCATAATCATCATCATTCCCATTGTGATTAAAGCTGCTAAATTTTAACAGAGCACTTATTACCCATCAGGCATGTGCTGAGCACTTCACGCTCGTCATCACAACATGATGTTGAACTCTGAGTCTGCGGAGATGACTTCTCATCTTAAAATAGCGCATGAGGAATAAAATCCATCCCTATAGCCTCAGTTTTCAGGCCTTCCATAGGGCTACTGCCATGTCTACAAGGGCGAATACTGTGGTCTTTAACATGGATTTCGTTGCTGTTGTTTTGTTTTTAAATGGACCCAAATTTTAAGTTATGTGGACACTAAATTCCACTTGGTTTATTTTACTTTATTTACAAGTAAAATTCACCTGTTTCAGATGGTTCCTTGGCTTTTCCCAGAGCCAAACTTGTATTCAAAGTATAAAATTGTATTTACTGGGAATATGGAAAAGAACAGGCTACAAGCTTTTCTGGCAATTCCTCACAGGAAGCCCCATGGACACTGGAAACAGTGGAACAGGGAATAGGAAAAGTGTCAACATTTCCATGGGGAATCTATAACACTTATTTGGATGAATATATTCGAGTATGTTTATCTTAAAATAAGGAAAAGGAACGTTAGCATTGCATTGTAGTTTCAACTTCTATATGTCAGGAAACTGATTACTTGGACATCAGAAAGAGTGCCCTAGATTATAGTTAAAAAAACAAAACCAAAACCAAACCACAAACTTTTGTTTTGAATTAATTATAGACCCACAGAAGTTGCAAAAATAGTTCATACAAGTCTTACGTAACTATCACTCAGCTTCCTTCAGCGGTGCCATCTTATAGGACTAACAGTAGACGGGTACGATACCATCTGCTAACCTACAGATCTGACCTGGTTTTCATCAATTTTTGCATGTACTCTTTCCTTCCTTATTTCCACCTCTTCTCTCCTTTCCTCTCCTTCCCTCCCTTCCTTCCTTCCTTCCTTCCTTCCTTCCTTCCTTCCTTCCTTCCTTCCTTCCTTCCTTCCTTCTTCCCTTTTGAGCATGCCTCTGTGTAGGGAGGTAGAGGGTTTCAGAGTGGGAAAGTGTACTGGGTGTGAAGTAAGTAAGACTAAGTTTAGATCAAAGCTCTACCACTGACTTAC
This sequence comes from Ursus maritimus, assembly GCF_017311325.1. NCBI lineage: Eukaryota > Metazoa > Chordata > Mammalia > Carnivora > Ursidae > Ursus > Ursus maritimus. Next base: position 42,479,585 of record NW_024426774.1, read on the forward strand.
TGTGGGACTTATAAACTCTCTGAGACTTTCCATTTCTCCCTGTAAGATGTTTCTTTGTGTTAGGTAGCATATTTGAAGGCACTAATGATGAGGTAATGAATGCACATGAAGTGCCTGGTCACAGGTGAAGCTCCTTAGCTAAATGGTGTTTTATGAGACCTAGAATTTTCCATCACATTGGCTTGCAGGTATAACTACATCTTGTGGTGCAGCCCCATGAATATCATTTACTTAAAAGATTTTTGCTGATGATACTAGGAGGAGAGAAGTGCAATATATCCATTACACCAATTGCAACCCTCTCCTTCTTACCTAAAATATGTCCTTCCTTGGGGAAACCCAAATTTATAATCTTATATTCATTGAGCTCTTTGATGGAAATCCTGCTGAGACCTAAGCAAGATAACATCAAATACAAATAACATCCTGGCTGAACTCTTAGACAAATGCTATGGGAACTGGGAGCACTTTTCATGTATCAATCAAATGCACTTTTTCCATCTTTATCTGAGTGTTGCAAGTCAAGTAAGACTTTCTGGAAAACTATGTGGGTAAAACAAATAAAAAGGGAATGGTTACTTTGAAAAAGTTTTCTTCCTTTCACAAAAAAATGTTGTTCCTGCCATTTTTAAGAGGATTTCCTAGTAAATTTTAAGTTATTTGACTGTTAAAGAAATGGACTTTGCCAGGTGTATACCATCCATAACTTTCTAGAACCCCGGATATGGTGCACATTTACTTACTTCATTAACATTACTCATACATAAAGCTAAGGAAGGACGAAACAACAAAAAAGAGTAAATCTGTATTCTTGTTACTACTTAGGAGACAGTCATGATTTCCTTTCAGTACATCTCCCCTTTTTCTCTGAGCTTCTTATCTGGATGAAAAGCTCTCTATAAATCACTTCAATAAAGACTAAATAACTCCCTCCAGCAGGATTCAGATTTCTATTACTTTAGACACTGGAACACCGATGAGTTTTCCAAATCAATATTACAACAGAAATATGACAATTACAATAGAAGGTACAAAGGAAGAACACAGAAGAAGTTGCTTTCTTAGTCTATTTTTGGAGGAAAAGGGCAGGCAGGAGCAACAAAGGAAAAATCCACAAATGAAGGCAGAAGAGCTACAGATGACCCCGTGGCCTACATGCCGATGATTAAAACATAGCACTAAATAACCACATGAGATGCATTATTAATATTTCATATTAGAAGGAAGATGTTTGCTTCATTTTTAGATAAAGAAAATAAAGGCCATCACACCATATTGGAAAAGAATATAACATTTAGGAAAACATTAGTGAAGGTTTGGGCTTTTTAAACAAATGAAGAGTTCATTTCAGCTGTACCATAAAATGAAAATTAAATTATAAAAATGAAATTATTTGGTTTAACAGTTTTTCTAATCCCTTTTTTTAAAAAGAAGTAAAGAAGTTAGGAGAGAAGGGAGAGAGACCCAGAGAGAGAGAAGGAGGGATGGAAAAAAGACACCTTTTGCTTCCTAGAATTGGCCTCTGCAAATAGCTGCTTTGACTTCCAAATACATCAGCTAATCTGAAAGCTTGGGAGCAATATCTGAAGAGAGTGGAGGACCCTCTGTGTCAGCCTTCTTCAAGATTCCAAGGTACCCAAAGAGATACTTGCACCTGGCAGCATTTGCTAAACTTCCTCAATCTAGAGTAATTTATGTCTTTGTCATCCAATCCCCCATTTGTAATGGTTCTATAAATGAGGATAACATAGGAGGGAATTACAACAATAAACACTCACTACGGAGTCATTAAATTCTGACAATGCAATAAATATTATTATAATTCATATTTGGGGATTATGTGAGAACACCGTGTCAAGATCGTAATCTTCCACCACCAAATTTATTTAACATCCATAGGGCCTATCACATGTGAGTCACTATGACTGGTGCTATGGCTGAAAAGATTAATTCATCCAACCAATATTTACTGAGAATCTATTTTTTTTAAGATTTATTTATTTATTTGTGAGAGAGAGAACATGTGCCATGGGAGAGGGAGAGGGAGAGGGAGAGGAACAAGCAGACTCCGAGCTGAGCCTGGAGCCGGACCCCACAACCCTGAGATCATGACCTGAGCCGAAATGACAAATCCTACACTTAACCAACTGAGCCCCCTTAATAAGCGTCCCTGCTGACAATCTATTTGATTGTAGGCACCAGATTTCAACAGTAAACAAGTCAAAACAAAGTTCCTTTGGGAGCATATGAATAACTCAAAACTGCTTTTAAGTAGTTCTCATCCCAGGGCGGCAGGGTGGAGGAAGACACACCTTTATACAAATAAAATGCAGTGAAATGCATTTTTAAGAAGGTCTATGCCATGAATGTAGGGGGAAAATACAGTAGTTAAGAGTGAAGATTCTGGCACCAGAATGCCTGAGTACTAACCTCAGCTCAGCTATTTACTAGAACAATGGCTCAGTGTCTTAATCTCTCTGTGTCTCAATTTCTTCATTTATACTAGTGCCTTTTTCACACGAGTCAATGAACTAATGTTAGTAAAGTCCTTAAAACGGTGTCTGGAATGCTGGAAACACTGCATAAGTGTTTGCTCCATAAATAAGGTGTCATACTAAGGTGATTTAGGAGTACATGCCAGAGTAGGCATGGGTGTTTTTGAGGAAGGGGAAAAAAATCATAAAGTATAAATTTCTAGCAAAGATTGGAATTTTAGCCATCATTACAGACACCACTTGTTCTACCCATTTTTAAGTCCAGATCTACTTGTCCTCACTTTACAGCAAGAAAACAAGCACAGAGAGCTTAAAAGATGAGATTCAATCATCAGAGCAAGATAATCTCCCAGAAAAAGAGAATTACTTGAAACACCTTACCACAGCTTGAATTTATCCACCCCATTCTTTGAACCACTTTTAGCCCAGTGTCCAATACTCCAAGGATAACCTGTTGCCATGATGAAAAGTTCAAGAAGCTATCAATGCTTTAGATGTCACATTATTGTCAAAACACATTCTTGGGGCCCCAAATGTTGAAGATTCCTTCTTATGGTTCACATAAGACAGAACCTTCTCTCCTCGAGGTTCCAGCTGAAGCTGCTGGGGTGAGACGGACAGAAGTCTCAGAGGCTGCAGTGACGCATGAAGGCTTGGAGGAGGGAGGAAAGGCTCCAATGCCAGGCCAAGGACAGAACAAGAGTAAGCCCCCTGGCCTGGAAAGACAGACATACAAAGGAGGCTCCCAGAATTATGAAGGGGAGAGTCAGGGGGAGGAGAGAGGAATGAGGAAGAGGAAGAGGAAATGGGAGAACAGGGCTTGATCTCTAAACCCTGGAGTACATGAGTTTCCAGTCCCTAAACGTATGACTCAATGGCACTGGAAGGCAGTGGGAGAAACAACGAATTTCAGCTCCTCCCCTTACAAGCAATGTGTTTTGGGGCAAATCATTTATCTTTTAGGCAAAGTGCCTAGAAAATATATAGTGGATATATACTGTATATGCATTAATTTTCTTTCTTCTTTCTGAGCTTGGTTTATTGACTATAAAATAGGCATATTGAGATCTACTTCACAAGGCTATTAATGTAATGAAATTCAGTAACATATTGGAAAGCTCCATAACAAACTTCTTGTGTAGAATCAGAACTCATTCCTCTTATTATCCTAAGTTGTGAGTATCCACCTGCAGGGACTGTTGCTCCTAAGAGCAGCATGAACACGAAAAACCCCTAAAAATTCCAAGGAACCAGGCCTAGTAACTTTATATAAAATGAGAAAAAAGAAATTAGATTTAACTCTAGTCTAAAGGCTTCCCTGTACTCTGTAATCCATCTAAGAAATATTCAATCCCCACCTCAACTAGTAAACTAGTTGAAAAATTACCAACACCTCAGAATGCATAAAGCTCTATAATAACAATGGAATTTAGACCCGGTGCTGGTGAGTCTTAAGTGAGTTGCTTTATTTTTCTTTTCTCCAGCTCACAAGTCTATGTTTTCTTTACTCCTATACAAGTCTATATTTTTCTTTTCTCCAGCTCACAAGTCTATGTTTTCTTTACTCCTACACAAGTCTATATTTTTCTTTACTCCAGCTCACAAGTCATGTGAACATGAACATGAAAGGAACAGATGATAAAGCAAAAGTTGAGGGTACCATGAGAAAGATGGTGGATTGAATAGGAGGTTTGTCAGAGGGTCCTTAGTAAGTGGTGGTTTGAGAGGGCATCGGTAAGGTGCCAGGGATGGAAGTATAAACCATCAGGTAAGCATCACTTTACAGCACTAACTCACAGAGAGCCAGATAAAAGATGAGAAAGCCTGAGAGGCTCTGGAACAGAAGCCACAGAATTTGGAATAATTAGTATGCCAGTTAAGTGGGAAGGAAAAATAGAAAGATGATTTCAGAGCAGAGGTCAAACACTTTACCAGAAAATTAGCTATAAAAGATCAAAGGGAAACTAGGCTAGAGAGGGTGAGGTGGGGATTTATAAAACTGTGACTCCAGGACAAAAAAGGAAACAATATAAAAGAGATAATTTGAGGATAAAATCTAAATAATGTGTATGCTCTAATTCCTGGACTCTTGTCACTTGCGTCTACATGTCCTTTCAACCCGGAAAACTGCTTTCAAGATTAACAGTGAATTTAAGCTGAAAATTGATAACCCAGCAATTCTTTATTCAGAAAGAAATGGAGAAAGAGAGAGAGAGGGAGGGAGGGAAGGAAAGATAACTGTAGCTAGATGTAATCGGCATTAACTGGAAAACCAAACGACTAATCTAGTTATGATTATTCCCAAAAATTGAGTAAGAAATTGATGTTGACTATAACAGATATGATTCAAGAAACAAAGGCTTTAAAAAGAAGAATTTGAAATCTATCAATACCTCGACAATCTCCAACTCAATCGTTACGGCCAAATAGACACTCCGTTTGCAACTCCTAAGTCCTGCGGCACTGTTTCAAGAAAAGATAAATCTGAAGCCAGGAAGTTCTGAGTTCAAATCTCAAGTCGGGCACATAATAGCATGTGCAGGCTTAGAAAAGTAACTGTGCCAGCCTGAGACTCATTTTCCTCAATAACGAGACAAAACGAACTTGTGAAGATTCCGGCCTCCCAGTCTTGCTTGCGTAGTGCAATGAGATTTTATTTTTAAAGTGTCTGGGATGCATCAGGGGCTCAGTTAACAATGTTCACTCCTCAGACTTCTGAGGCTGGCCTCAAGGCACCGTAGTGAGTTGCAAATATAAAATCAGTTGACTGACTTTTAAACAACAATGAAACATAGCCAAACCTTTTATTGCTCAGTAGATGATGTTCTTGCAAAGCAGATCCCCAGGAAGGCTATGCACAAAACTCAACCAACCCGCCCTTGCTGACAACACGCGCTGCTGGAGCCCCCCTTCTGGAACTGTTGTAGGGGCTCATTCGTTTAATTATCCACAAAGGTGGAACATGTCATTCTTCTGATGGGGGGAACTGATTTCCGGAAAAAGTCACTGTCACTTGGATGTAAGTCTGGCGAATAAGATCTAGCTGAAGTGTGACCACAAAGCAATGAGACCGATTTTCTCCTGTGACTCATAATGTAGTTCAGAAGACAGTTTCAAAAAGTTCTGGATCCTATCAAAATAAAAGTGCCAGTACATGACAATAGGGATTTAAGAACACTTATTGCAGCACTGAATGTGAACGCAAAAATTATTGCACGTGTGTCAACAGGGGAATGACTGAAAAGCTTGTGTTTTAACTCTATCTTTAAAGATTAGGTAGCTGCCAAACAGAATGATTTAGAGAAGTCTTTCTCAAACTGTGTCCCTGGAACAGTAGCATCAATATTGCCTGGGGACATGTTAGAAATGCAAATTACCTGGCCTCACCCCAGATCTACCCAGTCAAGACTTCAGGGGAATAAGGCTCCACAATCTACATTTAACAAGTGTTTCATGTGATTCTAATGCATGCTAAAGTTTGAGACCCAGCGAGTTAAGGGATGCCCTGCATTTACCTACAATAGGAATGTTTGAGATATGTTACGTAAGAAAAGCTAGTTGCAAACCAGTAAGGAACCCTTATTGTTGAACTAGATCGTGTGTGCATATGTGTGCATGTGTGTAGAATAAATTACATGGTGGGTTTTTACCAGACTTTTTAAATGGATAGAACTGATGATGGTGGAGTGGAGGATAGATGGAGAAAGGTGATGTGGTGGGGGGGGTACATAGATATATACTTTGTATACAGCATATAGAGGGATAGGTTTATTAATTGCTCTTCTCATATTCTGGCTTTTATTTAAAGCCAACCTTGCATTCCTTTTATGTCTTTATTCTTCTGTGAAAGCTAACAGTTTCTTTTTCTTCTGGAAATCTCATGTTAGAATCTAAAAAGTACTGTCTGCGAGTGAACAGCATATAGGCATACTTAATATGTGTTATAATTCTCCAAAGACTCATGCAAATGTCTGTTGGCTAAATGGCTGTCACTCAAGATTAGTAAGACATAGGTTGGTTTCTACATTTTGAAAGAAAGGAAGGCTTTGGATTGACAGCAGTTTTCTAGGAGGACAAATTCACAAAGACAATTTTTTTTCTTCTATGGAGAAAATATAAAGAAGTTAACTAAGACCAAATTATCCTTCATGGGGAGATACCTGACTTTTGCATAGTCTTAACCAGATTAAGTTGTGGGGGGAAATGTAGTTTATTTTCAAAGCCTTCATATTTTCATAGATGTCTGAAAAGTTTAAGGATTTTCCAAGTAAGCTCTGGGTAAAGGGAATCCTTGTGAGTTTTGGAGCACCCTACAAGCTACCTAATCTTCCAGTGCATCGTGGCCCCATGAGAATGCCCCGAGTCTTTGCCTGATCAGCAGGTCTCACTCATTGACCCACCATGTTCAGTCCGATCTACAAAGACTCGAGTACCCTCATGTAGGACTGAGTGGTCTCTCTCATGGGAATCAAAGCAAAGTGGCAAAGGGAAGCATAACATACCCATGGCAGACTCTGTTGGTAAAAAAAAAAAAAAAAAAAAAGAAAGGGATTGTCAAAAGCACAGGAAAGCAATCGGGAAAAGAAGCAAGTTCAAGTATATCTCTGACACAGACTGGGTACTTTCCTGGTTAGGATCTCAAGTACTAATCAAGGCAATAAGGAGAAGCTGCCACTTTCAACAAACTTCTCTGGCTCCTGCCTGGGCCCACATTCTCAGTGAGATCTACTTATGATATGCAAGGACTATCCCTTTCTTACTGAATTTAAAAATCTATTCTGGTTCCTTTAACACCTCAGATCTGAACATCTCATGCATGTCTTTTCAGATAATCAAATGTCAGAGGGGTCTGTGGTCCTTTTGGCTTGCCAGTCCTCTTCCATCAGCTCGTGATATGACAGGTCAGCTTGTACGCTGCTGCTTGGTCTGGTGTGGTGCCACATTGGAAGCACATAGGAAGCTTTTTTTTTTTAATGCCAGTGCCAGACCCCGCCTTAGACCAATTCCATCAAAACTGTTGGGAGGCAGGCAGAGGGGGCAGGTCTGGGCATTTGTAATTTTTTGAGTTTCCAGGAGTCTAATATAAACCTAAGGTAGACAACTACTGAACTAGCTGTTATCTAAGTTGCTAGAGGCAAGATTAGAGTTCTGGTGTGTGGTTGAAAGAGGCGAACTTCAAGGTCCTTTCCAAACAGAAGGGTCAGTAAGTTTCAGAAAGCAGTCTGCTACAGAAATGATTTTTCACAAATAGCAGTGGAAGGGCTTCTTCAAGGTTAAAGAGAAAGACTTTTGCAAAATGAATCGGAAAATCGAGCCCTCTAGCTAGACAATTCCAACCAACCAAACATAAACATAAATATGTATTTTGTAGTTGTGCCAATAATCTTCTAGAGAATCTTAATTTGTTTTTTTACATAATTTTTTATTGGTCTCAAGAGTCTAGAAGATCAACTTTATAATTCGACACAGTCCACTTCTTCTTAAACTTTACCTAACTCCTGTAACTATGAATAAATTAAGCGTCAGTAGTCTCCATCTGATTAATAGACACTGAGCCATATTAACTACAAAACAGATCAACTATATGAATAATTGAAACATCCAAGTTTTTCAGACAGTCCTTAAGTTCTAACAGAGGTAACTTATCAACTGGCCTAAATAGAATTACCCTAAATATTTCTAAGAAAAAAAAAATCGAAGCCTTATTTATTTCTTCAAAGAGCTGGAACGAAGTTAGACATAATGCACAGCTTCTTTCTGCAGCCGCAGTTACCGAGTCTCCTGGTGCTTATGCAAGGATACAAAAATAGACAGAGATTCCTTCTTACCCTCCTCACACGCAGCCTAACTTGAACTTTAGAAGGAAGTAGCAGGGGTGAGGGAGGCAGGAGAGGATAGGAACCGAAATTTCAAGGAAGTCACTTTTCACATTTTCAAAAGTAGATCACCCTTTAGATCTCTTTGGCAGGAGGCAAGGGAGTTTGGAGAGTGTCTGACTTTTAAACAAAATATTAAACAAAAAATCTTAAAGAGCAGAAAGACTAGCAGAGGGACACAAGGAGAGCAAGTGCGTGTTAAATGCTCTGAAAAAAGAAAACTTAGAGCATCATCATACGAAGGTTTATTCTCAAGAGAAAAGAACATGAAGAAGAATGCGAATCCATCCATCAATCCACTCTGAATCTATTATGTGCTGAGCCTTGAGAGGTGCAATGATGAATCTGGAAAGGGAATTCTGGGGGCAAATGACGGTCTTAGTTAGCCAAGGGAGTAGTTGGTATTTTTTTCTTGCATTGGTGACAGTCATACTAATGTTACTAGTAAATACAACGTGTTCCGTATTTACTATGTGCCAGTGCTGTACTAAAAAGCTTCTGCACACATTTTCTCACCAAATTCCTGCAGGCATACGGTCAGATTTATTCCCATTTTATAACTAAGGACACGGAGACTCAAAGTGTTTAAGTACTTTGTCCACGGCCATCGGCTAGAATTAATTACTGGGTTTTCAAAAGCAGATCTAACCTTCTCTAAACCCCGAGTCTTTAACATTTAGTGCATTTAATTGTAAGACACTGAGAAACACTGAGAAATTTTGTAGTGGTGACATCAATCCCTTTGATAAATCACGCAATATATATTCTGGTGGAACATTACGCAAAGAGGCCTTGCATTGGGATTTAACTACCCCAGCCTGCTCCCTCGATGTTCTAAAAGCACTACTACCTCACCCCTCACGTACTGGGGCTACATGAGTCTGAGATTCCTGGTGACTCCCAGGATGTCATTAGGGCTGCTGCAGAGCACGAAGAATCCACAGCCACGCTGGACAATCCAAAGTGCGCGGGAGGGGCACAAACGCCTGGGTGGCTCAGTTGGTTAAGCATCTGCCTTTGGCTCAGATCATGATCCCAGGGTCCTGGGATCGAGTCCCGAGTTGGGCTCCTTGCTCAGCGGGGAGTCGGCTTCTCCCTCTGCCTGCCACTCCCCCTGCTTGTGCGCACGCACTCTCTCTCTCTCTCTCTCTGACAAATAAATAAATAAAATCTTAAAAAAAAAAAAAAAGTCAGGGGGTACTAAAGCCACCAGAGCAAAAAGAGAGGCTTCAAAAAAAACAAAACATAACATAACAAAACCCCCAAAACTAATTAACTAAATGACTTATTCCATATAGAAACATTAGTCTACGACCCAGAGCAGGGCAGGGCAGAATGTCTCAATTGGCTCAGGTGTCCAGCTTCTGGCCAAAGGTATAAATTAGAAACCCAGTCCCAATAACTGTCCTTAGACATAAGGAACTCTCTCTTCAAATCAAAATCTTCATGGCCCTCAGGAAAACTATGTTGTAAATAAGGAAAGAAAGTGACTGTTCACATATGTACTGTATAGTAAAAGGGCCAGTAAGAACTTCTTGAGCCAGCCTGTTTGGGTTTAGTTCCAAACTTCTCTTTCTAGGCATGTGACCTTCCTCACATCACACAGCCACTCTGTGCTTTAGATAATGACAGGCTTCGTGATAATAAAATGCATCAGTGCACTTAGAACAAAAATCAGCACGTAGTATGTGTCTAGCCACACAATTCCTCCTCCCCTTGTCCGATATTCTGCCCTTAGAGATTTGCTGCTCAATGGGAAGTACTGGCCTTTCCCTTAATCTCTATTTAAAATTCAAAGATCACATGGACAGCACACGTAGCCACCACCACTTTAGTGTGAATTCATATGCCATATTCTTCCCCCACTTTAATGAAGACAGCATCGGCCAGAGTATACTTCTTCCCAGGAAGATATGGAAGAGGGGCTACAAGGCACGAAAGAGTGAGGGAGCTAAGGGCTTGCGGTTTTGCAGAGACACAATTCCCTACAAACTCAGATGCTGGTTTCCAATCGCCATCTCCTAATCTCCCCAGCAAAATAATTTTTGCTTAATCTGCTTCCTTGGCCTCTCACACTGGTTCCACAAAGTCCTTCCCAACCATCTTGATGGAGATGGCTCTTATATGACCCTGCAATTACTAACTGGCTAACACCTTCCCTTGATGTCTTTCTTACTGCCTTGACTTCAGGGGTCCCACCCCAGACTTACACGGTAAGTTTACCTTTTTGATGGAAGCATAGTGAATATACCAATCATAGTACTCTGATTTCATCTACAGGTATAAGGCGGCTGCCTCGTAAAACCTCGCCACCTCAACACTCCACCTAACCGTTTTGACTGTCCGTTTGCCAGGCATGACAGCCAGTGAGCTGAAACAGAGCGATGGCTAATCTGGAAGAAAGCCTTGTCTTTTGGACCAGGCTCTCCGCTCACCAGGGATGCAGCCTCTGCCCATGCTCCCTGTTCTGAGCTTCTGGCTCCTCATCTGTGAAAAGAGGAAGCTGAGCTCCAACGGACCCCTTCCAGCATGAACATCCTCTGATTAGATTTCCCAGCTTCCCTCTTTTCCTTCTGACCTTTGGCTCCAGGCCGTCCGACAGCTAGCCCATCATCAGAGAGGAAAGTACCAACTGCCCGCCTACCAATTTGTGCTCGGGGCAAAGACTCTGCTGGGAGGCTGACAATGATCAAACGCCCAGGGCTGGCCTCATATCATATGTCAGCTCAGCACACTGTCTGAGAGGCTGCAGATGAGGACCTGGGGAGACCAACTGTGCCGCATGCTGCCCTGCACAACTCATAAGCGGGGGCCCCTGCCCGGGGAGCTCGCCCACAGTCAGCCTCAGCGGTTCTGCTCATCTGTCTCCTCAGCTCCCCGGCAGAATTGAAAGATCCAATCTCTGAATTGAAGAGGGCTTTAAAAAACCCCAAACATTTGAACATCTCCAACGACAAGGTACTCGTGAATAATAATATTCAACAGCTGACTATTACCACGTGCCAGGCACAATATTGTCTCCTGCAATCTGCAAAGCCACACTTGAAGCGTGGCCCTGGTTTCCCTGCTCTGCACACACGGAAGACGTGGAGTGGTTCGGGACCTGCTAAGGGCCATCCTGACAGTCCGACCCCAGGGCTCCCCAAGGTGAGCTCTGCATGGTCTCTACTGCCTCTCAGGACGGCCAGAGCAGCTCCTACTCCCTTCCAAGGGAAGCTCTTCCCTACACTGAGGCAAAAATCTGTCTTCCTCTGGCAGCCTCCTCAGCTCCCCTTTTCGTTCATTTGATCCTCTCCCAACATGGATACAAATACTCGATCCAGTCAATTGTAATATTTTAAGATAAAGAACAATTAGACCAGATAACAGTAAACTACGTGGCTTCACCTTTGTTCTCACACAGCCTCCCTGGCCAATTCAAAGGTGGCTGGATATGTTTTTCTCTCTCCCTCCTTGCCCTTTCTTTTTTCTCCAGCAGCATGTTAATAGAAGCCAGCGCTTTGACAATTGTGCAGCTAATTTCTAAATGATTGAAATGATTTATTATTATTCCAGTCAAGGAAAGTTCCTACAGGAGCTAGGACAGCTGGTAACAGTGCCCACAGAATGGGTATTATTTCATTACACAAAAGCTCGGCATTCAGGGGAAATCACCGTCAAGGAAAATATGGGGGTGGAGAATAGAAACATATCTTTTGGTCAGAGGTCAGAGGATTAAACCATTCTGACTGAAATTACATTCTGTTAAGTTACCCTGTCTGTCCTCACATTCTCCTACACAACTCCTGTTTTGTGAGGCCTTGTGATGCCCCCCAACAGAGATATGTTCTGGAGTGCTTCTTATTTAAGCAAGTTGCTAGCTCTGTGATGGTTTTTCTTCTCTGTCTTGTTTTCCTGTTTTGTTTGTTTGTTTGTTTGTTTAACAACCTCTGTGTACCAAAACAGAATTAACTGAGCACAGCTCACACATGGGAAACTCGTTCACCCTGAAACCACTGCTACAGTCAGCAGAGAAGGCCTGTTTTAAAGGCACATATTAGAGCCACCCACTGACTGCCTCCACAGTGAAGACGTGCACCCATACTGCAAATCGATGCGCTGCTTTCTGACACACATTCCTGACCCGCCCTCCCGTCCCCACACCCCCCACCCTATGTCCCTCCAGGGGCGGGGATCAAGGTGGGAGGTTACTATCAAGCCCTACCGGCTTTGGACATATCTAACTAAGACCAGTGATGACATGGGTTCGGCCTTCTCAACCTTGCACAGACCTTGAGCCAGGAAAAGCTGGGCGAAGTGTATGCTAGGAAATCCAACCTCACCAGTATTGGAATGGGAAATCCATTTGATACCCCTGTGCTTACTATCCTGTGAATGTAGCCCACAGGGCCCACAGGAACATTAGGCCACAACCCCTTTCTAATACTCATCGACTGTAGCCAGTCTGCCTTCTTGGCCTTTAAATAGATCCCCTGTGCTCAGTTTCAATTCCAGCTCTATAAGGAATAGGACCAACCTCGCACCTTCATGTCATCATTTCCTAGACTCTGATGCTCTGGTCTCATTCCAGCTTATGCATTCCCAAGAGATTGGATGGGCTTTTTTTTATCCCAAGAACAAATCTCCCTGATCTGAAAGACAGATTCTTCCCATATTCCAGGATGTTGGGTTGCCACAACTCATTAATTCCACCATCCAGAGATAAATTCAAATCCCTTCAATGCAAACCCAAATCTGCTCTGATCAAACTTGATGGTTTGAACATTTGACCCTTTCAGAATCTTTTGCCTAAGTCAGTTTTCCCCAGCCCACTCTGAAAGGATGACCCAGTACCACCAGTGCCCTTCCTTTCTCTGTGCACTTGTGAGGAAGGCAGCCCAGATCCGAGGTAAAGTCTATGACTCAGGATGCTCTGCGTCAGTTTTGCCTGCGATGTTAATATGGTGAGAGCTGCCTAAAGAACCCCTCCCATTTTGGCAATCATCCCTATGAGACCTGAATGATTTGGGAAACAGATGGAATTTTATTGACCAGTGGGTTTAAAGCCATTGAGTGCATAGCTGACTGGATGATAGCCAGTACCTCAAAAGCAGGGATCATCTGTTTTACTCAGCAATGTTTATAGCACCTAGCACAAAGCCGGGCAAACAGGAGACACTTGACAGATACTTGCTGATTAAATGAATGGATGGATGAGCTGTGGTCCAGAGCACATCACAATGGCTGTGAGCAGGCTCCAGAATTAAATAAACCTAGTTCTAAATCCTGATTGTATTATGTACTTGCTGCATGACAATGGGCAAGGAATATAACCAAAGTTTAGCTATATCAACTATAAAAATGGAAATAATGGCATTTGTTATGAGCAGGAGTGTATTGCCCCAAAATTTGTGTGTTGAATCTCTAACCTGCAAAACCTCAGAATGTAACTATTTTTAGAGATAGGGACATTGAAGAAGTAATTAATGTAAAATGGACTCTGATCTAATTTGACTGGTTTCCTCTGTTAGTAGGGGAGATTAGGACACCGACACACCCAGAGGGAAGACCATATGAAGATAAAACGAGAGGATGGCCATCTACAAGCCAAGGACAGAGGCCTAAGAATAAACCAGTTCTGTTGACACCTTGCCCTTAGAATCTAGCCTCCGGAACTGTGAGAAAATAAATTTCTGCTATTTAAGCCACCCATTCTGTGGTAATCGTTACAGTAGTCCTAGCAAACTAATACAAGTATCTGTGATATCTGATGGGATGGTTGTTGCATTCTTAACATAGTACCTGGAACATAGTAAGTACCAAATACAGTGTAAATATTGTTATAATTAGCCATATATTGAATATGCTTTGGTGTATAACTACCCTCATATTCTGGATCTTGGGAATTTGTCCATACCCGAATTCCATTTTTTGCCATCCTAATCTTTATGCTTAACTTAAATCTAATCTGGTACATGTTGATTTACATATACATGGAAACCTGTTTTTTTTTCCATCTAAGAATAATTGTTGGACTGAGGAAACTAACATTAGCATGAAGGAATACATAATTCCTAAATTTGAAAAAAAAACTGATTTTGTCTAGATTTTACTTAATTCACAAATAAGATCCCAAACATTTTCCCACACCCTGAAATTATATCAGATACTTTACTCCAATAGAATTTGGTACTGCCCAATCCAAGAGAGCAGGAGTTCCAAATTTAAGGGCTGGATCATATAGGAAGGGCTGGGATCATATATGAGTCCTGTGCAGTGATTCTCAGAACTCAGTGTCTTCAGAGGGAGCTAGGTCCAGGCAAATAAGACATGGGAGCAACTTCTGTGCATTGTGGGTGTGAGGTCAGGCCTTCTACACATCTATTCACAGTGACACTAAATAACACAGGAGGGTGAGAAGTCCATGCAAAGGACAATGCCCCAAATGTTTTCAGAGAAAGATAAGCGGGATGCGTATATTTCTTCCAGAGTGGGAAAGGGGAAAATACTTTTTTTTTTTTTTTAAACATTGACACTTTAATGGTCAGGAGGCTATTAATGAAGACTTGGGTAGGACAAATAGACACAAAGACTATAAAACAGAAATAGAAATGCTCCTCTCAAGTTCCATTGCTGCAAATTACCATCCAATCCTGTGATTCTATTGATTTACCTGTGCTATATCAAATTTTAATCACCATAAACCACAGACTAATACAGATCTGCCACCAACAAGTGCCCTGAGCAGAAGACTTTGATTACTTTGGACACCTCTGAAAATTTTTTAAGACTGTCTAGCCTGGAAATCTGGAGATACAAGGAAGTATCTGAAAAATGTCTCTTCTGTTGGCTTTTCAAAAAAAAGTAGGTATGACATCCTGCTTTTTAAAAGTTAGGACTTTCAGGAAAGATATGTATAAAATAAAAAGGATGCAGTTGGAGGGTTAAGAGGAGTAACTCCAAACAAGGATAATTACCCTAAGAAGAATCCCCTGAGAAGAAATG
This sequence comes from Ursus maritimus, assembly GCF_017311325.1. NCBI lineage: Eukaryota > Metazoa > Chordata > Mammalia > Carnivora > Ursidae > Ursus > Ursus maritimus. Next base: position 42,494,940 of record NW_024426774.1, read on the forward strand.
CTTTTGTTCCCTAAATTACTATACATTAACCCTATGGTACCAGCACATCTTAATCCTTTAGATGTTCTCTTGATGGTCCCTTGTTCCCAATATACAAAGCCTAACTACATGAAGCCAGCATGTTCTAAACTGTGCGCCATAATAGTAGTTTATCAAGATGTTAATACATGTGCCCTTAAGGAAAAAAAAAATGTTCTTGATACAACTAGGAAATTTGCTTACTCTGTCTCTCATAAAGATTTATAATACCCATAAAAATATTGAATAGAGTCCTATAATTATGGAATCTGTTTAAAATGGTTTAATCCAGGGTTTTCTATAAAATATCTATTAATATCTCACAAAACAGTGCTCTGCAAATCAAGGTTTGTGACATGTTGGCTTAAATACTATTGTTTCTGTGACTAATGTCTATGTACATTTCCAACAGCAAAGCTCTGCATTAAGAGAAGATAAGACATAATACCTCATGCATACCTGAATAATCAATCTATTTTTCCTCCAAAATATCCAGGAAATTCAGCCACAGACACTTTATTTCTCAGCTCAAGCCAATAATTTAGTGAACCCTAAGCCATTTCTCCTACCACGTGTAGATACAATCATAAATACTTTTAGAAGCATCATTTACCATTAGCAGAACTGGATAAAACTGACGACCTTTTACTTAATTGCACATCAAGGTCATAGTGTGGGGTAGGGCACATGGCCCCTAGAACTGAGTGACCCTGGATTTTATATCTAGATCTGTCTCTGACCAGTCCTGTGTTAAGCTCCTAATCTCTCTGAGACAATCTTTACTGATCACCAGAGAAATTCTACAGTCATCCTAATGTCTGAAGTTCCAAGAAACTATGAGCTTTGAATGCAAAATACAAAGTTAGTCAAAAATCTTGTATGTTCCTGCCTTAGTTAGAGGCTTTAAGTATAGGAAGATATTTGGAAACAAAGAACAGAGATAAGGGAGGTCAGAGATAACTCCAAGTAAATGGCCACATGGAAGGATCACAGGTGATTTCTGGTTTGTTCTTTATAACTTATCTGTAGTTTCTAATGTTTTTGCAACGAACAGATATTACTGTTGCAATACAAAAAAGACCTGCAAGAGTGTTATTTTGTTTTTAAGTCTTCTGAGTCCTTAAGCAGGTTTGTAGTGACTTGAAAACCTTATTGTGGGTGGCTAATCAAACTTAATGTTCAAATGTTCGATTCCAGACTCAATGTTCAAACGAAAATCATCAATGTTGGGATAAGCAGGACTAAGCCTTAGAAAAGCATGAGGCCTAGCCTCAGCTCTATAGGTAGATGATCAAACACATGGTAGGAATTTGGGACTTTGAGTGTAAAGCCCTTAAGAATTGCTTTTAAAAATCAATGGAAGGAAAGAAGTCACAGAGGAAAAGAGGGAGGGAAGGAAAGAGGATGGGAAATGAAAGCACTGCTGCCTCATCAATTCACAATTTTAGCATCATTATTCAGGTTCTTGGTTTTTTGGAGACCCTCTTAATGCGAAGGCCCCTGGGACTCAATGATCCTTTTCAGCGCCTTGCCTACTAAGAGCATGACCCTACCAGAATTAGTCCCAGGACAGGCAAGTAGGGAAAAAAAAAAAAAAAAAAAGAGCAAAAAGGGGATGTATGCAAATATTTCAGCTACGCTTCTCAATCCCGGCTGCGTTAGCATTACCTGGAGATCTATGACCTGGCTCATGTTCAGGCCCCATCCCAGAGCAGCTGAGTTAGAATCTCTAGATATGGGGCCGGGGCTTGGAATCTTTGAAGTTCTCTGGGTGATGGTGATGTGTAGTCAGGATTCAGTAACACACAGGCTAGGTGAAACATAGGAATTAGAAGCAAACCTTACTGACTTCAATTTTGCTGAAAGCTTCTCAGAAAGGGTAACAGTTTCGTTTTCTGGACTATTTGAAAAATTTCAGATTGTAGGTGAATGAGGGTGAAACTGAGAACAGAGTGAATTTACTCTTATTGCTGAATATCAACCTAAAACAATAAAATGGCACAAGGTACAGAAATAAGATACACCATTTAACTGGAAGAACACTTATCTTCTTCCTATTTTCAGCAAAGTCTTTGATTTTGATCGTGAACAAATTCATGATGGTCACAATTCTCATCATAATTAGGGGGGAAAAAGCCAGAGATTTCTGAGTGCATGTTAAGGAAGTTGGTGCAATTAGAATACATTTGCCTTTTTTTCTTAAATAACTGAAAAGAACCTCCCCTGAACGAATCCTGAGAAGGAAATCATTTACTATTCAAAAATTTTTATTTTCACCAAAAAAATAGGAATAAAGACAAAATGAAAATGTATATTGACAGGGCTTCAGAATTTCATATGACTGGATTCTTGCTTGTTAAGGAATCTGTGCTGCCTTTAGAATTTCTAAAAAATAATTTTCTCAAGTTCAAATACCAACTCGTTGGAATGTCCTGCTGGAAAGGCTTTACAGCTAGACAGTCTCCTTTCCAATGTGTCTTCTTCCTTCCCTTTTCAAAGTCCTCACATACTTTCTTTTCAGACCCCAATTAATTTGGTAAAAATTTCCAAGTAAATCAAAGAAAACTACAAAGAAAGGAATGCTTGGTAAGTATTAAAAGAAAACAAAACAAAAACCATACTATGTTTTGTAAACATGACTATATGAGGCATTCACTGGAAAACAGCCTTAAAGATTGTGTCTCCGAATATGTTCTATCACACCGAGTAGGTCAATGAAGTGAATAAGTCGAATTTGTACATAGTACAAACTATTCCCTCCAAGACAATGTGTTTGTTTCCAACTGGCCTTTGCGTTGGTTGCATCATACCTACCTGAATAGCTTTATAGAAATGCAGATTCCTACACCTCATTTAAAACCTACTGAATTAGACTGTCTTGGTTGGGGTAGGGGTGCCATGGAGCATGCATTTTGCAAACTTCCCAAGTGACTCTTAGGAGGTCTAAAGTTAGAAAATCCTGTTCTAAGTGCAACACAGATTCCAAGAAAAGGTCAAGAATGCCCTAGCAATGCTGCAATGGCATCATTCCACACTTCTTAGTTTTAATTAACCTTTGTCACTACCTCTAAACATTTATTGGACACTTTGTGCAGGAACAATTACAAGAGTCTTTTCATGTATCCACTCACATATAATGCCAACTTACAAGGCAGGTGCTAACAATATTCCCCATTTTACGATGAGGAAGCACAGGCACAGAAATGATGAGTGATTCATCCAAGGCTACCCATCCTGCAAGTTTGAGAAAGCCAGGCTTTGAAACCAGGGCATCCAACTTCACCAGATCACTATAAAATCCCAAGAAAATAAAGAAGTAAAGGTTTAAATTTGCAATTACTGGTTCCTAAGGCTTTCTAACATACCAACAGGGACAAGGTTGACTCTGCTGATAACAACTGGGTCAGTGTTTTCCAAAATGGGGTCTCTGGACTAGATCAGATCACCTGGGGTAGAGACAAGTGTTGGTTAAAAATCAAATTCTTAGGTTCTAATGCAGAACTACTGCACCAAGTTTTCAACTGAGGGGGAAAAAAACCATAGTTTACCATGCTCCCCCAGGTGCTTCTTTTTTTTTTTTTTAAGATTTTTTTAAAAATTTATTTATTTGACAGAGATAGAGACAGCCAGCGAGAGAGGGAACACAAGCAAGGAGAGTGGGAAAGGAAGAAGCAGGCTCTCAGTGGAGGAGCCTGATGTGGGGCTCGATCCCAGGACTCTGGGATCACGCCCTGAGCTAAAGGCAGACGCTTAACGACTGAGCCACCCAGGCACGCCCCCACCCCCGGTGATTCTTATACACAGTAAAGTTTGAGAGCCACTGTATTAGGTAAATATAAGCACACAGTAGCAAATTAAACTCACAGATGATGGAAGTTAATTTCCTTCCTCTGATAATGACCTAAAGGATAAGGTTAAGGCAATGGTTCTCAATCAGGGGTGATTCCCCCCTCCCACAGACACTGGACACTGTCTAGATGCACTTTTGGTTGTCAAAACTGGGGCAGGGCAGAGTGCTACTGGTATCTAGTGAGTATAGGTTAGGGGTGCTGCTAAAGATCCCATAAAGGATAGCCTAAGATGGAGAACAGCCTTGTCTCCAATTTTTCCCAGTAGCAGCAAGTAGGGACAACTTTTTCATTGTCCCTTCCTATCACTGTTACCATTCCACCGCTGTTCCAGTATGTATGCCTCCCTAAAATACTCTCTCCTCTTTTCCACACAGCCAAATTTTACTGTTTCTTCAGGTACTACCACCTCCAAAAAATGTCTCTGTGAATTCTCCCATTCGAATCTCCCTTAACCTAAAATCAAGTTTCATTAAAAAGTCAGATGACTAGGAATCATAAAATTTAGAGCTGAACTCAGGGACCTTCTAATTCACTCAAAAGTTTTCTGACAAGGGGAAGCTGAGGCTCAGAATGGTTTTGGGGTGGTAGAAAGTGGATAGGCTTTGGGTTGAGACATCAGAGTTTGAACCCCAGCTTTGTCCTTCACCAAATAGGAGACCTTATGAAGTTATTTTAACATTTTCAAATCTCCCTTACCAACTTCACAAGGCGTTTGTGAGGATGTATAAAAACGCATATGTGATGTGCCCCCATGTGGTGTTGGAGGCACAGGAAGCACACAGCACATTTCAGGTCCCTTTCCTTTCCTAGAGACTTTCAAAGCTTTCAAATATCAAACTAATAATATCTCCTACTCAGCATGTCCTAAATGTGATGCTAGTCAAGTTTTAACTCTAAGGCCTCAACCACTCTTTGAGTTGGGCTCTACTATTAACTTCATTGTCACAGATGAGAAAACTAGTAAGAAGTGTGGAATTTTTCTAAGGTTCCACTGCTGGTTAATGACAATGCCTCATTTTATAGCTCTGAGAGCCCGATTTCAGGATACTCTCATTTAACCACATATTATACTACTCAACAAACTATGACAAGACCACAAGTCTGATACCAAGTTAAGAGTTCTTTCTATGACACAATGGATGCTGGCTTTGTTTCTCCAAGTAAATAGTAAATGGTAAAAGCAAGATCATCACTTATGCTTATTCTCTTCCCTTTTCAATGGGAAGCTCATAGATGGTGCTCAATAAATATTTGTTGATTGACTGATAGAGAAATGAATGGCAACCTGAAAAATTAATTTCCTCACACTGTCAGTTTGAATTAATCCTATTAAGCATAGAAAATTACACCTTGTGCTCCATTCTAAAACCAGCCTACACACTGGGCTGAAGGAGGCTTGTTCAGTTTCCATTGTTGTCTTGTGGTCTTATAAAAGCAGGTGATGTTTCTCTGAATCGACACTAACAAACATGACTTGTGTACACACGTGCCCAAGGCACGACTAAGTGAACTTTGTTTCCTTGGAAAGGCTGTCGTTATTCCATGTGTTTAATAATGTTTCTGGGCTACAAATTCATCTTTCCCCCAACTGCAGATCCCAAAGGAAGATTAAAACAGGTAAACAGGTAAAAGAAACAGTGTAAGTTTCAGTCCCTTACTGTGGGCCTCTCTCACTGCCAGCCTCAGGTGGCTATTACAGGAGGTGCCAGGGATCGAGAGAAATGGAAAATTTTAACTCTGTCAGAGCTAAGGTCACTCTTTTTTCTGTTCTGAGATTTCTGGAGACAAATTAATAGGAGAAAATAAGATGTGGATGATGGCAAAGATGATGTGAGCCCTTTTCTGGCTCTTTCTCTGAAGCCACTCACTGTTGTGTTTTATTTGGCAAGGGGATAGATTCAAAGACTTAAATTCATTAAATTCTTCTCTTGTCTTCCAGAGGAGTTGAAGGTGTTACGATCTCCATTTAACAGACAGAAAAGGGAGAGGAAAAAAAGAAAAGAGAGAGAGGATTCATGGCCTGAAATTCTAACACCAACCAATCATCCTTGTATCCCAAGACGATGGTACATATGAGCTCTTTGGAAACAGAAGTATAGATATTAAGACGCAAAAACAAGATGTAGTCAGGTTCCACAGTGTGGTGGGACTTAGTGTGTGTGCTGAAGGACAGCAAGTTATGAGAAGTCACTACATGGTTCATGGCTGGTTTGAAATATTTTGCATTTATACTATAGTCCTATAATTCTGACAGAGGCTTCCTGTGTGGTCAAATTGCTAGGTGAAAAAACAAACAAGACACTAAACTCTATTGCCCCAGCCCTCTGCCCTACTCCAGAAAAGTGCACATCAATTAATTGGGAGCTGTGATAGATGAGCTCATTAATACCCATGGACCACGTCACCATACTGTTCCCCAAAGGGGGCCTCCAGAAGCATGACAAGACAGGCTAAGGCTTGGGATGTGGGTGCATGAAGGGAAGACATATGCAAGGATGGACCACATAGACATGTGTATTTATTTTAGAAAAGTAAACAAGTAACTTTTGTCATATTTGTAAATCTGTAACAAAGGTACACAAATTTCTTCTGCACGTTACTAGTCTCTCCCTATAGTCTGTTTGCTGAGGTCTTCAGGCAGAAGAATGCAGGAGAGGATAATGGCATCTTCCTACCTGAAGACTGCTGGCAAGACTGGTGTCCCTCTTTTATCTTTAATCAGCAACAGTATTTATGCTTGCTGGCCCTGGCTCATTCTCTGGCTGGTGATATAACTAAGACATACGTAACTCCAAGTTACAGCTTTGAGATTAACAACAATATTAAGAAGAATAAGAGAAATAGTAATAGCAATGATGATGGTGATGATGACAGTGGTAACATTTATAGCACAGTTACTACTCACCAAAAATAGTTCTGTGAATTTACATGATATTCTCCACTTACTCCTCACAAAAACCTATGAAACCAATATACTTATCCCCATATTTCAGGTAGGAACCAGAGGCACAAAGAGATAAAATAGCTTGCCCAAAGTCACACAACCAGTAAGAGATGGCTTTGATCATTGAATTCAGGCAGTTCAATGGTATTGCTCAGAAATTAAAATAGTGTCCACACGTCTCCTCACTAGGAAAATGTGTTTTCAGTTTCAACTCCACATAAGAGAAAACTTTGCCTGTCAAAGAGAGATGAAGTCCACCACTTGCCACACTGCCATGCAGAGAACACTGACTTCACAGCATGGTAGCTATCAGGGAAAACTTAGGATAGAGAATCAAGATGCTGGAGTAACATTCAACCATTTCCTTACTTTGTAAAGAAACACAAAGAGACATGTTGGAAGCAATTTCCAATTCAAGTATTTGGGTTTAAAATTTGGGGTGTCTGGGTGGTGCAGTCAGTTAAGTGTCCGACTCTTGGTTTTGGCTCAGGTCGTGATCTCAGGGTTGTGAGATCAAGTCCTGCTTTGGGCTCTGCGCTCCGCACAGAGACTGAGATTCTCTTTCCCTCTCCCTCTGCCCCTCCCACTTGTGCTCTCTCTCGTGCTCTCTCTCAAATAAATAAATGTTTAAAAATAAATAATAAAATAAAATAAAATCTGATTCCACTACTTAGTGGATATGTAACTTTAGATGAGTTACTTGACCTATCATGGTCTTGGTTTCCCTATTCCTGGGGAACTACTACCTATATCATAGGGTTTATTACAAAGATTAAGTGCAATACTGTGTGAAAAACACCAAGCATAAGATCTACCATGTACTCAAAACTCAATAATTGACTGTTAATTATCATTAGCATCGTACTGAAAGGGAGCCAATGGTATATCAAATAAGGTAAAGAAAACTGATTGAGCACAAGTTTCGACTACAACTTCTCAATGATTATTAATTAGAACCCTGAATGAAGAATTGAGAATTCCAACATTGATAGGTGGCCTAAGGGAGATTTCATGGGCTTGTTAAAATCCTGGGTAGATAGAACGTTAGATACACTGAATGAGGCTATTAGTAGTTACAGTTACTAGTTAAGAAGGAAATGTAAATTGGTCATATAGGTCACCAATTGCCTTTAGAGTGTATTGGATGTTTAATCAAGACAAAGCAAGACATTAAATATAGCTATTTACTGTCTTTCCCACTCCTCCATCTCCTAAGGAGGCAAGTTGCTTCAATATGGAGATGTACTGCTAGGCAAAGATGAAGAATTGAAGAAGCCTTGGATAAGTAGAAGGTGGAAATAAAGATACAGAGGGTTAGAAGAGAGAAGGAGGGGAAGTGGGGAAGAAGGTTGTAAGGGCTAGGGTTCTGAATATAATAGGAGCTAATACTTCATGAGAACTTGGTATGTGCCAGGTCCTTCTCTATGTTTGTCACATATAAGCTACTCACCCTCACAAGCACTCCAATATTATTTTTATTCTACAGATGAGCAAACTGCTTTGCAGAGTTTAAGTAACTTAGGGACAGCCCAACTAACAAGTGTTAGAACCAATATTCAAACTAGGCAATTGGAATTCCACATCTGCCACTGGTCACTCAATATGCCATATTAGCAGAGACTGGAGTGGTAGCACAAAAGAAGGAAATGTGAGGAAAGCAAGAGTTTACTAAAGAGAATTTTTAAAGCAAATTTGGCTATATAAGCCCTTTTTCTCCCTTATATATCCTCAGTTAAAACTTCAGTATAGATCCATGCTTGTCTCCAAAGCTTTTTGAGCCAGACCTATGCTTCTTTTGGGGTATGTGACCCATATAGAGACTGGTCTTAGAGCTAGATCAAGACAGTTCACTCATATTCAGGTTACAAATACAAATATAAACCACTTGTCATTGTTTTTGCAGATTGAGGATTCAGTCATTTTCAAAAAATATTTATTTTTGGAACTTCCCTAACAGCCTGAGTTTATTTATTTTTAAAGATTTTATTTATTTATTGAGAGAGAGAGAGAGAGAGCACAAGCAGGGGGGAGGAGCAGAGATAGAGGGAGAAGCAGACTCCCTGTTGAGCAGGGAGCCCAATGTGGGGCTCCATCCCAGGAATCTGGGATCTTGACCTGAACCAAAGGCAGATGCTTAACTGAGTGAGCCACCCAGGTGCCCCCAAGGCCTGAATTTAAACATAGATATCTAGTACAGCCACTCTGGAAAAGAGTATGGAGGTTCCTCATAAAGTTAAAAATACAGCTACCTTATGACCCAGCAATTGCACTACTGGGTATTGATCCAAAGGATACAAATATAGTGATTCAAAGGGGCACATGCACCCCAATATTTATAGCAGCAAGGTCCACAATAGCCAAAATATGGAAAGAGCCCAGATGTCTATTGATGGATGAATCGATGAAAAAGATGTGGTATATATATGGAGTAATGGAACATTACTCAGCCATCAGAAAATTAAAACTTATCATTTGCAACAACGTGGATGGAACTAGAGGCTATTATGCCTAGGGAAATAAGTCAGTCAGAGAAAGACAAATATCATATGATTTCACTCATATGTGGAATTTGAGAAACAAAACATACGAACATAGGGAAGGGAGGGAAAATAATTATAATATAAATAATATATAATATAATATAATATAATATAATATAATATAATATATAATAAGAATTTGTTTTATGACGAAATCAGAGAGGGAGACAAACCATAACAGACTCTTAACCACAAGAAACAAACTTAGGGTTGCTGGAGGGGATGTGGGTGGGGGGATGGGGTTACTGGATGATGGGCATTAAGGAGGGTACTTGATGTAATAAGCACTGGGTGCAACTGATGAATCACTAAACTCTACCTCTGGAACTATCAATCAATCAATCATCAATCAATCAAGGATCCCCCATCCCTACTGTGACTACAGACAGGTAAGCAGCCTCATTGTAAAAAAGGCAGAACTAGCTAAGTCCATGTCTGCCTGATCTACCATCCGCAAGGTCTGATCTTTAGTTTTTGCCCTAGGGAAAGAGCTCACATGGGCATCTCTAGCTCCTGACTGAGTTCTCTATCTCTTGCTTCTCCTCTTTCATCTTTTCCTTTCTTTTCTTTTCTTTTCTTTTTTTTTAGAGATAGAGAGAGAATGAGCAGGGGGAGGGGGAGGGACAGAGGCAGAGAGAGAGGCAGGCTCCCTTATACATGGGGATCCCCATGCAGGGTTCGATCCCAGGACCCTGGGATCATGACCTGATCCAAGGGCAGATGCTTAACTAACTGAGCCACCTAGGGGCCCCCTCTTTCATATTTTCTGATCCTTAGACTCAACTTATTTCTTGTGTGATCTTTGCCATCCATTTAGCCTTCCAGTTCTGTCTCCATTTCTTAACTAAGCTCATCACTCAGCTAACCTGTAGTATTTGTCAGATTTTTCTACCCACACGAGCCCTTCTTAGGAGCTACAGATCCCAATATCTTGGAATTACATCACAGAAGTCATGTAGACAAGGGAACAGAGTGTTGTCTATGGTACAGAATTGTAATTTTTTTAAAGTTTTATCACTGAAACATAAAACTCTTTTTTTTCAAACAAACATGAGCTTCTGAGAAAAATCAGTTCATCATTAATGCACATTCAGTGTACTCTCAACAAAACTGTCTTTCCCATCTGTGTCGACCTTCAATTTCATCTCTTAATTTCAAATCTTGGAACAAATTGGTCTTCCCTTCTCTTTCCTGAAAAATGGAGAACTTCACAAGAATGAGGTATCCAGCCAGAGCAGCCAAAAGAACACCTCACCAAAAAGCAAAAAAGCAACTTCTCCAATAGATTTTTTTTTAAGTCTCAGGATATATAGAAGTTTCAAAATGGTACCCATTGTGCTAATTCCTATACAAGTTACAAATATTCTGGCCCTTTCTCCTTCCAGTTACAGGAGAGGATTTAATTCTGTAAGTACTTAAAAATAGGTCAGTTCAGATAAACTTTCTCTAGTCAACAGACTGCTAGGGGAAGCAAGTGCTACTTCCAAGTGGAAGCATTACTTTCCCCTCAGCTACAAATACTGGCATGTATCAGCCACAAATATTGGCCACTCCATCAGTCTGAGTCCTGGAGTAAGTATGACAAGAAGGAACAAGGGTGGCCAAATAACCCTAGAACTCTTGATGGACATGTAGGAGGAAGGAAAATTAGACCTATGCTCTTCTAAGGCACTGACAATGAGGGTTATTTATTACCACAAGATTACCCAGCCTGTTCTACCCTACTGAACTAATTTGAGATCACAAGATAGAATGTGAAATCACAGGCTAAAAGGCTCTCCTCTAAGGGATATCAGATATGGTTTTCTAGCATTTAGGCCACAAATTCATCAAAATGTTCTTTTTGCTGCTCAGAGTAGACACCTAACTCCCCTTTTGAAGTTCTGTTTTCCCTTCTTTATCCTTCACCAACAGTAAGGAGCTAGGTGTTCAATGTATAATAAAGCCCTTAAGGAATAATCTTAGGGACAAAGAGAAGTACTAACTTTCTATCAGTATGTGAGCAGTCTTATGCCCAAATATTCATGTGGGCATCTTATAAGGAATGTCAATCAGGCCATGACGGCCATGATTTCAGTATTGATAGAAACATTCCTTATTTCTTTAAATCTAAGATCTCCATAAAAAGTTGGAAAGTGCCTATCCTAAAAAGGCAATGATAAAATGGAATTCATCCCTGGGATGCAAGGGAGGTTCAACATATGCGAATCAATAAATGTGATACACATTGACAGAATGAAGGATAAAATCATATGACTTTATAGCTTTTCAATAAAAGCAAAAAAAAAAAGTGTCTTACAAAACTGAACACCTTTTCATGATAAAAACATTCTACAGATTAGGTATAAAAGGAATGTACCATCATGGTAAAGCCATATTTGACAAGCCCACAGCTAACATGATACTCAATGGTAAAGATTTAAAAGCCTTTCCTTTAAGATCAGGAACAAGAGAAATCTGCCTACTTATACCAGTTCTATTCAACATAGCACTGGACCTCCTAGCCATAGCAATTAGTCAAGAAAAGAAATGAAAGGCATACAGATTTGAAAGGAAGAAGTAAAATTGTCTGCAGATGATATGATCTTATATACAGAAAATCCTAAAGACTTCACACATACTCAAAACTGTTAGAACTACTAAATGAATTCAGTAAAGCTGCAGAATACAAAATCAACCTACAAAAATCAGTTGCATTTCTATATACTCTATCAGGGAGCTAACAGAAAATGAAATCAATAATCTCAATTACAAGAGCACCAAAAACAATAAAGTACTAAGAAATAAGTTTAACCAAGGAAGTGAAAAACCTATACACTGAAAACTATAACACATTGACAGAAAAAAACTGAAGACAAATAAATAGAAAGACATCCTGTGTTCATGGGCTGAAAGAGTTAATATTGTGAAGATGCCCATACTACCCAAAGCAATCTACAGAATCAAAACAATTTCTATCAAAATCCCAAAGGCATTTTTTCACATAAAAATATCCTAAAACTTGAACTATAAAAGACCCTAAATAGCCAAAGCAATCTTGAGATAGAAGAAAAATGGAGGCATCATACTTTCTGATTTCAAGCCACATTACAAAGCTATAGGAATCAAAACAGTCGGTATTAGCATAAAACAGACACATGGACCAGTGCAACAGAACAGAGAGCCCAGAAATAAACATCAATCCATGCATATAACATCAACTAATTTTTTACAAGGGTGCCAAAAACACACAATAGGAAAAGGATAGTCACTTTAATAAATGGTGTTGGGAAAACTAGATATCCACATGCAAAACAATGAAACTTGAACCCTTATCTTACAACGGTCACAAAAACTAACTTGAAGTGGATTGAAGACTTCATTGTGAGACCTGAAACCATATAACTCCCAGAAGAAAACAGGAAAAAGTTCCTTGACATTGGTCTTGGCAATGATTCCTTTAATAAGACACCAAATGTGCAGGCAACAAAGGCTGAAAGAAACAACTGGAACTGCATTAAGCTGAAAAGCTTTTGCACTGCAAAGGAAACAAACAGTAAATTGAAAAGGCAACCTATAGAATGGGAAAAAACATTTGTAACCATGGTGAGGGGTGAACATCCAAAATATATGAAAGAACTCATACAACTCAATAGAAGAAAACAAATAATCAAAAAAAAATTTTTTAATGAGTTAAGGACCTGAACAAATATTTTTCCAAAGAAAATATAAAGATGACCAACAGGTAAATGCAAAGGTGCTCAATATTACTCATCATCAGGGAAATGCAAATCAAATCCACAATGAGATATAATCCCTCACCTGTTAGAATGGTTATTATCAAAAAGGCAAGACATAAGTGCTGGAGAGGATGTGGAGAAAAGGGAACATTTGTACACTGCTAGTGTGAGTGTAAACTGATATAGCCACTATAGAAAACACTACTGAGCTTCCCCCAAAAGTTAAAAATATAACTAACATATGACCTAGTAATCCCACTCTGGGTATATCTGAGAGAAATGAAATCAGTATCTCAAAAGACATAGCTGCACCTCAATGTTCATTGCATCATTATTCATAATAGCCAAGGCATAGAAACAACTTAAGTGTCTTTTGATGAATGAATAAAGAAAATGTATGTATTTATAAGTGAATATATATATATATATATATATATACACATACACATAATATATAGAAAAATGTATATATGTGATTCAGCTACAAAAGAGAAGGGAATTCTCCCATTTGCAATAACATGGGTAAAACTAGAAGATATCATACTAAGAGAAAAAAAAACAATCAGGGAAAGACAAAAACTACATGGCATCACTTACCTGTGGAATCTAAAAAAGGCCAATTTCATAGAAACAGAGAATAGAATGGTAATTGCTAGTGACTGGGGGAGGGGAAGATGGGGCACAAAGTTTCAGTTACAGGATAAGTTCTGAGGATCTAATGTACAACATGATGACTATACTTAATAGTATATAGTATTGTATACTTGAAAGTTGCCGGGAGTAGGTTTTAAGGATTCTCGCCCCTCCCCCCCCAAAAAAAGTTAACTGTGTGAGCTGATGGATGTGTTCATTATGTTGACCTTATCATTCCACAATGTGTATGTATATCCATTGCACTGTAGATTTTAAATACACTCAATTCCATTTGTCAATTATTCCTCAATAAAGTTGGACCAAAAAAAAAAAAAAAAAAAAAGACATTGCCATTTCCTGTTTACCAGGACTCTGAGAGAAGAGGATTGGTTTTCTGCTAGCTCCATGTTGCCATGTTTTACAGGTACCGAGGCCCATTGTTCTTTTTAATCACTCTGTGATTATTAAGGTTTCTAAGAAAATATTTTCAGGCTGTTTGGGTTAGTATGATATGACCAATGTCCACATGGAAGGAAGGCACAGTGGATACATTACTAAACACCAAACTCACTCTTTTCCAGACTTTGCTCAACTGTCACTTTCTCACCTTAGTCTCTTTTGACAACTCAAATTAAAATTGCAACCCCCATCCCTAATCTCCATTAGTTCTCTACATCTGCTCCTTCCTTCCCTACATTGCCACCTTCTAATTAGTAAGTCAGTCACATATTTATTTTGTCAATCATTTATTGTCTGTCTTCTGTAGTTAGAATTAAGTTCCCCAAGGGTAGAGATTTCTGTTTTGTTCATGGACACATCCCACATGTTCAGAACAGTATCTGGTATGTTGTAGGTACTCAGTTAATACTGGCTGAGTGGAAATAAAATTGGGATGGTGGAAATTTGACTATACAATCACGTCTCTTACCAACTAGCAGTATGGCATCTCTTGGGAAAGCAATTTGCCTTATCTTATCAGTGGACTGTTCCAAGAATTAAATGCATAGTGATGAAAGTGTTTTTGAAAAATATAAAAACATAAAATATTAAAATATTAAAATGCCATACAAACACTAGATGTTATTGTCAAGCACAGCTGCATACAATGCTTCATTTATTCACATAATTTCCACCTTTTTTGCAAATATCTTAACATTAAAATGCATTGGTAGAAAGAAAAATAAATTGATGATGAATTTTTCCTGACTGCCTTTGTTGCTAGGGTAAATCACTAGTTTATAATAAGATACCCTGGCTGCAGTTGATGCAGCTGGCAACAGGCTCTAAGTAGTCAAGGAATTATTTAGACTTGGAAGAGTCTAGCTTATAATTACATGATATATTCAATATCATTATTGTCCTCACTTCCCACCCCTACTGTGTTCACTCATATACTTTTCAGTGAATATTTTACTATCAAAAACAGAAAGGGATTTTTAAAAATACAAATCCTCAAACAGCAGTGGCAACAGACTGGATCAGAGGATGGTAGTTGCTCAGGCTAGGAAGTGATCTTCCCAGACGGAGGACAGGAAGCTGTGGTCAGTACAACACCCACCCTTCACCCCTCTGTGAGCCCTTTCAGCTAACAGGGTCTTGTGTAGGTTTGTCGCTGTTTAGAACACACCTTCAGAGGGGATCTTTCAGATTGCAGGTTGAGTACCTTAGCATGGATGGGTAAGAAGTGTGTGATGGCAGGGGGAGCACATAGTGCCTTCATGGGTTAGCATTAGTGATGAATCCTGGGAGGAAAAGACACAGGTGTTGGCGAATAAATTATAGAAGAGTGAAGACCTCACACAAGTCTCTTTCCAATACATTGGAAATGGACAGTATGAAGAATACCAAGAATATCATGACAGACCATAGTAGTCCGAATCAGACTTAAGTGCTGCAGGAACTTCTTAAGGCAGTCAGGCATGCTCTAAAGGTTAAGGACTTTTTTTTTTAATGTGTAAAAATATCTTTCAGAGAAAAAGAATTAGTGACAACTGAGAGCACTAGAAAATTCACCTTTGAGGTAGGCAATTATTGGCTTAAACAGCAAGTAAAACCTGAAACATAAATCCTTCAAAACACATCTGAAAGTAAATATTTCTGCCCATTTTTCTCATAAAGAAAGCCAAGTGGTATCTTTTATGCACTGAATTATGTCCCCCAAATTCATATGTTGAAGCCCTAACTTCTAGTACCTCAGACTGTGGCTGTATTGGGGGATAGGGCCCTTAAATACATGATTAAGTTACTGGCAGAGTGAGCCCTAAACCAATCTGACTGGTGTCCTTATAAGAAGAGGAAATTTAGACACACAAGGAAACACCAGGGATGTGCACACACAGAGGAAAGACTATCTGAGGACACGAACAGGTAGCCATCTGCAAGCCCAGGAGAGATGCCTCAGGAGAAACCAAACCTGCCAGCACCTTCCTCTTGGACCTCCAGCCCCCAGAACTGGGAGAAAATAAATTTCTGTTGTTTAAACCACTCAAGTTGTGGTATTTTATTATGGCGGCCCTAGCAAATGAATACAATGCCTACACCTTAGGATTGTCCATTTTATCAAACAGATTTGGAATAAATGCCAGGAAAAAAATTGCCAACTAAATAAATAGACTTGGCAAATAAGCACTGACTTATTACTAATTATGCACCTACTGGACTGCCTTTGACAGGGTAATTTGGAGGCAAATAGTTTTTAGGAAGTTGAATGCCGTGACATTTGAAACTTTATCCATATTTTAGCATTAAAAAAGAATAAAGTTGATTCACAGTAACCACCCAAAACATTACTTTCATCATGTCAGCCCCTTTGGTTGTTTTCTATAACCAAATATTTGCCTGAGCAAATAGCAGGAGTGACGGCTCAGAGATAGCAAATTTGTGATACGTCAGAGCACTAAGGAAAGCTATTAATTGCGCTAGAGCTTGTGGAGGGTTTTCTTTCCCTTTTAAAGAAAGTAATAGAAAGACAATAAAGACCAGGCCAGTCTGGGGAATTCCAACCCAAATTTAACTCTCAAATAACAAGCGTTTATTGAGCATGTGTGATGTCTGCCCCATAGTCTTATTTAATAACTGGTCCTGAAGCTTACTGGTGACGTGAAAGAGGGTGGCCCTTGTCATCTCCCATAATCTTCTCTGTGGGCGTCTCTCCAAGCATGTTATCATCTACCCACCTTCTCCTCTAATACCAGTACCTGTCCTTTTTCATTAGAGCCTTAGTTTTTAGCCAGCTGCCTTAGTGAAAAGAAATCGGTGAGAGAATCCTAATGTGGTATTTCTATTTGAACAACAGTTAAGTGTCCTCTTCTGGAAGTAGTTTCAGGCTATTAAGACATTCTTTAGGTGGTGAGATTTTCGGAAACATTGAATATCATAGGGAAATCGTCTGGGGACAATTATGGGGAGAGAAATTAGTGAGAGTTTTGAGTAACAGCGATTTCAGAGGTAATCTTAATTAAGAAATAGACCTTCAACCTATTCTGTCATCCAGTCATTTTATCCAGATAAAATAATGTGTATTACAAAGTAACCAGTGCAGGTAAGGAGCACTGAATGTGCACAATTATATTTACGATATACATATTTATTTTACTTCA
Organism: Ursus maritimus; assembly: GCF_017311325.1. Taxonomy (NCBI): domain Eukaryota; kingdom Metazoa; phylum Chordata; class Mammalia; order Carnivora; family Ursidae; genus Ursus; species Ursus maritimus. Next base: position 42,512,244 of record NW_024426774.1, read on the forward strand.
AGATGATAGAGAAGTGATCTTGACTAGGGACTATTTTGTCCCTCAGGGGATGTATGGTGATTTCTGTAGCATTTTTGGTGGTCAGAACTGGAGGACAAGGTACCAGTGGCATCTGGTGGGCAGAGTCCAGGGTTGCTGCTGAGCATCCTACCAGGCACAGGACAGCCTCTCACAACAAAGATTTATGAGCATAAAATGTCAATACTGAAGAAGTTGAGAAACCCTACTGGAATTATATTTTCTTCACCAAACACTTTGATCTTCATAATCTCTACTCATGTATAACATTTCACTCAGAGGAGATTAGCTCTTTTAAAATCATGATCACCCACGTGTTAGTCCAGAATGTTATGCAATCCCAAGTATATCACTGTAACAGCTACTAATGCATGAAGTTTCTGCAAAATCGTAAATTCCTTTGAACAAAGAGTTGAGTCCTTTGAAAGCTATTGTGGGAGATAACTTAATAAGTTATTGTGGCTAGGAGATGACAAGCGACTTTGTGAAAATGAAAACCTCACTTAACTGACTTCCTCCTTTGAGAAAAACTTGTGATGGAAATAGTCACTTCACAGGGAAGTTCTCCAAGACAGGCTGAAGAAATTAAGTTTCAATACTCTCCTTGTGAATTTATACTTGGACTTTTCAGGGATAGAAAATCACTTGTACAAACGTCATCGGTACTTGTTGACCGTGAGAAACTATTCAGAATTCTGCGGCAGCCATTTATGGATGGTATTTGAGCAAAAGCTCTTCTTCCAAAACTCTAGTGAAGCAACTGGGACAAAGACTGAATTGTTCTTATTTTGAGAAAAGCAATTGTTACTCTCCAAATTCCAGGCAAAAATCAAACAAAGAGAATTCACTGGATATTAGATTCCTCCCTCCCTCAAAAAAAGAAAAAAAAAATCGGGGGAAGTAATGGGCAATAATATAACCAGTATTTGTAGAAATGCAAGGCACTAAAATCTACAGATGTATTTAATGCCTATTTAAAGGGTTTCTGGTGATAGGAGGACCATGGGGATAAATAACAGAGGTCAAACAGAGTGTATGAAGTCAAAGAGAGGGGGAAATGGTCCTCAAGGCAAAATTCAAGGGCAAAGAAATAGCAAGATTCCAATTTATGAATCTGAGCTGCGTCTGGTAGAGCAGTTAGTGGAGGCAAACAGATTCCCTGTCTTCCTGCCCATTAAATCTTCCTCTTCCCAATTTCCTCCAATATAAACGCTTCCAGTCTCCCTTCTGCCTCCCTGAGCTTCTGACCTTGCCATGGCAGCCTGAACCTCACCTCTTGCACTGTCCCTAACTGTATTCCCAGTTTCCTCTGCAAGAACATGACTTGTCCCCAATCCCTGACTGCCCCTTAAATGAGAGTCTGGCTACGTCTTTGTCAGCTCTGTTTAGGAACAGGGATGATTAGGGATTCACCCTCCACAGGGGGCCCACCCAAGCTTCTTCCCCAGATGGGTATAAGGCTAACATGGTAGAGGTCCTCTGATGGGGACAAAGACCTGCCTGGAGTCATGTTTCTAGAATGGGCATGTGAAAAGTATACCAATTTGAATGTAAATTGCAAATTTTTTTTTTTTTTTTTAAGCTGCATGTAACAGATACTTGAAGGTGCCTACTTGAAAAGACTTGACTTTTTGAGCTACTTGATTATGGGATCAAAACAGTCTCCTTAGCTGGGTGTTGCAGTGGGATAGGTCAAATCACTGCCTATTTTTAGCTTGCAAAACTACTGATCCATAGGAAATTCTGCTGCTCCCCTGCCATTAACAACCTTCAAGCTTCTGTCTCCACGTGGAAACCGTCATAACATTTTACAGAAAATCTGCAACGCCATTCCTCATACAGGCAGTCTGAAGTGCATTTTTGCCCATACATACAGGCTTCAACATCAAAGCATCTTGTGTTTTGAAATTAAGTTACAAACCAGCCTTTTTAGGAAATTTAAAATAAGAAAACAAAAAATAAGAAAAACTACGTGGGTGGGTGAGGGGAGCTGGTGGGACTGATGCCTCGGATCCTTCCACATAAACCTGGGAAGGGAATCATTCGCTCAGGACATTTTAGAGATTTGGAAAAATGTTTGTGTTTTCAGTCTTCCAAGAAAACATTTAGGAAAGATAAATCATGGGCTCCTATTGCTTTAGCATAGGAAAGAGCAACTTGTCAGTCTAAGTAAGAAACTATATTTTGGTGGCAACTGGCATCAAATGAAAATATTGACTCAATTCCCAGGTACTTTGGATATGTGAAATTCACACTCTGTGGCAACTCTAGAATATCTAAATAGGAGGGCAGCAATCTGGTTGGAAAAAGCAGTGGGCATGTTTCTGGAAGGTACATTTGTATTACAGGCAGTTTTTACTTTGCTTTTGTATTAAAGGTCAATTAAAACATCTTTTTTTCCCCTAAAGATGTTCATATTCTATCTTGCATATGATGGGAAAAAAATATTTGTTCTTTAGATCAAAGAATGCATGTCTATGTCTAATATGCATACCCACATACTCATACATGATAGAGTGGCTCTGCGGGGCAGAGAATACCTTTTGGAGATTGGAGTGGGATATGCTATAGAATGCCATACCACCTGGTATTCCTTGGCACCATTCACGACTATTGGCTTTCACCAGCAGGCACTAATAAGCTTGCAGAAGGAGAAAAAAAAATGCAAGCTTTTAATTCATATAAATAACTTATCTCATAAACAATTTAGCTAATATGTAGATTTTTTTCTGTGGCAGGCATTGACCTGCAGCCTCTCTTTGGTCCCTGCCTATATAACCACCAAGTTGATTAATAGCCTTTCAAACCTATCTTTCAGACACTGGGTCAGTCACAGATAAAAGCCATGGGAGTATGATAAGTAGTGATGGAATCCATATTTTTGGTTACTTTATGCTCCAAGACAGCTTAGTCACCTACTACACCCCAAGCTTCAGTGGTGTGTTTGAGTCAAGAGGGCACCAGTAAACTATTGCAGTGACGTGGTCTTCTCGTAATCCCCAAATTTCAGTTTCAATCACGAATGCATTCTAGAACAGGACACTTATTTGGGTCTTCCTTTTTCTTAGAATCTGAAATCACGAAAGGTCCTTAGAATACAGAATGTTAGAGATGGACAGGATCTAAATGATGAGGTGCCAGATTCAGTGCAAGGGTCAGAGGATTACAGTGATTTGATCATTCTCACAGCCATAGGGTAGATCAGTACACTGTCAGAGAAATCCCAGTCAGCAGATGCAAAGGACCCAGTGTTGATTTTTAAGGTAAATGTTGAAAGTACATATATGCTGAGCCTCAGGCTGGCCACAGGGCTCTGTAAAGTTAAACTCCACAACCTTCTAAAGCTAATGGAGTAACAGTAATCTGAAAATTTTTAGTTCAAAAGAGCAATGCCCCAACATACCATCCCTCTCAAACTATGGCTCCAGGCTGGCCAGGGGGCTTTGTGATATAAAAAGCCCTTAGAGCTAACAAAGACTGAACACATGAGCATTGAAGTGTTTTTTTCCTGGGCAATTAAAAACTTTTGTATTAAAAAAACCACATCATTTTTAATGGGGCTCAATTTTTCATTTTTTGCACTGAAGGGGTCTGACCTTAATAATGTAAGGTTATACTGCACAGCGAAGTCTCTGAGTTAGCTGGACTAAATAGACATACCTTTAAACAGCTGCAGAAAACACAGCTAAGGAGAATACACAAATACTTACAGAGAACAGTCACTCCCTACATGGATGATGAAACAATAAAACTCATTATTTAGTAGAACAAAAGACCAAATATCTCCAACCCATCTGCAGCAGTGACACCGAAGGTCACCCTCCAAAGCCTGATTCGGCAGCATCACCATCACAGCCCAGACCCAGGTTCTTCAGAATCTTTCTGATATACAATATTACTACTCTTTCTCAACTTTGGAGAGTAGACGAAAAGAATACTAATATGGTGCTGGGTTATGATTTTATTGTGGTGAGGACAAACCCTTAACAAATGTAAAAGGCTAATGACTATAACTACGAATACATACGCATGTACAGAAAAGGAGAGGGGTGGGAGGACGGAATTCTGTCTCTGTCACTCACTCATCAGCTGGTGATTTGGGTGACTTTGGTCGGGCTGCTTTAAGTTTCCTTGGGCCTCAGTTTTCTAATCTGCAAAACTGTGATATCGATGATTAAAGCACCCACTTGTTAAGAGGACTACAGAGATAATGTGTGGAAATTATAATAATACCTAGCATAGAGAAGCTAAGTGTTGATTATTCTTCCTCTTCTCCTTAGGTAAGGGCAATATAGTTAACCGGCCTCTCTTTTCTGGACATTTCTTCTAAGTGTACTTAACTCACCTTTTGGATGAATTTTAAGGGTAGGTCATGGTGGGACAAGTTTCTACCTAGATGCCAGGAAACCAAGTTTTGGTGGAAATGAACAGTTCATCTTAGATCTGAAAAATAACTGACTTCCAAATATGGCCTTGCACTTTGCATATTGACTGTGTTGTAAAGATAGAAATGTAACCTGGAAGTGTTTACGTTATGTGCGTAGTTAACCCAAGCAACGCAGTAGACCTTTGCCGTGAAATATTTAAAATCTTTAGAATCTACGATTTGGAAGCAACCTTGAAAGTCCATGGCATTTAGTAATTTAAGCAGGCATAAATGATGCATGCTGTGGAGACGAAGATTCATGAAGCTAGTAAGTAAGCTTAACTTATGCCCAATACCAGTACCAAAAAGCAGCTTGGATGATCTACTACACTAGGGTGTAGAGGAATCCACTTGTAGTAGTATGTGTTACCCCCAGGAATGTGGGCAGTCAAGAGCGGCTCCTCTCTGCAATGTGATTGGAGAGATATGGAACCTGTACAGAAGTAGCTAACATCTCCAAGCGATTACTTTGGGGCCAGGCACTGTACTAAATATTTACCTGAAGGACTGGACTCTATTCTGTATGTACACCTTGGACAAAAGCCTAGGGGCAGTGCTGCACAGTGGTTAACAGCATGGTCTCTGGAGTCTGGGGTACCTGGACTGGTGCATGAATTCTGCCTCTATCTGTATGACATTGGTCAAGTTATTAAGCTTCTTGAAATCTCAGTTATCTCATCTGTAAAATGGAGTGGAAAAATAGCAGCTTTTTCATTAGGTTGTCGAAAGCATTAAATAAGGTAATGAGAGCTTACAAAGGAAACCCTAGCCCTATATTTAAATAATTATTAAGAGTTTAAGGTGAATGCTTGAACTTTTTGGTAATGCTTTACTGTGTGCTATAGGAAAAATTATATAATATGGCAGAGTTTAGGAATCAGGGAATTTGGAAAGGGATGGAATTAACTACACACTTCTTCGAAGACAGAAAAAAAACACTAAGTTTAACATGTGCTTAAGCTGAACAAAATAGCTCTTCATAAAGTATTATGATTTGCAGATTTGTTATGGCTCAATTATTTGAGAAATTCCACTAATTCAGTTCAAACGTACTAATTGGATTGGGGAGGGCAGCATTGAGAAAAAGATGAGAATACTCAGTTTGTACTTTAAAAAAAACATGGACATCCAGTTCTATCAATGTAGTTTCTGATGCAGCTTTTCTTTATTTTCTTTTTGGTTCACAGTTTGAATGAAGACCCTATACTTTGCAAAGCTCTACTGTATTTATTTAAACCCAAGATATTTGTGTAGGGTTTTCGGGATCACGCCTGTCAAGAAGCTGCAGGCAGAGCCAATCAAGAACCAGTCCGAGAGTGTGGGCTGTGTTTTTTAAGAGTTCCAGGTGATTTCACTGCTGCAGCATGTCCAAAGGTCACCCCAGACTCCTGTGTGTCTCGCAGCCTCACACCCAATACATTGGCTCAACCTTGTAAATATAACCCAAATCTAAGCACTTCTGCCCACACCTCCACGGCCTCTCCTCTAGTCAGAGCACCAACCCCTTGCTGGATGATTGGATCCTTTTATCTATTCTCCCTTCTACTTTTGTCACTCTGCTGTATATTTCCCAGATAGGAGCACAATAATTCTCAAAATGGAAGTCAGATCATGTCATACCTTTGTTCAAAGCCTTCAAGAGATTAAAATATCTGAGCAAAGACAGTCTTTACACCCAGCCCTCAATCTCATCTCTGAAATGTCTCCCTTCCGTCTGAGCTGCAAGCACACTGGTCTCTTTGTTCTTGATCAAACATGCCAAGCACACTGCTGCCTTGGGGGTCTTGGCCCTTTCTGTTGCCACAATCCGGAATGGTCTTCCACTTCCTTCAGGTCCCTGCTCAATAGCCATCTTAGGAGACAAGGCTCTCCTGCCCTCACATGCCCTCCTTCGTCATTCTCTATCCCTCCACTCGGTGTTATTTTGATCTTCGGCACTGAGTTCCACCTTACTTATTGTACATTTATCTCACTTGTTCTCTGTCTTCACCGGAAGAACGTATGCCCCATGAAAGCAGGAAGTTTAGCTGGTTTGTTCACGGTTACACGGCCAGCAACTGTCAACACACGGGGGCCACTCCGTACATTTGTTGCTGAATGAATTTTTCTGAATGAAGTGGAAAGACTGATTGAGAAAAGCAATTTACTCAGGGCTGAAACAGGCAGTCTGCGCTTTCCTGATGATCACATTAGTGATACTAGGATTTGTCCCTTGTTTCAAACCTTCCACTTGCTACAGATACAAGTCTTGCCCTGCAGGGGGTGCTGCCATCAGTTGTAACTAAGAGAATGAAGCGAAGACTTGAGATTCCCTTGTGTAACTCATCACTGTTACGGCCCCAATTGTGTTTTACTGGCCAGAACTCGCTCCCTCTCCCACATCCTCAGTAACCAAGCATCAGGACAACTGCATGCTTGTGAGGTGGTGAGCAGGAGAGAAATGACAGCAGAGTTAGGGGCCTACCTCAGGAGAATCATGACAGAGTCCGTTCATCTCCTCCCAAGCCTGCAAACAGCAAGGCCTTTGTACTCAGTAGAAATGGGAGTTCTCCACATTATTCCTTCTTAGATTTGAAATTCCTCCTTTGTAGTAAATTAGGGAACTAAATAAGCACAATGCCTCTTTAGTAACCCCAGAGGCACCTGTTTAGGGACCTGCAGCCGTGCTATTAAAATATATTACCTCAGGGGCCAAAAAGTTGGCAGTATCCCTGGCTGCATTTATTATTTTATTCATTCTTTAGGCAACATCTGTTTGCTGAATACCTGCTATGTGCTAGCCGCGCAGCCACGTGCTGCAGCGTGGTTAGGAATCAATTAGACATGGCCCCTTCTAAAGGAATTGCTAATCTAGCAGGAGAAATACCATACAGTCGTAGAGCTGGATGTGTGCAGATCAAAAGTAACTAAAGTTCCACAAGAGCAAAAAACACAGGGAACTGATCCCATTTAGGGATATGATGTTCCAGCTGAAAGCTGAAAAATGATTAGAAATGAGGGGAAGAGGAAGAATGGGGGAGGGGGGGTCTGTCAGGAAAGAGACAACACAAACCCAGGCCTGGGGAGGAGGGAGCACCGCCCACCTGACAAGTGAAAGATGGCTTGTGTCAGGCTGATACGTTTTGGGGAGCAGGACAGGACAGGAAGACTAGCCTGGAGACTGAAGAAGGGGCCAGATCATGAAAGCCTTGCACAGATCTTTAATAGGTTGGTCTTTTGCCTGAGAATGGGAGGAAGTCTCTGAATGGTCTCAGGCAGGGACACTGAATGACTGATTTACATTTTTAAAAGTTCACCTGGCCGCTGCTGTGTGCAGAAGGGACTGAAGGACGGTCAGGCAGATGAGAGAGGACTGCGGGAGGACACTGCAGTCCATCAGACAATAGCATGTGTAGCCGGCATACATACTTTTTTGGTGCTTATGGTTGAGATGTAGGAGGAGAAAGAAGAGAGGCACATTGTATAGGAAAGCAATGGAAAGGATAAAACCAGTTTGGAGGTTCTGAAAACAGCTGTATTGATTCTGTATCTCATTTTCCAGATTAGTCTTTATTTCCTTTGCAACAATGCTTCTTTTGCCCTCATTTGCCACCACTACCCAGACCACATTACTTTGATATTAAGTTGCCATACTTTGCATTCTATTTCTCCAAAGATCTTGGAAAGGAGGTACAACAGGGGTCCTCTGATCAGCTCCACACACCCTCAGAGTCAGCTCTGCCTTGAAGCCCTTAGCCAAACCTCAGAGGGGATGAGTTAGCTGGCTTCTGGAGATGAGGGAAAAGAGCTACATTTAAAAAAATATTCATTTCTACTGGTCATACTTCCTATAGTGGCTGATACTATAGGCCACGAAGCATCACAGCAGACCTGTTAAATTCTCTTAATCAACAAACTCTAGTGTAAGTTCACCTCGTCTTTATGAAATGTTACCAACACTGTGGGAAAGAAAACCGTACAATTTTACTTGTTAAGGCAATCACGAAAAGCTAAATTAATTTTTTTCTGATTCATATTTTGCTAATATTTTATTTGCACTAAAACTGTCCTTGTTACAGATTTTCTAAGGACTACAACATTGTGTTATAGGTTGTGACACCCTCCATTCGTTTCATCACATCAGTCTCTATGAACAGCAAATACTGAACTGGGAAAAACTGGCCCACAGATATGAGAAAAAAAAACATAAAAACTGATGGAAAGTTGAATATAGTATCATGAAAATAACAAAAAAAATGTTGAAGAGCTAAAATTGTCACCATTGATTCATAGATTATCTCATGTATTCATTCATTCTCCATTCAAAATGATCTGATATATAATTCTTACATAATTTTCATTAATGGCAACTCAGAGCTCCATCAGAAGTTCTCCAACAGGGATCCAATGTGCCTTGGGAGGATTGTGAGGTGGGGCTTGGCAGAAGAAGGCACTAAGTGAAGGAACTGCAGGAAGCGGACGAGGCACAAAGATCGTTATTTCAATTCAATAAGAACTGTTCTTATTGATTAACGTATTTCTTTGAAGTACGGAAGCTCAATATTTCCATTGAAAAAGAGATCTCGGACCAAAAATATTAATGAAACAAACAAATAAAAAGTCCCCACAAACCTATCTAAACCAGCTCTCTTGGGGATTTCTACTTCTAGCCCCGAAGGAATAGCCAGTAAGAGACCCACTCTCCTACTAGTACAACTAGAAATGCAGAATAAAAGTCATTTCCTTGAAAGTATGGAACAGCTGCCAAAGGGCTCAAAACCTAGACTAGATCAAAGAAGAAATGCTCATTTAGGGGAGCCCAACTTTGTGCATTTCACTTTTCTTCCCAGGAATTTGCTAATTCTTAGTGTTGAAAGAGAAACTGAGACACCAGATAGAAGGCAGCTGCTAAGAAGAAGAGAATTTAGAGTTTCCAGCAATCTCATAGGGCTGGAGAGGCAAAAACTGGAGTCTGGGACAGCCAAGGAACCAAAGGTCTCATGGAGAAGGGGTGTTAAGGCACTTGATCACGGGATTTTTCTATCAAGGTCTTTTCCATTAAGTTACACATACCAACAAATTAGGCGCATCTGGGTGGCTCAGTTGCTTAAGCGTCTGACTCTTGATTTCAACTCAGATCATGACCTCAGGGTTGTGAAATCCAGCTCTGCATAAGCTCTGAGCTGGACTGCTTATGATTCTCTTTCTCTCTCTGCCCCCCTCCCACTCCCTGTCCCTACCTCCCTGGGTTGGGGGGTTGGCACGGAGAGAGAAGCAAATTAAAAGAATCCAAAAAGCCAAACAAAATTTTCAACCATATCATGATGGTGGGAAAACAAAAACTGGAGAAACTGCTTCATAAATGAGGTAAGATACTTAGTAACAATCCGGTTCTCCAGTTGCACTCCTGGAAGACTATCCCATAGGGCTAAGGTAAAAGAAAGGTAGATTCACCTGTCAAAGACTACAAACTAGCCTCAAGTCATTTCGGTCTTTGGATTGAAATGGTCTATGTCTCTGCTGCCCTTTATTTTTTTAATTTTTATTTAAATTCCAGTTAGTTAACATACAGTGTAATATTAGTTTCAGGTGTATAATTTAGTGATTCAACACCCGATGCTCATCACAACTGCTGCCCTTTAGAGAACAGTGAATCCTTTCTGGAAAGAGAAAACACTATCCAGACCCTATCGTCTGAATGTGGTGTCTGTCCTCCAAAATTCATATATTGAAATCCTAATATCCAATATGATGGTACTAGGAGGTGGAGCCATGGAGGCTCTAAGGTCATAAGGATGGTGCCCTCATGAATGGGATTAATGTTCTCAGAAAAGAGACTCCACAGAGATCCCTTACACCTTCCACTACATAAGGACACAGTGAGAAGGCACCGGCTATCAACCAGGAAGAGAGCCTTCACCCATTCTGGTGCCTTGATCTTGGACCTCCCAGCCTCCAGAACGGTAAGAAATAAATTTCCGTTGTTTATAAACTACCCAGTCTGTGGTGTTTTCTTACAGCAGCCCGAACAGACTACAACACAGACCCTTTTTACTTCTCCATACAAATGTTGGCCATTTAATAAAAAATTAGCTGACATATAAAAAGTCCATAATCAAGATAAAAATCAAGTAACAAAAACAGATGCCATAATAAATCTGTCTCCATTTTGGAAGCCTCACAGAGCTCCATAATAGCTTGCTTAAACAAATTCAAATTCAATTAAATGAAACATGGCATATTCCAGTCATCAATCAAATACCAGGGGTGAATCATAATGAAGATTTTTACTCCATTTTGAATGTTTGATAGCAGACAGCTTTTAAGACCCAGGCTTCCCCTCTTTCCATCTTGCCCCACAACTGAGCAAGCAGGTAAGAAAGCCCACGTTTTTTTCCAATACCAGTAGGGAAGTTTGAACCATTCAAATCCCAGCTCCCACATGGAGGTCTCAACTCCAACATGATAAAAACCAAACCTACTTTTTCTTCTTTGTGTTGAAGCTACTATGGACTATCTTGGGTGCCTGCTCTGCTCTTCCTCAAAAGTCCCTTTTTGTGACTAATCAATCTGTTCATACCCAATTCACAGATGTGCTACATCACCAGTCTCAAAATACAAACCATTTTTTGTGTGTGGCTGGGGAAGAGTTGCCCTCTCTGGGGCAACCACAAAATGGAAACAAAATTGACCCAAATATTGGAGTTTTTTGATTTGGACTTTAAAAATAACTATGATTAACATATCTCTTTAAAAGAGAGGACCTAATAATGAATTTACTAGAGAACCAGACTCAATGAAAAAAAAATTAACTAGAGATTAAAAAAATAATTGAATCCAATAGATCAGTTTCAAGCATATTGCACACAGATGGAAGCAGGATGAGTGAGCTGAAAACTAGGTCAATAGAAAATAACCAGATAAAACCATAGCTTAGGGAAAAATTAAGCCTTAAATGCATACATTACTAAATTAAGAAAGGCTAAAAATCAATGATGTGATTATTTATTTTAGAAAGTCAGAAAAACAGTAATATATACCAGAAGAAAGCAGAAAAAGTATAAAGATAACAGCATAAATAGATAAAATAGAGAACAAAGAAAATCTGCAAGCCTTAAAGCTGTGTTATTGAATATATTATTAAATTTATAAATCTCTTGCAAAAGTAATTGAGAAAAAAGAGAGAAGGTACCAGTTAGCACTATAAGGAATAAAAACTTTTTGTTAAATACTAGTGCAGATACAGATTATTTTTAAAAGGAGAATATTACGGATAATTTTATGTCAAACAATTAGAAAATTAAATAAAAATAACAAAATCCCAAAATGCAACTTATGAAAGCTGACCCAAAAAGAAATAGAAAATTTAAATGGTCTTATGTTTAGTAAAAATAATTGAAAATGCAATTTGTAAACCTTTCCTCAAATAAACACCTAGGCTTAGGTTGCTGTTTTGGTGAATTCCTCCAACTATTAAAAAGAAATAATAATAAGTAATGGCAATTTTACCCATTCACTTCCAAAAACTAAAAAGAAATAATAATTTCCTATTCATTTTTTCAGAGAAAGCATAATTTAGATGCCAACACTTCTGAAGGAGATTAAAGGAGACAAAAGACATATACTTGTCTCAAAATGCGCAGAAAAAATTGTTTGAAACAATTCTATACTCTCAGTGAATGAGTAACAAGAGAACTAAATTAAGCAAATAAAAATATCTGTAAGAAGCCCGTAACAAACAATAGAATAAATGGTAACATATCAAAATGTTCCCATAGAGATCTAGAAGTAACAAAATCAATTTCCACAATATTGTACTGAAGGTCCTTGCTAGTGTAATAATGAGAGGAAAAAAACAAGGTAAAAGAATTGGAAAAGAACTACAACTGTCATAATTTGCAGACAGCATGATTGTATATACTGAACAGCCAAAAGTAAACAGTCAAACTCCTGGAATTAGTAGGTGAATTATCAAGGTCAATGGACATAAAATCAATATATTAACCAAATATTTCACATTACAGACACAAACACTAAGGCCCAGAAAGATGCCCACTTCTATACAAATACTTTCAAAATGGTGACTCTCAGCCCAGTGCTCCACCTTTTTTTTACATGTATGCATCAGTAGTCTAGCACTTGTTTGAAGGACATAAGCTACAGAAATTTTTTGATTCCAGTCCTCTCCAATCAAACAGAGGCCAATTCCACATCTCAGTCCCTATATCTCCTAGGCACCAAGATATTCCAAAATGCTGCTGGCTGCAGTGGCCACCCAGGGGTAATGAAGGGAGTAACTGAGGGAAGCAAAACAATGATTTTCTGAAACATGGAGTTCTGACTGACCTGAGCTTCTGCTTCTGCCACAAGTTTAGGGTCAAGATCATTCACAGTGACTGGATACCCCCACAGTGAATCCTATAGATGGGATGAGGGGATATGGTAAATGGGTCCAGGGTCTATCACAGGAGAAGGGAGAATGAGTAGACATGAGGGCTATCTGGACTCACACTTACACAGGGCATCAAGTTTGAACCATAACTATTATCTCAAATGAGGTTAGGTACAGGATTACAGAATGACACAAACAAGACTGGAAGTAGGGTATGTTTATCACGGAACTTTAAACACATGTCCCTTTTTCTGTTCACCATGCCTACAACACACCATTAATTAATGCTTTTTTCATAAATTCTGGAATTATCTTATAAACATTGAAGTTACATAAATGCCATGATCTATCTCAATGTTAATACTACTATTTTGTTACATATGAATATTTAAAACTTTTGTAGCATTCATTCAGCATTATTTCTTTTCTTCTTCCTTCTCCCCTTCCCCTTCCAACCTTACCCCTCCCCTTTTTATACCTTCTCTTTCTCAAAACAAGGAAGTAGCCAGGGCTTCCAAGATCAATCTTGGGAAGACTCTGGATTCCTCAATGGCCAAGTGAACTGGAACATGTAGGTGGAATGTGAGGAGTGATGCAGGGCTTGCCGTGTAGGTGGAGACAGAGCAAGAGACTGCCTTTAAGTAGGTCTTAAGAGACTGTCTTAATTAAGTAGGTCTATTTTTAGCTCCAGACTGGTGTTGCCTCAAGACATTGGGGTTATGAAGGGAAGTTCAAAGGTTCCATTATTGTGGCCTAGGGTTCTGCACACTCAACTGGATGACTGCTGTCATTAGTGACAATGGCTCAGCCTGTGTCCTAGAGGACCAGGGGTTCCCCCTGGGCTTGATGGAGGACTTCCTGCTGGCCTGGTGTTTTTAGCCCCAGAGGCAACAACAGTGTTGGAGTAGCCAAAGAGCAAGCTAAGTCGGTGCTTAGGTCTCAGTTAAATCGCCAACACAGCCCTATCACTCACTCCAAGAAAAATGGAGAGGATTTCACATTTGATGAACTTATTCAGTGTTTAATTGTGCTATCTGAAGAAAACGAGAAATAATCTATTTTACTCTTAGCTGCATTTAAGTTGCCTGTCATTTTGAGTAATTTCTTTCATCCTAAATTAAAGTGGGGATATACCAGAGTTTTGTTGTTGTGTTTAAGCACTCAGAGCCTAGCCCTGATAACTACTCCCTAAATTTGCCGGGATCTTTTCCCCTTCTAGACTCTTCCTCCGGCACACACACAAACACTTCCTATTTAACATCTCTAAGTTTCTGTTCAGTCCCACATCACTAAATCCAACCTTTGCCAAGCTGTTGGTTTTCAGCTCCTAGCTTATAAGCAGTTTGGTTACCATTTCACTTTTATTTTCTTTGCCTTAAATATTTTTTCAATATTACATAGCACAATTCTGCATTTATAAAACAACTCCCACAGGTTTCTCTAACGCATAGAATATATTTAGGACTCTGAACTTGGACTGATCCTATTGTCCCAAAATCCTTCACCAGGAATCCCAGTATCTCTTTGGGAAAAGTGAGATGCTTTTTTCACTAATTCATAACGTGGCCAGCTAATCTAGGTTCGGGGGAATGGAGTGGAGAGGGGGATAAGGAAGAAGAAAAGGGAAGAGTGTTTAAACCTCCATTTAGCAATTTTAATTCTATTCCCTCAAAACAAAGCTGGCATTTAGCACTTTGGAGCATCCCTTCTACCTCTCCTTTCTCAGCCTCTACCTATTGTCCAGGAAAATAACCACACATGTTCCAGAACACGTTTAGAATTGTGGGATAGAGAAAGGAGAGAATACTGATAACCTGCCTCCTCTGCAAGTGATAGAAGCATCAGCAGGTAAACGAAAGATAGGTTCCAAGACTTTATCTCTTCAGAGAACCAGAGAACGTTATCTACTGAAATTCCAAGAGCCATTTGTGGAGATTAAACCCAACAACAAATTCTACTCTTCAGGCTTCTCCTGACTCACCTCCACCAGCTTGTTGGCATGCTCACGGAAAACCTGGGCATACTCCTTCACTTCCTTTTCATTCCCACTCTTCGCGGCCTCAATGAGAACTAGCAAAGGGACATTGGTTTCCAAGAAAGAGTCAGATATATGATCCATCACTGCTTTCCGAAGCTGCAATAAAAACAAAAACAAAACACACACAATTAAGGAAGAGAAGAATGGTACATTTATGACTCTATTACTCATTTAGCAATATGGATTAAATTACTGCCTGGGAATAAAAAATTTTTCTAAACTATGCCCAGTTCTCATTATCCATGGAAATAATGTTTCAACTCTTTAATTTTCCCAGTGCTTATCATATCAAGGGAAAACAAAGAGAGATGACTGATAGATGCTTCTGAATTAACTGTATTATATGCCAATTTCAAAGTTACATATATGCCCTCTAGCTTAATACATTATAGGCCCTCTCCTATCAAAAGTCTATTTTTCCTCCTTCATTGGCTCAAATGTCCCCCTTCAGGAAGTTTTGAATCACAATACAGCTCAAGGACACAGGACTCAGTTCAAGGTTCTTTAGAAAAAGGAGAAATCTAGGCATCAACCAGCAAGTACGGAGAGCTTTAGATGAAGAGATGGGCCTTGAAGTCACCCCTAAAACCTCACCTTTTTGCAATAGCCTGCCCTTTCTACACCCACTGTTTGAGTTTGATGGAGGTAGAAACATGAAACCTCTCATAATCTCAAAGTGCTATGATGATATGCTTGCAGTGCTCCAGAAAGAAGTACTTAGAATTAGTCTTTAAGGTAAGTAAAAATAAACATACCCAAACATCTAACAATGCATAATTACACATCACTTCCACATTGTTAAAATGGGAAGCAGGGAAACAGCTGCATGAAGAAAAAATGAAACTGTACCTGGAAAATCACCTCAGGGCTGCTTCACTCATAATTGTTAGGATGTATACAGGGAGAAAACACCCAAATAAATGCAAGAGAAGATGGTAAATACTGTGTATGTTTTCCAAACAAGTATACCTGATAATCAGAGGTATGCAGGCAAATCTTTTGGTAGGGTGATACATACATATCTATTATTGGTCAGAAGAAGGAAAACTTAGAACAAATCTCAGTTCCTTTTTGTGTTAATTACCATAAGGCATGGATGTGTGTATATGTAACTTAGTTTGGTTTACCTCTGAATTGGGCTTGATATTTCACGAGATCAAATAGATAAAGCCTATGCAAAGTTAGCATTAATCAGCTACTTATTCGGCAGGGTGTGTTAAACTACAGCTCGGGAATAATGTGGGCTATTGGCGAGCTCATCTATTTCAAATACACACAATGCACCAGATACCCATGTAAGATCTTTACATATGATTATCATTTAACCCCCAAAACAACATCATAAAATAGGCACAATTCTTATGCCAGTTTTTCAAATAAAGAAAATGGGACTGAGAAATGTTAAATAACTTGTCTGCAATCATAAGGTAGCAAGTGGCAGTGCCCATGGTAAGAAGGTCTGAAGGGGACAGTGTGTAAACACTTGAAAGTGATCTGCCATGGCTGTCTCCCAGGACAGAGTCCCACATGAAGGAGAAACTATTGGGAATATAATCCAAATTGAATTTGACAAGGACAATAGGGGTAAAAGAAAAAGAAGGCCCAGATGAAGTGGGGGAGATGAGCAGAGAGCCAGGCTATCTCACCAATCAAGCCACCATATTTCTTAACATCACACAAAATAACAGAAGTGAGAGCTCTGTGAAGCTAGAATAGCTGAGTGCATCAAGCCTCTTTCTAAACTTTCAAGGAGAGTGAGTTCACATAAAAATGAGCAACTTAAAATTATCACGGTCAAAACTCATATAAAGTTATTACAAGAAAAATGAGAATAAGGAATATAGTATCAACCCTACACACACTGAAATCATGCCAGAAACATATACCTATAAAACAGATTAAAATTGTAAACTACTATCTCAAATAAATTAAAATACACTAAAAATGATATAAGATATGAAAAAAGACATAAATTAGAAAAAGAAAAGATTATAGAATGAGGTCATGAAACTTTTTTTTAAAGACTTTATTCATATGAGATTGAGAGAGAGAAAGAGTAAGCATGAGTGGGTGAGGAGGATGGGACAGAGGGAAAGAGTAGACACCCCACTGAGCAGGAACCCTGACCTGGGGCTGGATCTCAGGACCCCTAGATCATGACCTGAGCCGAAGTCAGACGCTTAACCAACTGAGCAACCCAGGTGCCCCTAGATCATGAAACTTAAGAAAGAGTTATAAATAAAAGTAAAATCCTTCAAAAAAAAAGACTAAAGAATGAATAAACACAATAGCAAATGCCTTAAGAGAAGTAGAAAGAGAAAAGAAGGAAAACATTTTAAAATCCAAAAGAGGTGTGTCTGGGTGGCGCTGTCAGTTAGGCATCAGACTCCTCCTTTCTGCTCAGGTCCTGGGCTCAGGTTGTGATCTCCCGGTCATGAGACCCAGCTCTGAGTCAGACTCCACTTGAGTTTCTCTCTCCCTCCCTCCCTGCCCCTCCCTGCTCTCTCTCTCGATCTCTAAAATAAATAAATAAATAAATAAATAAATAAATAATTAAAATAAATAAAATCCAAAAGAAATTCTTTAAAAGATTTTTAAAAATTTGAGAATAAGTGACAAATATTGAAGATAGATTAAAAAAAAAAACTAATATATGGGTACCAGAGGTCCCTAAAGAAGAAAATCAAAACAAGAAAACAGGAAAGATACTAAGAACTATAACTCATAAAAACTTTCATATACATATAAACTACATTCTGAAAGGACATATCATGTACCTGAAAAGACTGATGCATAATGTCAAGCAAAATAACTGGATTCCATAAAATAAACAGGAGAGGAAATTCTTGTGCATTTAGGCAAATAGAACACATGACTTATAAAGGAAAGAAAATTAGATGATCTTCAGGTTTTTCAATAGCAAAGCTTTATGCCAGAAGAAAATGAAATACTATAATTTAAGATACTCAAGGAAAGAAAATGTGAGCTAAGAATTTTATAGCCAGCAAAACTGACTTTGAAGAATAGAAGGCACAGACAAAATTTGATCAATGTGCAAGAACTCAGAAAATATTGTTCCCATGAGACTTTGTCAGGGAATCTCTTGAGAAGGAACTTTAACAATCAAAATAACTCAAAAAATATCAATATGAAACTGACAGTGAGCAGTCAGTGATGGCTGAATGAGAGAGATTATCATATGAAGTAGTTACATGCTCTGGCAGTGAAGACATAATACAACACTGTAAAAATGAGAAAAAAAAGGGAAGATGATATACAAAAATATTTTAAACGTTTTATGTAATTTTAATTATAGTGGTAATATAAATATTATTGTTCCTACACTATTATATTGAAAGGTAGAATAAAGCAAATGATTAGTCCTGAGAATTTATCTCTTATCTCCTTTGTCCTTGTTAATAAGGAGTATTGGTGTAGAAGAAAGAAGATAAATACAGAAGAGGTTTAGGAAAAACCCTATAATCCTAGATCTGAAGAAGAAATATCAATATGAACGCAAGATTTTAAACTAAACACACACTATTTCCCAGTTCTGTCCAATGAAAAGGCCTAAAAACAATGGCCAGCCCAGTAACAATGGACATTTTGAAATACAGTTTTCCACTAAAACAGACCAGGGCTTCTTGGAGAAATGGTTAGTAGTTTGAGGCTGAAATACAGCAAGAGGCCTGAAATATCCTGTTAGGCCAAATAGCAAAGAGCTATTAAAGATTACTAGGATCATGTAAAAATAACTCAGGAGCCACCCACTTGGCCAAAGATTAGAAAATTTGAACTTCACAAAAAATTAAAAATCCAGTGGACTGAAACCCATCAAGTATATTTAAATATATGAGTTTATAATGACTAAAAAAAAAAAAAAGAAAGAAAAATTATCTGGTCACCTTTAGAGGATGACAAGGAACCAAATTAATTTCTCTTGAAAGAATCAAGACTGTATCTCGCCTTTCCTATATACACTGAAATTCTTTAAGAAGAAACTGCTTATAAACTTCTTCCACTTAAATGAAAACAAAATGATAGAATACCACCATTTTGCAACTTTTAATGAATAAAAAAAATCTAGGCAATGAATACCAGTGGTTGAAAATGTTACACACACACAAAAGACACCCAGACACTATGCACCTTCTGAAGAAATGGCACAATCCCAACTACCGTGTTGCCAAAGGGATCAAACCTGAAATGGGTAGAGGCTCTGGATTCCCCTAGTAATTTCTAGAAAATACAGAACAGCATATGAAACTGCACCACACGTATCTTACAGTACAAGCCATCCGGGTTCTTCAACAGATGGATTATAAACAAAAGAAAGGGATGAAAGGCGATGCAATAGATGAAGAGACTAAAGAGATATATCCCCAAATGTGGGAAAAACTAAACTGTATCATCTGATGATATGCATAAGGTGATTAAACTGCAAAGAAATATAAGGAAGTCAACACTCCAAAAGTCAGGATAATAGCTTACTTTTGGAGGGAGACAGGAGGCATAGAAAGGAGTTTTAAGGAGGCTGGCAGAATTCTACTTCTTGACCTGAGTAGTGGTCGTAAGAGTGTTTGCATAATAATAATTTAATAAATTATATATTCGTAGTGTGTGGATTTCTATATCTCTGTCTTATTTTATAACAAAAAACTTAAGAAAAAAAGAGAAACAAACATTTCTAACGTATACTCCTTCATGTTCTTTTCCATTTCTATCAGATGTGACACCCAAGGTGGCCTGGAAAGCCATAACTGAAGAAGATGGACAATCCCCCCTCCAACAATCAATCTGACCCCCTGAATGCATGAAGGACAGTTTCCCACTGTCCTGTCACTGGCCCAGTATTGTTACGTGATCAAGAATCCAATTCTATTGCGGTCGAGCCTTTGCACATTTTGAAGTTTATTAGTTTGTCTGCCCTAACTTAACTAGAACACATTTTAAAAGATTTCCCTTTTTTTCCCCCCTTTTCTTCTTTCCTGCCCACTCTGCCTTCTTTAAGGCTGCCTTTCCTTCCTCAGATCCTTCCTACTTAAAGGGTGAACCACAGGCCCGCATAACTGCCAATTCCTGGGAGAAATGCAAACCTCACGCCCCATCCCAGACATGCATTTCAATCCGAATCTGCATTTTAATAAGATGCGTAGGTGACTGCACAATAAAGTTTGAGGAGCACTGCCTTAGAAGACCTATTGCATCAGTCAAGTTCTTAGTTGCAAACATTAGAAACTAATTCTGGCAGATTTTAGTGGAAAGCCTATTCTGCCAGTTCAAAGAAGGGACAGAATTCAGAAATGTTAGAACACCTTGTGCTTTTGTGACATTAGCTTTTGATTCAAAGTCTTAGGCAAATGCACTTGATTTTTATCTGGGTGAAAGAGAGACTCAAATCCTGGATCATGTGCCAACAATGCCAGTTGCAAGGGTGAAGAAAGAAGGTATTGGGGGAAAGCATTTGTGAAAACAAATACACTGGCCATTCGACTTCTTATACCAAAATTCATATAATGAGGAGTTCCCCAAACACAGGAAGGGAATTCAGAGGCTGACTCAAAAACAAAAGGATGGCCACTAAAGAATAGATCTGGTAGAAAAATGATTCAGTTACTCAAGCACAGGCAGAAGGTGGACAAAATAGATACTGGAAATAATTAAAGATGAAGCATTGTTTATAAGGAACGAGATCAGAAATTATGAACTAGGACAGGAATGGAAAGTAAGCTACATTTCCCTTCTATGCCTACGCCAGACATGATTAATCAATCACAGCATTCTTTTATGCTGAGCTCAAATACTATTTCACAATCCTTCTCTGCACAGGTAGCTAATACTAATCAATCCTATTTTTCCTGCAATGTGAAAGCTTTCCTTGTTGAAACTTCCCTGAGAGTTACGTCTTTTTGCATTCCAGTCTTTAGGCAGACTCATCTGCGTATGTCTGAGCAATCCACTGCCATCCTGACTTTTAGAAATAAAAGTTAACACCCAAGTGTCTAGGCTGGGCTGATGACATTTAACAAATGTCTGACTGTTTAACATCTGTCTTGTCATTTACACAGATGTTTAGAAAAATTCTGTTAACTGTATTAACTTCTTTACTAGAATTTCGTAAGCCATACCAACCAAGGTCAAATTTGGGGTAGAGGGTGGTTTTAAATGGGTTCAAAACTTTGAAACCTTAAATCTTTCCATGGATGTGGCTACTTCAGTGCTCTTCACAATTACTGACATATTTTACCATATTTCCTCAAGCTTTGGGGTGTATTGTTATTAAAAATGAAAAATCAAAGCAACAAAGTGTCTGGGCCAGGAGCCATCCAGCCTAGGGGGCTTGAGAAAAATTGAGCCTCATTAAGTCAGGCAAATTTTAGCCAGGCTGA
This sequence comes from Ursus maritimus, assembly GCF_017311325.1. Lineage (NCBI taxonomy): Eukaryota > Metazoa > Chordata > Mammalia > Carnivora > Ursidae > Ursus > Ursus maritimus. Next base: position 42,533,486 of record NW_024426774.1, read on the forward strand.
AGGTCAATTAAGGTAATCAGTCAGTGCAATAATCCGCAGAAAGCCGCTTTACTAAGCTAAGGTGCCATCCGTGCACACAGTCCGCTGGTAATGATGCCACTGTTCATTGTTTGGGCTGAGGGAGGGGGCAGATAGAACAGAAGAGGCATATCTATGATGCTGTGGAAGAGCACTCAGAGAATAATCACTGGTTTTGCTTGATTTTGTTTCCGTTATAAGAGAAACACAAAATTCTTTGGTCATTCTATTCATTATCCTGATGGCACTATCTTCTATGAAGCAAAATCATTTTAATTGGGATACTAGCTTCTTTACTTAATGGAACCAATCACTTCTAAAAAGAAAAAAAACAAAACAGTTATCAGGCTTCATGCTTTTCTCCATGCCCCCCTCTCCCATTCGGGCTCTAGGGGATTAATTCAAAATGCAGCTGTCATCATCAGCAATACCTATGTGTGTGGCCCCAATGGCAAACGTGATGGTTTAGTTTAGCCTGATAAACAGTGCTTGCCCTCTAGATTTTTCCTCTAGAAGTGCTAATACAGCCAGGATAAAAGTTGGAACATGTCTTGATGAAATAAGAAGCACTGAGGCCAACTTATAAAATTGTAGTGGATTTGTTGTATTGATGACCCCAGTTCTTTACTTCTCCTCATATGCATGCCCATTGCCCCATATAACTCTGCAGTGCCCGCCCTCTCTGGCTCTGGGCTGGCCATGTGACATGCTTAGGGCCACCACATGCTGGTCATCATGATGCATACAGGGGGCTGAAAAGCCCATTCACCAAGGGGCTTGCTTGGTCTTGTTCGCTGCCATGTCCTTGAGAAGGACATGCCCGGGCTAGACACCTGTCTCCCAAGAAAGAAAACAAAAGTGTTGACTTGAACTGAGTCACCTTGATCATCCCCGTGAAGGCCATCTTACGTCAGTCAAGAGCAACTGAGCCCAGACACATGAGAGGGCCCAACCAAGGTGACCATCCCAGACTAGTGAGAAACAAATGTTATTGTTGTGTGCCACTGAAATATTACACGGCACTATCGTGACAATAGATAACTGATAAAATAATATACATGTTTAATTAGAATACGTTTTTGTGGTCACTTAATCATCTTTTTGGTCAGACATCATCAAAATACATTTCTGATCAATCAGTTAACCAGTTTGGTGTCATTCTAATTCAGTTATTTTACCAAAATCACTGGATTAACATTAGTCTGCTCTACATGTTCCATTATACAGCCATGGGCCATGTTTAAAATAGCACAGCTGCAATTTCTTATTTGTATAGATTTAACAAATCCCTTAATCCAAAAGTTGTACTTAAGAGAAAAGTCATAGGAACTGAGATAAGGAAGGGTTGGTCGGGGCTCATCCTGAAGAATAGTAGCAGGCACCTGGCTCCTTCTGTTGGTTCCATTTTCTGCCCAGGACACACAGGACTGTGTCAAAGTCTGCTTCTCCCGCCATGTTAGGCAAGGGCAATTGCTTTCATTGGAAGAAGCAGTGAAATGTTGCTTTAGGATCCAAGGGAGTGCTGGGATTATTGTGGATCTTCAGGGGGTCTCAAGCCAGCATGTACACAACTTGCCTTGGGGCTGGTAAAAATGTTGGGGGAACATGGAGCCCGCAGTTGCTGAGTGGTACAAGGAAGCAAAGGAGAGGCTGGCAGAATGGAGGGTGTACAGAGAAGGCAGAAGTAAACTGCAGCAGTGAGGCATGGAGGAAAGGTGGTGAGGAGAAGAGCAGTAAAGGATTGGGGAAAATTAATATTTCATATTAACAAACTTTATTTAATGCTTACTTTGTGCTAGACACTGTTCTGAATGCCTAGAATAACTTGTTTATTTCTCTGAAAAGAGCTGGCAATGATTTTCTCCATTTTACAGGTGAGGAAATTGAGGCAATAGAATTCAGTCACTTGCCCACATTCACACGGCCAATAAATAGTGGCAGTGGCAGAATTTGAACCTAGGCTGGCCCCAGAATCTATGCTCTAAATTAATACACACAGTGTGTGTCTACATTGTGCCAGCTTTGGATACATTATTAACCAAAAGCAATGGTATATATGATAGTGGTGCAAAAAATCGCAGGCACATACGTGATCCAGCTTCCTGATTAATGAAGGAAGTGCATAAAGAATTCTGGAAGCCTTCCCCAACATAATAAGACCACAAAGAAGAAAACCACAGTGGAGAGAATGAAAGGACAGACCCAGTGGCAGATGGACACCACAAGAGGGAATCAGTGGTCCCTCCAGAGGCAGATGTGATGTTGAGTCCTAACGAATCCCCACTCCAGGAGCTGAAAGGGACCTGCTGGATACTCACTATGAGACTCTGTGACTTCCTGGGGCTTTAGGAGTCTGTAAAAAAAAAAAAAAAATGGAGGACTCATGGTTCAAGATATATCTACCGCAAAAACATATTGATGGGTTATACTTGCTCTTATGTAGCTATCTTAACATAACTTACTGGCCAAAGTGTTTTAAAATGGTAAATTGTAAGATTCTCATCAAAGGCTCAAGCCAAGGGAAGCAAGACTCCTCCCAGAAATGACTGGGATCCACTTTGCATGCTTGGAGATGGTAATCATGGTACGTATGAACATCTATAAGAAAGGTGGCATCAGAGGTTAGCGGAGATCTGCCTTATTACTGAGAGATTGCTGAGATCTTCAGATGAAATTTAGTACTGTAACAATCTAGCGTTCTACTCTTTATTCTCATTCTTAAGAGTTTTAGAATTAAACCCTATTTATGCCAAATCTATCTATCTATTGCATAGTCCATAAGCAAAGGGACACCCAAAATTGGGAGCCCTCAGCAGCCAAGACCAGGGGCACCTTGAGCTTGGTATCACACGGCAAATGCAGGGACTCATAAATACTGCCTTCATTAGCTCATGGGCCCTGTGATTTGTGTCCCTGATGAACAGGGCACATTTTTTGACCCCTCCAGTAAACAGGCAATGTAATTCCTCTGTAAATTGACTATTAGAATGGTTTAAATGCCCTTGCCTACAAGCTGAAAGGCATAGTTAACACTTTTTACATAAGCTAGAAGACCAAAATTTAGCTATCAATCAACCGGGGCAGAAAGGAATGACTTGACAAAATCATTTGTTAAGTCTGACAGGAGTCAAGAACACAAGGCTTTCTTCCAACTGTTTAAATGTATGTGTGACAAGGGAATATTAATTGCATAAGACAAGACATTTAAAGGTATTAGCTCAGCACTACCAGTCTATTTTACCCAATTAAGGCTATTCATCAATGTAAATAACTGCATTTTCCTCAGCAAACCAAAAGAACGCAGTCGATGGGTGGTACCTGACCTAACAGTCCACTTCCTTATTTCACAGGAGGGTACGGTGATGAAAGGGTAGACACAGTTTAACTCACAAACTTAAAAAGAAAAATAGACTGTCTCAAATGACCAGAAATTGTCTGCCTACAGGGTGGGACATGAGGAGTGTATGATGTATATTGAGCCACCTTCAAATAGATACTGCAAAGTGTTTTGCACAAAGTCTAAAAACCCACAACCATTTGATGAATATGAAACAGTTCCCTGAAAAAGACAGAACAAGAAAAAATGGCTCTCCCCAGCCAACTAGAATCATAGAAGCTTAAACTTAGATGAGACTTTGAAGACTACATGTCCAACTTTAATCTCCAATGACAGGATATCTCTGTGATTCTTTTTAATGGATACATGTTAAATCTTTTTTTCAGCTTTACTGAGGTACAGCTGACAAATACAATTGTAAGAAAGTGTACAGCATGGTGATTTGATATACATATGCATAGTGAAAGGACTCTCTCCCATCTAGTTTATTAACTAAATCCCACCCATTACAGTGCTTTTTTTTTTTTTTTTTTTTGGTGAGAACATTTAAGTTCTACTCTCTTAGCAAATTTCAATTTTACAATACAGTGTCATCCACTATAGTCATGTTTTACATTAGATCCTTAGACCTTATTCATCTTATAGTGAAAGTTTGTACACTTTTTCACCAATCGTTCCCTATATCCCCCAACCCCCAGCCCCTTGCAACCACTTTTCTATTTTGTTTTTATGAGTTTCTTTTTTTTTAAGATTCCACATATAATTGATAACATGAAGTATTTGTCTTTCTCTGTTCAGCTTACTTCACTTAGTATAGTGCCCTCAAAGCCCAAATGGCAGGATTTCCTTTTTTCTCATGTCTGAATAATATTTCATCATATATGAAATTTTATATATATACATATATATGTGTATATATATGTATATATCAACTAATTCATCAGTTGATAAACACTTAGGTTGTTTCCACATCTTGGCTACTATGAATAATGCTGCAATGAACATGGGAGTGCAGATATCTCCCATGAACAATGTGGGGAGTTAGCGGTGCCAACACTCCACACAGTCAAAAATCCACATATAACTTATCAATGGAATATTATTCAGCCATAAAAAAGAATGAAATCTTGCCATTTGCAATGACATGGATGGAGCGAGAGGGTATTATGCTAAGTGAAATAAGACAGCCACAGAAGGATAAATACCATATGATTTCACTCATAAGTGGAATTTAAGAAACAAAACAAACAAGCAAAGAGAAAAAGAGAGAGAGAGGCAAACCAAGAAACAGACTCTTAACTACAGAGAATAAACATGGTTACCAGAAGAAAGGAGTGTGGGGGGAAGGGTGAAATAGGTGATGGAGATTAAGGAGTGCACTTGTCGTGATGAGCATGGGTGATGTATGGAAGTGTTGAATGACTATATTGTACACGTGAAACTAATATAACACTGTATGTTAACTAATTAGAATTAAAACAAAAACTTTAAAAAAATCTAGTATAATTTTTGACTCCCACAAAACTTAATCACTAATAACCTACTATACCTGGGAGCCTTTAATACAACAGTTGATTAACACATATTTTGTACATTATATGCATTATATTCTGTATTTTCACAATCAAGTAAGGTAAAAAAAAAGAAAATGTTATTAAGAAAAAAGACTGGTATCCAAGATCTACAAAGAACTTCTCAAACTCAATACACGAGAAACAAATAAACAAATCATAAAATGGGCAGAAGATACGAACAGACACTTTTCTAATGAAGACATACAAATGACTAACAGACACATGAAAAAATTGTTCAAAATCATTAGCCATCAGGGAAATTCAAATCAAAACCACACTAAGATACCACCTTACGCCAGTTAGAATGGCAAAAATCAACAAGGCAGGAAACAGCAATTGCTGGAGAGGATGTGGAGAAAGGGGATCCCTCCTACATTGTTGGTGGGAATGAAAGTTGGTACAAACCACTCTGGAGAAAGTAATGTGGGGTCCAAAGAAAGTTAAAAATTGAGGCTACCTATGACCCAGCCATTTGCACTACTGGGTATTTACCCCAAAGATACAGACATAGTGAAGAGGAAGGCCATACCCCAATGTTCACTGGCTTATTGTCCACAATAGCTAAATCGTGGAAGGAGCCGAGATGCCCTTCAACAGATGACTGGATTAGAAGTTGTGGTCCATATATACAATGGAATATTGCTCAGCTATCAAAAGAACGAGTTCTCAACATTTGCTGCAACATGGACGGCACTGGAGGAGATAATGCTAAGTGAAATAAGTCAAGCAGAAGAAAAATTTATGCATTGTGCTTTCTCATCTCATGGAACATAAGAACTAGGAAGATCGGTGGAGAAGAAAGGGATAAAGGGGGTAGTCAGAAGAGGGAATGAAGCATGAGAGACTATAGACTCTGAAACAAACTGAGGAGGCTTCAGGGGGAATGGGATAGGCTGGTGATGGGTAGTAAGGAGGGCACATATTGCATGGTGCACTGGGTGTTATACGCAACTAATGAATCATCGAACTTTACATCAAAAACCAGGGATGTACTGTATGGTGACTAACATAATATAATAAAAAAATATTTAAAAAAACAAAAACAAAAACAAAAAACATAAGGACGAGAAAATACATTTACAGTATGGTGCTGTACTGTATTATTTAAAAAAATTCACATATAAGTAGACCTGTACAGTTCAAACCCATGTTGGTCAAGGGTCAATAATGTCCGGAAGTGAAATTGCTAGATCATATCGCGATTCTGTCTTTAATTTTTTGAGGAAGCTCCAAACTGTTTTCCGAAGTGGGCACACTAATTTTATATTCCCACCAACAGCGTACAAGGGTTCCTTTTTCTCCCTATACTCACCAGCATTTGCCATCTCTTATCTTATTGATGATAGCCATCCTAACAGGTGTGAAGTTGTATCTTACTGTGGCTTTCGTTTGCATTTCCCTGGTGATTAGTGATGTTGAGCACGTTTTCATGTACTTGTTTGTCATTTGCATGTTTTCTTTTGAAAAATGACTATTCAGGTCCTCTGCCCATTTAAACAAAGTTTTGTATATGTGCTATTGAGTTGTATGCATTCTTTATATATTTTGGCTATTAACCCATTATCAGATATATGATTCGCAAATATTTTCTCCCAGTCAGTAGATTGCCTTTTCATTTCGTTGATGGTTTCCCTTGCTGTGTAGAAGCTTTTTAGTTTGATGTAGCCCCACTTTTTTTATTTTTGCTTTTGCTGTCTTTGTTCGTGGTGTCTTATCTAAGGAATCATTGCCAAGACTGATTTCAGAGCTTACCCCCTTTTTTCTTCTAGAAGTTTAATGAATTCAGATCTCACGTTCAAGTCTTTACTTCATTTTGAGTTGTTTTTTGTAGAGGTGTAAGATAGGAGTCTAGTTTCATTTCTTCTGCATGTGGCTGTCCACTTTTCCTAACACTGAAAACTATCCTTTATTGAAGATGATATCCTTTCCCATTGCGTATTGTTGGCTCTAAATGCTTATTTTTGAAAAACTAATAAAAATGACTTAATTATTTGTCTTCAATTGTGCATTTCAAATCTCATGTTATACGCAACTCAAAAGGAGTAAGACAATTTCTGATCTCAAGGAAGGAAGAAAATGGATCCATAAAGAAAAATCTACATAAATGTTACACTATTATTAAAGATATTTAAATGTTATGCCAAAGGGGGGGAAATGAGAATAAATTCACAAAAATATAATGGGGTAGATAGTAATACAATTAGCTCTAGGAGGCAGAAATGCTACTATAAGAGTAATAAGTTCACAGAAAGGAAAAACATGCTTTATCTCTTTCTTACTTTATTCCACTCTCTCTACTCAGTGATTGATGTTAACTCATCCATTCCTGCTCCTAGCATTGGAGGAGCTCCTGGTTTACCAAGCACGATGTATGACCGGGGACCCAGAGAAAAATAAGAAAAGCCACCTACTCTCACTACTGAAAACTTCTCTACTGTCTCAATTCCCATTGACTAATAAAGCTACAATGATCAACTTGACCATATATATACTTGACTGGCCTCATAAATGATGCTGCTTAGGGGTAAGCATGAGTTCTTTTGATTAAATGTGTTGGAGGCTGGCCTAAGAAACACTTTTTAAAGGTCCAAATTTGTTACATTTCCTTCACATCATATTAAGATTTTTTTTCTCTCAGGTTTCTCTCCAATTTTTTTTCTCTCGGGATTTCTCCACACCTCCAACATGACAGACATACTTTCAAATACCCAGTTTGTTAGCCCAGGAGATTTGGCATTTGTCAAAAGGGTGGAATTTTAGGTAACACAGGTAAAGGTGGAAAAGACATTTCTGGTATAACTATTTTGCTCAGATCCCTTAGCCCACACTAAAAAGCAGAATGATTCTCCTGTATATTTGGAAGTCTACTCAGTTTCTGGGTGCTCATTACCTTTAATAATAATCTTGTGCATGTTTGTTTTTATAGTTTGCTGAGAACTTTTCTAGACATTATTTCATTTGCTCTTCCTTACAATGTCATGGTGAGGGTGAGAGGTATGGTTTGCAGGGAGAATATAATTTTATTTGTTGTATAGATGAGGAAAGGAAATGGTCCACTGATTGTACACAGTAAATGCCAGAGTCAGGTCTTCAGATTCCAAGGCTAGTGCTCTTTTACTTAAGGCCCATGTGCTTATGAACCTGGCTATTCAAATTCACAAATCCCAACTGGACAAAGGTCATCTTTTTTTCTATCCTTTACTCCCACACCTATTCAACCACCTTCCAGCATTTTCACCCCCTCATTCACTGCTTACCCCAAATTTGGATCTAAATTTAGATGCCTGGCTATTTCATTCTGAGCATGTAATATCTGTCATTGATTAGCTGGCATTGAATGGGCGTAAGCTGCTTGAATCCAATGTGAGACAGTCAACAGTTGCATCAGGTAAGCTCATCCAGCAAGCACCCTTAGGAGGCTTATAAAAGGCTGCTTAATCCCCCACAACTGCCTTGCAGAAACAATCACTGACTGGGTGGGTCTGATGGCAAATTAACAGCAGAAGCCTATAAAAGGTATGTGGTTAACGAGTTTGAAGGGAGGTACAGAAAACGACTCTCCAAAACCATATTTCCCTCTGATGGGGTCGATCCTACATACCTGCCACAGTGGAGCAGAATTTGTACCAGGTAAGATCATCTGGCCCCACACTTCCAGATTTCCTGCCATTCTACCTTACAGCAGAAGTTCTGTGGGTGTCAGAGAATCCCCATTGTAACTACAAGAGCCCCTGGGAGGAACCCCGCCAAAACACACCATTTCCCACTCCAGGTATCAGATGGCTGCCACTTCAGTTCACTTGAGCAGGATGGGAAACGAGGGGAAATAAGATGCTGTTGGGTAAAGGAAGAGGAATGATAGGCCCTTACTTGTTGGTTCAGACGTTACTTATAAATGAACCTCTGAAGCTTCTGACCATTTGTGGTCATTAAGGAGCCCATGACATTTTCTAAAACGGAAAACCATTCACCATGCTCCTTTGCTCTGTTCCAATTATAGATAACTGTGTGCCTCTGAGCTAACTTCGCTCTCCAGAGTTCTGCCACCATATGCTATACTTCTTTGCTTCTTGTCTTTAACTATTGCACAGCATTGCATTTCCAACAGCTGCTGAATTTTTCCCTAGAGGGACTTCATTTCAGACAGAGCCCAATGATTACTCCACATTTCCAAGTGTGTAGAAATCCTATAAAATGACGCTGGTGCTAAAGATGTTTCAGGGAAAGGCAGGAGACTGAGTTATACTTAAGGTCCCTCAGTTTTTCAGGAGGATCTGGGCTCTTACACCATATTTGTCTTATCTCAACTTCTAGAGCAAAGGTTGGCCTGCTTTCCTGTGAAGGGGCAGGTAGTATATATTTTAGTCTTTGCAGCCAGTTGATCTCTTCTGTGGCTACTCAACTCTGCCATTGCAACACAAGAGCTGACAATACAACTTGATTTACATAAAGTCTGGCAGAGAGTCAGATCGCGGCCACAGGTAGTAGTTTGCAGGCACCTGTTGTATATGGTTTCATCAGGATTTTAGTCTGATATTATTCCACTCAATGTCACTCTGTTGCAGTGCTACTGCAATTCCCCGGCTGTTTCAGGCTCCATTCACGCATTGCTTCCTTATGGCTGAGCATCTGCTGGACCCACCTGCTTAAGAAACTGAGGAAGTTAGAGATGGCCACAAAGAGCTCCCAAGTGGCCAGTATGACTGGTATTATTTGACCAAGCTGACTTCTCCCTTTGCCTCTTGCTCTGCTAGAAAACACAGGTTATCTCAATGGTCTCTAAGCAATTCCTTTTGTAGCAGAAGCTTTGAGGCAGGGAGTTAAGAGGAAAGGTTAGATGGAAGTGTAAAAGTTGTTGGCTTTTCTCCCAAATTTTGGGAATTAGGAGGATATCTGGCTAGGTTGCCTGACCTGTTTGATATAGGTGCTCTAAACTAAACCCCAAATCTTGGTATTTCTCCCTAATTTGGCAAAAACAAACAAACAAGCAAACAACAACAACAAAAAACAAAACAAAACAGAAAAACAAAACAAAAACAAACAAAAAAATTGAGGGTACTTCCACCGACAGCTAAACACACAGAGAATGTACCCAAAGAGCACCAGGCAAGCACGTTGCTATGGTGATATGCAGACACAATGACTAGTTGATCAGTCACAAGCGATCCACTTTCAACCCATAGTTATTATGGCATCTATGGATACAGCCTCAGGGCCACATTGATCTAAGCCTGCAGATTTCAAAGGAGGGGCTGAGGGAAATCTGCTCAGTGAGGCGTGCTTCATTAGTGCTGACTTCTTCCTGCCCCTGCAGCTCTTTGCCCCCCCACCCCCAGCTCAACTGCCCAGCCCTCCTGGCTTGCCATGACCAGAGGTGCTTTTCAGCTTTTCAGTCACCCTCTTTACACAGTTGTAATTTAGAGCACAGCTATTTAAGGCAGCCTAATCCTTGCTAAAATTAAAGGAATCTTAAAAATATAGAAGTCCCGCCCTTAACAGTTAAGGTGACAAACTAGGGAACTGTGGAATGCTGAAGGAGGGGCTGAGAGCGGTTATCCACCCAAACTTCTCACAAGCACCTGTGTTTGGGTCAGATGGAAAATCCCCTCTGAACACCAAAGTCTTCAGGGCAAATAGTTCTCCTTTAAACCTGGAACACTCCGGCATAATCCATTCAACTGTTTCCCACTGAATATTCCAGGCAGGTCTGCTAGTCTCCTGATATGCACTTAATCAGATATCCCCAAACTAAAATGAAAGTCCTTTACTTTTTTGCCCCTTATAATTAATTAGGAAAATAATTATCAGAATCTCATGCATGGTTCAGTGTCTTGCATTTGTCTGGACACAAATATAGATGGCTAAAGGAAGGAATAAAATGGTGATTATATTAAACAGGAAGCCTATTATTATGATTATTATTGAGAATCTCAAGACTCATTATTAATTAATATTTACCTGACACTTGTCCTATTAGGGGAATTTTAATAAAAGCTATAAACTAAGACCGAAGTGTATCAACTTCAACAACGGCAGTCATTAAAAGGACAGGCTTCAGAGTCAGCCCACTTAGGTTTTCTAACTTAGGAATTCTGTATCAGTAAGAAATTTAATTTTAATGCTGGGACTTCAATACGCTACTCCGAAGGAAAAAAAATATTTTGATAGTAATGCCCCCTCCACAGAACTGTTGTAGGAACAGCAGGTTAAGTGTTAAGGAAAGAATGGACACTAAACAAATAAACAGTTTCAGTGGGCAGCTTTGGTTTTTTTATCTCTGTACATAACCATGTACAAATGAGAGCAATGGCTCAGTTGACCATGAGAGTTGGTAATTTCAGGTATCTCAGTGACAAGACAGCATCAGCTGCTCAGGTCCTAAGCCTCTCCACGCAGCACGCAGAGCTATGGGAAGGCAAGCCAACCGACAGTGAAGCTAGGAATTCATACGCAGTAATATTCACTCTGTAAATCTTTGGAACTCTAAATAGAGTTCTTTCCTGAACTTTTATCTGGGTCTTAAACATAGGCAAAGTAAAAACAAACAAAACAAAACCTATCAGTTTTGCCAAAAAAACAAAAACAAAAACAAAAAAAACCCACCAATATCAATAATCGATAATTACAAAATCACTGATCTTAATTTCTAACAACTAAAATTACTGGGTGAAGGGATGAGTTCCAATCTCTAAATTGGAGGCTGATGGAGGGGTCTTAAGGAAGTTGAGTAAAAACCTTTTGCCCTGGGGTAAAAATCTCTGAGGTACCTTTTACCTCTAAGAGTCTATGAACCATAACTACTGAATCCATATTTCCTTTTTCAGAGATAGTTAAGAAGCAAGTTCATAAAATATTACTGCTTTTCTTTCCAGTCTCTCCTTTTCCCCAATTCCTACCTCACAATTTTTGGGGTAACTGGCAATCTTTGTACACATGTAATATAAAATCATTATTCAACTTTTAAAATAAACATTTAAAGATACTGTATCTTTTTTCATGAAGTTAAAGATGTGACTTTTTTCTCCCTGTGTTTAGGGGACATTCCTTGTTGAGACGATTACATTTCTTAGTATTTTTTTTTTTCCTGTATATGAAAGAAATTTTCCATTCCCCAGCCTGACAAAAATACCTGTTCTGGGTACAGTTTCCTGAAATGTGGCACCATATGTGCATCAGTAAACATTATGTGTAGAGTAAATTAAACTGAGCCTTATAATTAGGCATTAAGGAAATTACCGTAGACCTGAAAGAGTAAATCAGCAGTATTAAAATGCTCTCCATTTTCTCTGAAGCACTTCAGAGTGCCATAAAAAGCCCATGTCACTGTGATAAATATTGCGAAGAAACGCATTTGGAGCAAGACAACCTAAAAGACACCACAATTCAAATAGGTCTTCAAATCTGGAGTCCAAGGTGTCATCTCATAAAATTTAAAAGTCAGCCCTTTTGCCACTAATGCAGGGGGAAAAAAAGAAAGCCACCTGACATTGAGACTTTCGGGGGGAACTTTCTCATAGAGCAGGTGCAGTAAGACTTTAATAGATAGAAACTCTGGAGCAGAGCCAAGACTGAGGAAAGACTCACCCATCATAAACAAAATAGCAACACTGTAAATAAAGACAGGATCGGTGCTGCTGTTTTCTTCCAGCTTCTGGTAACTGCCCTGTTACTGATCCCATTTTTATTTACAGTATTGATAATTTGCTCATAATGGATTTTTTTTGCATTAATTTCTATTTTCTAAAATACTATAAGAATATTATTTATCTTGATTACCAAGTTTTTTGGTGTTCCCTAAAATTTTGTACCTGAGGCTAGTGCCTCACTTGCCCTGGGTTTGTCTTGGCCCTGCGCATGGCACAGTGAGCAATCGGACGGACCATCCATCTCTAATCTTGGTCCATGAGGAGAGGGCTCAAGCATGGATTCTCTTTCTCTCTTAACAGGTATTGTATCTGTGAAGTGGGGAGGTCTAGCAGAGGCTCTAGTAGAGGATTAGAAAGAAGTTGGAGGGCTTCACAGTCCTCAGCTACATCCCCCAACAGACTGCAATGAGGTCTGAAAGTTATCACTCTCAGAAACAAAGGCAGAGGAATTCAAACCTGCTAGAACATCACGGATTATCTGGAAAGCTTATTATGATGCAGACTTTAACGTGCCACCAGATGTACGTGAAATCAAAATCTCCGAAGACGGAGCCCTATATCTGCCTTTCAGCCAGTTCTTGAGCTGGCTTTTCTACAGCCAGCCCAGCAACAGGAAACTTCTGGACTGAGGCATAAATGCAAATAGCTACTTTATTACAGTTTAAGTGGACTTTTTAAATAAATCTAGTTGTAAAAACAATGGAACCAGAGACATGAGAATTTAGAATGGAGGGAAATTGATGACTGTGACATTTCTTGGGTGCCAAGGCTGCATACGGGGGATTCTTCCTTCTTTCAACCCCTAGTGGTATAGGCTTACTTCATTTTGGCAACTAGGATATGTCCTGAAGAAACAAAAAATAATAACACTTGGCAATAGGCAAAGTCACATAAATAACTTAAATCTACTGCACAAAGTGTCATAATAAGGGTACTTTAAAATGCTCCAGAGCCTACTGGATAAACCCTGTTTATAGGAATTGGATAAGGTCGTGATGATAAGGTGACATTTAAACTAAGCCTTGTAGGAAAAATTGTGAATTTTCCTGGGGGGAAAAAAAAGAGGGAGAGAGAGCATTCGGAAAAATTGTGAATTTTCTTGGTGAAAAAAAAAAAAAGAAGAAGGGAGATAGGGCATTCTAGGCAGAAGCAAGTGCAAAAGCATAAGGATGTGTGAATGCTGACTTAAATTGCTGGAGCTAGAGTGAGCTGAAAGCAGGAAGGCTGGGGTAGAGGAGAGTGGTTGTGAGGCTGTGACCACCATTTTTTATGAAAAGCAATTAAGCAGTGCCAATGGGAGTGGAGAGGAAGGAAGGGACTGGACACACCTGTAGGAGTTGAAATCCCCTGGACTGAATGACTGATGGGGATTTAAACGATGATAATGGGAGGAGCTGTACAGGGCTGCAATCCTCTTGGAAAGTTAATTACAGTGGGAAGCACACAACTGTTTAGGGTGGGGGTGGGGTAAGGATTTGGCTTTCAGGTATACTGGAAATTTCATTCAGCCAAAAAAGACAAAGATTGGTCAAGGGCATAGAAAGTAAATAGATGGACATTATAAGCAGCATCCTCTTCTTCACAATCTTCTACCCAAGCAAAGAGCACTGTTGAATTCCCTCAGCCATCTTTAGTGACATTCACCGGAGCCAGGAAGGCACACAGTGATGAGATCCTCGGGCCAACGGACTGCCACCAGGGCTGGTGGCCACAGCAGGAAAGGCAGAGCCTGTAGGAAAATGACTCACTTTCTAAATTTCAGATGTATCCAGCCTCCTTGGGAAATGCGGAGATAAAGAAATATCAGCTGCCCTGATGGAAATTTCCCCTGGGAAAACTGATGGCAGCAGCCATTTCAGGTAATAAAAGATAACCTCGGCAAGGAGGGGTCAAATGGAACAGATATATTTGACCACAAGCTGGCTTCAATGATCCACTGAGTATGTTCAGTCAGAATCAAGGCAATTAGCTGCTATCATCAACTCCAGAAATACTTCAATTCAGGCCATAGTGGCGAACTCTTGTACGACACACTTTAAAATTATCTCCCTTGCAGTGACAGGTTTGGAGAAGAAATCCCAGCCTAAACATAGCCTCCAACAATGAATATGGGCCAACTTCATTTAATCAAGATAAGTGTTCTGAAATGAGTGTACTGGTAAGCTAAAACAGCATTCTTTAAAAAAAAAAAAAATCCTTGTTTTTTAAATCATCATTGTTGAAAATCTTCCAAAATTTCCCGCTGAGGAATTTCATCCTAGACAATATGACAGAATTTTTTTTTTTTATAATCCTATAGTGGATTGTCCAGTGTCAGGGTCAAGACTCTTAATAGTATTCTCATTGCCTAGAACAGGAGAAGGTGTCAGAGATTAGACCAAATACAGATATTCTCTTCAATGTGTTTTGGGACTCAGTCATTGCTATTTATCCTTCCCCTTCCCACTTTTCCTTGACTTCCAGGGCCTGGAGAAATTAGCAGAAGAGAACAAATCAGTAGCTAAACTGCCTGATTGAGCATTTTCCTATTCACACATATGTTATAGACCCCTCAGCTCCATATAATGTGTTATTTGATCATTCAATGTTGATCAAGTAGGACTGTGATCTAGACCTGCTAGTGAGGGAGAGGTCAAGCTTGGTGGCCTACACAAGACTGTGTTAATGTGTGAGTAATCAACTATATGCTGGCTCGTAGGAATAAATTAAATCACTTCATGACTTGAACAGGTCTACTTAAGGGAGGAGCTTGTCCATGGTGATATTTTAAGAACTGTTTCCAACTGATGAAATTGTGTACTTTGAACTTCTCCTAATTAGTATTTTGCAGGAGATAAGTAAGTATGTGGTACTCTGACATTCAGGGCAGTCATATCAGGATTTTCCTAAGGTAGGGATGGCTTGGATATATAACCCATTTTCAAGAGGCATGTCCAAAGGATGGCCTTTCACAGTGCTCTTGAGCCCTCTGCTAACTCTGTCCTTCTCCTCCTTGTCTTTTTGATTCTGATCTCTGGTGCTTCTGACACAATTTGTCTCTGTCTCTGAGTTGTCTCTGAGTCTGTATTTCAAATCCCAATTGCTGTATGATCATTCCCTGGTCTCCATATTTCTACAGCAGCAAGGCAATCTGACCTAGGGAACAACCTCTAGGGATTATGATTAGCTCTGACATAGGTTTTCAGTGTGAAGCACACAAACCTTAATACTTGGAAGAAATCAATATTTTATTTTATTTTATTTTTATTGTAGCCATATAGATAGATTCATGTCCTTATGAGGAAGAGCAGATTTAAGTCTGGAAATAAATGATTTTAAAATGTTATCTTACAATGACTCTAAAAATAATTGGCCCTGTCATGAGCAGATGTGAGAAAAAGAGTTGAATGCCTTAAAATTCCTTTTTTCTGTAAATGTTTTTGCAAAATCTATAATTCACACTTTGAGAAGCCAGCTACCTAAACATAATAGCACTTTTTAAAAAGAGGACCCAGTGAACCATAACAGCTGGAAACCTGAGAGACAATATCATAACACAACTAAGAACCATTTTTCTGATATTCACTACAGACTTTATTTTCTGTCTGTAGTATGTACATGTCACCCATCCCAAACCGTGAAGTAGTAAAAGTGCTGTTGGAAATCATAAAGCACCTCTGTGTATTTATGTGAACCTTCCTTCTTTCCCAACTGCATCCCCCAGAGTAGATTGGTATATGGGTGACCCAGTTGCATACGCTGGTTCGATGGAGGGGCAGGATGGGGAAGAGTTATGAGCAAAGACCCTATAGCCAGACTGCCTGGGTTGAAACCGTTATGTAGCCATACTCTATGTGGCCATGGGTGCGTTACTTCACTTCATATCCTCATCTGTAAAATGGGCATGATGACACCTCTTCTATCTCTTAGAGCTGGTATGAGGATTAAATGTGGTCCATTCATGGAGAGAACTTAGAAAAGTGCCTGGCATGTTTTACAGACTCAATACATGTCACCTATAATTTAGTTTTCATTTTGTGCACAGTGATTTCAGGAGCTGCTGCTGATTACTGCCCACCTTTAGTCATATTCCTTATGTAAGTTGTCTATGGACACAGAGTCTTGATAAATACACCTTTAAACATACCATCCAACAACATTTTTTGCTTGTTTGTTTTTAAATCCTTTGTTACATAATCTATTCTATTAAGTGTTTATCCCAATGTAAAAGCATTCCATACATGATTTTTGTTGTTAGTTGAAAGTGTTTTGATTGTAATAGCAAAATTGACACTTTTGTCGAGTTGACACTTACTGAATCTCATTGCTGGAATTATTGTGATGGCTATTAAGGGTGAAGGGATAAGAATTAGCCCCTTGATTAGTCTGGGGAATGAGAGAGTTGCTAAGTTTAGCAACACCCTAACATGTTATGATTATTATTTATTAGCTTCTCATAGGGAAACACTTGGGTCCCCATTTGCTTATCAACTTGGGGAAAAAAAGACTAATAACAGGACCAAAATAATAACCAGGGTAGACCAGCATCCCTATAAGCTTAGAGAAAGTCAAGAGGCCATCCCAGAATAGTTCACAGGTGGCGCACAGAAGGAGGACATTGAAGAGCAGCTGGAAGACACAGACTGGGTCCTCTCTAAGGGATGGGTAGACCATGTGGGCTACTAGGTACCCAGGCGGGGAGTCAGCCAAAAGCTTTTGTTTTTATAATGGTATGATTCCTGAATCACAGCAGTGACAATAGCTCAGACATGGGCATACTGTGCCTGCAGCTCTAAAATTAAAACATAATGCTTAAAGCTGGCAGTTATGTTCCCCTAAATCCATTTTTAATTCCAAACAAAATACTCTTAAGAGGATTCTGCTCTACCACTGCCCACTCTCATGGGTTTAATTGGTAAGATGGTTCCAAGCCAATCAATTTTAAATAACACCCTGGGGTTGCTGCAACCTTTTTCATAATTTATGGCTCCCCATTTCTTTGGGATATACTGTCTAAAGAGAGGGGATCCACTTACTTGAAAATCCTACTTAAACAGAAATCCTTTTTATTCAATTACTCTTGATTTTTTTCAAGTACCTACAAATTTAAGTCTACTTTTTTTTTCAATTAGAGAAATCCAGGATAATGGTCACGATTGACTATTTCTTTTTAATTTGGTGACTAGAACTTCACAAGACTCCAGGGTCACCCTTCTGAAGGACACTCCCCAACCTTAGGGCTACGAGGAAGAAGCAAGAAACTGAGAGTGGAAACTTACGGAAAGTCACTAGAAATGTTTTTCTTGGCTTTCAGCTTTTTTTTTCCCATTGTGATTTGATTGCTCTAAATATTGTGTATAGGATTACATGGGTACAGGGAAGTGGACATGGACACTGGAGGGTTCCCAATTAAAATCTCTTCCAATAAGGCTTGTCAGTAATGGAAAGAACAGAAAGTGTTTCAGCCACAGGAAAACATTCACATTCATATTTCAGCCACAGGAAAGCGTTCACAGGGCCACATTACCTTGCTGCTATCAGATACTCAGACAAAACTTTCTTAATCCAATTAACTAGCTACCCAAACCTAAGATGAAGGTCGACCTGAGCCAAGCTCATCAGAGTTGTTGCTTGTTCCATTTGCATAAGTGCTAGGTAGCTTCTGTTTAGATCAGAGAAGCTTTTGTACCACTACAGGTGTACATGGAGAAACAGAAGAGATGGAAAGAAAGACAAAAATATCCCAACATATGGATAGGGATGGAACTGACAGATGGGAACCATCTTAGTTCTAGAAAGGCAAATTGGGAAAGAGAAAGATGTTTGAACCAAATTTGGGGATGTGGTGTGAAATTATGCCATAACTTTTGGATCTTAATATCATGAAACAATTCTCTTTTTCCTTATTCCTCTCAATCTTTGGGAAAGGTGAGCAGAAAAATAATTCTTTTATGCATGGAAAGATTTCAAAGGATGACATACTCCTTCCACTGCCATCCTAAAAGAAGCTCTCCAAGGAACTTGTCACCAAAACATTCCAACTTTTACCATAAATTCCATCTACAAATTTCACCACTATCCTCAGTTAAAAAGAGTAAACCCTTTTCTGAGAATTTTAACACCAGAGTAAAAGTAACTTTATCCATTCCTTCTTAGTAAGACATAAAAAGTTGCTATGATAGGTCCATAAGCTCAGAGAGCTGAGGTTGCCGGCTCCTAAATGTAACAGAATGGTCTCTACTAAAACCAAGAGATTGAGGAGGTGAGAAGACTCAGTTCACAAATTTTGCCTGGTTGACAATCTAGCCAAAGAAAGGGCCTAAAGAAGATGTACTCCCGTTCCTTCAAAATCTGCAATTATCAAGCGTTAGAACCTGTGGCGTAGGAAATAAATGCAGATTTCTTTTGCACTCATTCAATCTTTTACAGCTTACAGATAGCTTACAGTTTTGATTTGGCTCCCTACTGTTATATATAAGAAATGAAGACCAAGAGATGGCAGATTCATAGTTAGTCACACAGCCAGTTCAGTGGCAAAGCTGGAAGTAAAACCCTGGACTCCGGACACCTGATTCAATGTTTCCCATTAACCCCAGTCCCAGTTCCTACTACCCATATTATTTCATATCAGATGGGGATTTGAATGAAGAGATGGTCTAAGAGGGCAAAGAGCTAGATCTGGCCAAATATCTGTTTAGTATAGGAGAATGTTTTATTCTCCCTCATTTTAAGGTAAGATAAAAAGCAAATGCTTCCCCCACAAAGACTTGTTAGCTATGTAAACTTGAGTCTTCATATTCCAGAACTAACTGTGATTTTTCTGGAGGACATTAGCTCAAACATGCCTACAACCTACAGGTGATAGCCTGAAGGAAGCCCAGAAGCTTCCCAGTAGTAATTAGAAGGGGTGTCTTCCTCTCATTCAAACTACTTCTAACATGCTCCTTGGTCATTCTTCCCTAGGCACCTTACTAGTCCTGTCTGTATTTGACATGTAAGAGTAGCGAGTGCTAGATGCAGTCATGCCAGTCTAGCTGTTCCAGCTGCACAAAGTAAGGCTGTTTCTGCCTCAGAGAAGTGGTCGGTTCTAGCTGACTAACGTAATCAACACTTAATGAATGAGATGGATATATGCAAAAGCTACCGGTAGGAGACAGGATGCCTCTCAGGCAGAAATCAAGAGGGGATTTTATTGTAACTTAATGGATGGTATAACTCTTCTAGAAAGAACACTACCAAAGAAAGTGGAGCTCACCACAGAAACAAATAAAATAAGGGTTACAAGACAATGGGGTTACCAGTGTTGATATAGCACTTTCAAGATAAAATGGCGCCCCGGCCGGAGATTTATTTTTCATCCCCAAGAATAGACCTGTCAAACTAATGATACCATGAGCCATTCAAATCATCCAACTAACTTGCCTTGTTTCGGTCCCCAGTTTCTCAAAGAACCATCTGATAAGCAAACATTCCCCTGGTGACTTGGATCCCCAAAAGGAATACACAGGGTCAGAGACATCAATTAGCCCATCAGATTAAGAGTTGTGTTTCTCATTAGCCATCAGCATTCTCATTTATTCATTTCAGGCCTTTGGAGTTGTGGTAAGTAAGAACCAGCAGAAATCAGAGATTGGTTCTTTGTATACCTGGATCTGGAAAACCGAAAAACAGGTACAGAAGGTAGTGAATTCATCAAGTCTCTATCTGGGCAGATTGTTTCTGGGCAGTGAGCGTGCTGCCTCTTCACAGGGTGTTACCACACCCCCTGAGGCTGGCGCAACTGTCTGCTCAGCAGACTCTCCCTTGTTGATGAAATGCTTCTGTGTATTTGCAGACGCTCTGAGGAACAGCAATCTGAACGTCAGCTCTTAGAAGGCACCCTGCGAAAGGACATTCTTCGAAACCACCACTCAGTACCATGCACTTAAAACAGAAACAAAAACAGTACCTGTCTCCTTAGGTCTCTTGTTTTCTTGGTCATCTTATCAATTGCAATGTTTAAAGGATCTCCTTTTTCTTTTCTTCCAGTCTATTAAGAGAAGAGAAACAATCTCTGGTTTAGAAAATTCAATGTTAGAGACATTAAAATTAAAAAAAAAAAAATTCAGAAACACACTTGACTGGTAGAATCCAAGCAAGAGAGAAAGAGAGAGGGAGAGAGAGGAAATTCTTTTTAATACACAGCTATTATGTGTTGGTTTTCTAAACTCTAAAGTTGGTTTTCTCTGAAATAAAAATTTAAATTGCTGAAAAACAATACATTCTCAGGATAGTTTACACATATGTCCATACTCAACTTCATGCAAGTATGTTTTCTTCCCGCTCCAGACATTCGCCAATTAAGTAACCACAGGATGTTTGCTTTTGCCTTCAAATACAAATGTTTTTTGCTGTTCTCTCATGTAAGCACAGTTCTAAATAGAAAATGATTGAGATGATAAAAACTAAATTAGAAAAAAAAATTAAAATAAATCACCAGAATTCAAAATTTCATACCAATATATCCTAGGCCATATTGTAACTTCTATATCAAAGTCAAAAGAGATGCTTTACTACAAAATACAGCGTTTGTAATCTCTGTTCTGGCATGCACTGGGATGTTAAACATGATAATATGGAACCCACAGCTTGAAATCATAAGGAAAATGTCTCTTATGACTCTAAGAGGCAGAGGTAAAGGCAAAACAAACAAACAAATCTCTTCTTTAATAAATTATTCACTTAGAAGTTTGGAAGTTTCATTGAATAGTTTCTTTTTCTCTTTTCCTTGTTTTTTCCTTCTTTTCTTCCTTCCTTCCTTTTTTTTTTAAGGTTATAGTAAAACAATTAAACCAAATAAAATAGAATCTCCATTATCTTTTTAAAACTACAACAGGAACAACAAAATTCCCATGGATGGAAAGCTCTACATAACTTTATGGATGGCATTATCTTCCCTTTAAGAGAAAATTCTTTCCAAAGGCTTTGTCAAATCTATTAAATTATCTATCCTTTAGTGAAACACCCTACAGATTTATTATTTATGGTCCCAGTGGCAAGTCAATTCTTGTTCCATACTCAAATCTCTGTAGAGTCATACAGATCTCTATAGCAATTTGTGTATATGATGAAATGATAACAAGATAGTGTGTTTTGAGGATCCATAGAAATTGCCATTCAAGAGATTTCTAAATATTCTCTTCCAATGACAAAATCCTGTATACGTAAAGCTGATATATACACATCAGGTCCACTTACAACTAGATTTAAAGCAGTCATTTTTTCTGCAACTTGCTTAATTATTTTTTTTTCTGAACAAATGTCAGATGTATAACCCTATACAGTTTTTATTAAAAAGCCAAAACCAGAGTATATGTCTGTATATTTTTAACCATCTAAAATCTTATAAATCCCCACATCTTCTCTACTCTCTAAACTCATATTCTGACCCTTTCACATGTATATACTGACGTTTATAAATAGAAGGAGCTTAAAATAAAGTGGTACATTTTACAAAGTTAAAGTATCAGTGTACAAATAGCTCCAAGAAAAGAAAACTGTATGGAGAAGAACAATGTGCTGCATTATCTGTGGAGGGAAGCTGGTTACACAGCAAGTGTGACTTGGGTGCCCTGTCTCCATATTCAGGTATGCCGTAAGTGTAGCAGCCAAAACTGCTGCTTTTCTCTTTAGCTTTCTCCTTGCAAACAGGATGTCTGCCATTAAAATATGAGAAGGTCTAGGCTATGATCATTCTGAGAACCAGATTTCCTATGTCCTTTCCATTTATGACAGTAATAAAACCTTACTTTGAAAAAACTAACAGTTACGAGTTTGGTTTAAAATGTGGCTATGAGAGAAGGAAACTGGATCACTGAACTTTTCAATGTAAAAAAACAAAAAAATCAAGACAGTGTGAATACACAAAATGATTACTAAAAAAAGAAAAAAAACAAAAAACTAAGTGTTAGACACTGGGATCTTTTCTTCCTGCCAGTGGCATCTCATTATTGCCATTTGAGAAATGAAAAAATAAAACCAGAACAGGCCTGTGATTAGGGAGAGGGCTATAAGGCACTGGCCTCAGATATGACATTTATGGGGGTACCAAAGAACTCAGTAATCAAGATATATATTATTTTAATGCAGTATTTTCAAAAATCAAATTAATGCAAATAAATCCATGTTCAACAAGATACCAACATTTTAAACAAAAACAGGATGCCACAGGGCAAGGATTAGGGTAAGGCAAGTGAAGTGAATCATGTAGGTCAGATATTTCTTAATTTTAAATTTAAGAAAATCGGGGATGGGGATGAAGGAGCGCACTTGTCATCAGGTATTGTATGGAAGTGCTGAATCACTACATTGTACACTTGAAACTAATATTACAGTGTATGCTAACTACCTGGTATTTAAATAAAAACTAAAAAAAAAAGAAAACTGAGGAATGCATGTATACTAAAAAGAGATTAAATCACGGTTTACCTACAATTCAAATTTAACTGAGTTCCTGTATTATCCTGCGCTAGATCAGGCAACTTTACCCGCAGGGGTAATAGTGACGCTCAAGATTGTAACTGGGGCTGTTAACGGACACAGGTGGGAAGGCTCCATTGTCTCATTCTGTGAAAAGAAGGGCAACATGGGATTCTTTATCCCATTTGGGATCAATAATCTGTAACTGCAAAGCATATGTTCATTAGATGGGAAGCATAATTTTGGTCACTTTGAGAAGCTCACAAAAAGTGAGATCTATGACCCTCATGCTCAAGGAGCTCCTAATTCAGGTGAGTAAACCAGAACATGAAATTAAGACCACTAACAACTATGCAGAGAGACTAACACTCTAACAGGCTAAATTAGTTGCTCAGAAGAGGGAGATGTTGCATTTGGGAAGTCAAGTAATCTCACAGAAGAGTGGGCGAATTTAGCGACACAGGAAGTCCTGGGTAAGATCTGAATAGGAAAGAGGGAGGTACTTGAAGGGCGGGCAGGGTGGAAAAAGGAAGACACCCAGGCAAGAAGCAGCAAGGCGGGTTCTAGGAGGACAGTGAGTGGAACGGTACAGGCTTTTCTCTAGGATGTGAAGGGACAGGTTTGACAAATTGGAGAGACAAGCTACTGTTATAAGAGCTTCTCTATTGTGTGGTTACTGCCGACTATATTTTGATCTGCAAACTCAGAGGATCTTTGGTGACATTAGCATTCCATGTCACTGTGTTGTCAGGATTCTGCTTATGTAATATTTGCAATCCTGGGTTTCTTCAGCTTCTCAGTTTTTGGCTAAAGACAACCAAAAAAATGCAGATGACTTAGGTGCCATATTTGTTCTATTTAGAAAGGCTGGATAATGGTAAAGCAAGGACTAGAACTTTGGAAATTTTGGCTACCAGCTGAAGTTGTTAATGCATTGGCCCTTTGTTGGCTCTAATTTCTTTAAATAAGGTATGTATGCAGGAATAATGGTGGTAGATCCTTAATGCTCAGATTAACACAGCAAATGGGGACTAGCAAACCATCACTTCATGCTTTTCTGGGCTCTAATTAGGTTGGCATTTGGACATACTTTTAAAATTATCAGCTTAAATTGAACAGGAAGCCAATCACTGAGACAAAAAAAAAAAAAAAGTATCGCCTCCTAGTGGCAATCATCCATTAGTAGGCTCTGTGATCTTGGACTACCAATTTGCCCATTTTTTATGTCTGAGTTTTCTCATGAACACAATGGATAGTATAATATATGCCCTGTCTTTTCACCAGGGACAATCAATCGTGATGTCAATGTGCTGGAAAAAAAAAACACATTAACAGTATTCAGAGTAATTAGGAAAGCATTTTTGCAGTGGAAAAAAATGAGAGAATTGATTTGGAAGCTATGTAGAAACTATTTTTGGGTTACCCGGAGTTCTGCTTTCTCTACTCATGCAGACAATATATGAATGAAAATTTTGCTAAAAACGAGAAGCCCTACAGGAAAAGTTCTCTTTAAGGAAGGAATATTTGGGACAGTTCATTTTAAATAGAGAACTAATATGAGATATTTCTAAGAGATGAAATAAGGGCAGAAACTCCAGATAAATGTCTTTTCCATAACAGGTTCTTAGATATATTTGTTAAATAACTAAGGATTTGATCGTCTAAAGCAAATTCTAGTTCGTAGGGAATCAACTAGAAGCCTCACCCAGCTCTCCCTCCCTCACCCTCCAAGCTCTATAAACTAAAAATAGTTTAACAAACTGAAGTGAAAGGAGACCTAAGTGTTCATTTTGACAGCATCGCCTAATAATAAAACAAAAGTGTGTTGTCTTAAGTCAGTCATTCACTTACTCCCTGCCTTTGCTAAAGAGAAGAAAACAAAACCAATCATAACCACTCTCTGCCAATAGCTATCTAAATAATCTGGCAAGTTCTCTAGACCCTTCACCTATCATCTGTCCAACAGAGGGGCCAGAGACAAGTTACAGAACCAGGAAATGTGAGAGCCCGAGAAACCATAAAGAATATATCCCTCGTTACTGGGAAGCTCTCATTGCCCTGCAGAGGGCTGGAGGATCTCTAAAATGTGACTAATGCTTTCTCTGTGGTATTGCCGTGAACAGTAACAGAAATAGAATTTTTTAGAGTTAGCACAGCCCCTAACCCAGCAGAGGTAACTCGATCAGTGTTAGTTTCCTCTCCTCCCTCACCCCATGGGTCCCCTCAAAGCTGAGGACAACAACGTCCAAAGAGATGAACTGATTCCGATCACCTCACTACTTAGTGTCTGACTAGAACCTCTCTCCTCCAAGTCCAGGGATTTTCCATTCCATGTCTAAACCATCTTCCATCTCTAAAATTCTAGGATTCTGTGATTCTATAGAGTTTCACATGTTTCCGTTCAAAGGTTATCAAAAACACTAAAAATAGAAAAATCACAGTTTGAGTTATATTTCCTTTGTCACGTTTTGTCCACGGATCTTGTGTGCCTTTCTCAGACATGCTCCCCACTTGCCTTCTTTATCTTCACAGAGAGATGTGAGTGAGTCTGCAACAGAGATAGCCGTTTAATAAATATTGTTATTAAAAAAAAAGAAGACGACAGGCGGGAGTCTTCTTTCACATTGCTGCAGGCGACTTTCCTAGTTGCCATCTGTTATGCTAGGGAGGTGCATGATTATTAAACTTTGTTTTAGAATTTGGGCTCTATTTTACAAAACACATTTGGAGTAGATCCAGGGTTTGAACTGATGGGAGGAAAAGAGAATGAATTTCCTGATTTGGATTTTTATAGGGAATCCTTTATTCTCCCATTCTCTGGCTCTGAACTCAAGTCCAGTTTGCCAAAGTATCAGATGCTGTCAAGGAGATGTTCATGTTTCCATTTAATCCTACATAAAAGGATTGGGGACATTAATAGAAATTTTGATTTTTCACAATTAGTCTTCAGGAACAAGTCAATATTTTAGTTCAATAACTTGTTTATATTTGCACCTTTGGGAAATAAAAGCCTCTCTCTTTTAGATAAGGATCCTCTTTTTCCTTCTTTCTCTCTTTTTTACTATATTAATATCCATCACCACTTCTGAAATACTGAAAAGGTATGCAATATATTTATATTATATGCCAAATATTATACAACTGATACCAGCTCCCTAATTTATAAAACAAACAAACAAACAAAAAAGGAATATTGATTTAAAATGTCTGAAATTGAATATTTACTTAAAGGCCCTTTCTGATCCCACCCTAAACACATAATTCAGCACAAGTGTCCCTCATGGAGGCCCTGGGAATATAAATCATTTCAGTGCTACCATTTCAGTGCTTCCCCCAGACCCATGGTTTTCTGTGAGTTTCGGGACACGATATTAATGTGGGAAAGGCTGTGAGGAGCCAGATGTCGATCACTCTTTTCCTTTTTCTAAAGGTATCTGCCAACTTGATTGAATGTATGAGAAATCTTCAAAATATCATATAGCTGTGATTCTAATATATTGAATGTGTAGGGAGCTAATCAAATGCCCAGTCTTCAAGTTGTTGTTATTTGAAAGAAGTGGCAGTCAAAATCATCAGAATGGCAGAAAGCAATAATGTGCCACGCACTTTATCTCCAACACATTTTCCTGTCATTTAAACCTATAATTTAGACAACAGGAGGGAGGAGAAAAAATTATCTATTGATCCAGCAGTCATCCCATCATATTTGGAAGGTTGCCCATATACCCTCAAACCCTGAATATAGGAATCATATTCTTATTTCGAATGGTACCATTATTTATGGAACCTTGAACATTTCATAATACCTTCATATTATGTGTAAATAACAGTCTTGAGAATGTGGATCTTTCTAAACATTTCCTTTTCACTAGCTATGGACATTTCTCTTGGAAAAGAAATGGGTGATATCTCTCTAAAATGGATAAAAATTTAGCAGTGGCCACAAATCAAACCCATGATCAGGATACTTTGACCATGTCACAATCCAGCTTTCCTGGAACCTGGGATGAATGGGGTTAGGTGGAGGGGTAGATACAGGTAGAAAGAGAAAAAACGAATGACAACATGTCAGGGCAAAAATGTATCTGACACTTCTCTGAGATCTTGTCAATACTCAAGGAAAGAATCATCAATATATAAGATAAGAGGGGTGCCTGGGTGATTCAGTCAGTTAAGTGTCTGCCTTTGGCTCAGGTCATGATCCTGGGGTCCTGGGATCGAGCCCCACATCAGGCTCTCTGCTTAGCAGGGAGCCTGCTTCTCCCTCTCCCTCCTGCTCTACCTGCTTGTGTGTTCTCTCTGTCAAATAAGAAATAAAATCTTTATATATATAATACATATATGTGTGTGTGTGTGTGTGTGTGTGTGTATAAGAACATCAAGGGGGCATTATTGGTAAGGCTCCCAGACCCTATTTATTGGCCCAGCATTATCAGTACACGCATTGGACATATTCTCCATTACATACATTTATACTTTCCATTATACACTAAGTTGTAAAGTAACACTTCATGAGGATGGTCTTTACTTTGTTTATCATTATATCCTTGGCACCTATGCCTGGCACATAATTGGCATCTGATAAACCATATTAAATCCACGAATGAAACACACGGGCTTCTGAATCCAGGTGCACCTAAAGCCAAAGTATCTATCAATGGATTTCCTGCTGAGATGAGTGAATCAATTCCCCTTATGCTTCTTTATGTTGGGTTTCTCTCAGACAACAAACAAAAAAGTCCTGACTAAATCAGAGACCTTAAAATACCAGACCAAAATAATATGAAGGCAGGATGGTAGAAGGGGGTAAGACCCTGGCAAGGTCTGCTATGGACATAGCCCACAGCACTATCTGCGACCTCAGGCCTTTGCTTCACTCATAGGATTTTCCCTAGCACTAATTCCTGCCCAAGCTCTAAATCCTAATAAAAACCAATTAGTCACTAGACTTGAGAATTTTTCCATCAATAAATCTCCAAGACTTCTGCTTTCCTTCAAATCCTTCTGCTCATGGAACCACCTATCCCAGTGTAGCTCTCTAACACCACATTAACACCTTTGTTGATTTCCCTCCCTCATAATCCTCAGTACGGACTGCCAAAACCAAGCTTTTACTTCTCAGGCTCAATCCCTCAGTTTCTACTTAATTTTTACTGGATCCTTAATTTCTACTAAACTATTGGGCCTGTAGTTTAAATTTTCATAGTCAGATTTCCTTTTTGTAATTGCCTGCCTCTCTAATTAATTTGTTTTTTTCAACAATTTACAAACTTTTTGTCTTGTGTTAGTGCCTGGAAGAAAGGGGCCATTCTCTCTTCAACCATTTGCCTAATTAAATGTTACCCATTCTTCCAGAAACAGCTCAAAATCCTCCTCCTCTAGGAAGTATTTTTAAATTGATCTAGCCCTTAAAGATCTTTCCCTCTTTTGACCGTATTTTCCAACCAGGTACTGTGCCAAAGGATGCAGACGTTAACAATTTACCATCCTGCATTATTTATTAAGTTTTCATGTGGCTGTAGAGTAGAATCTGAGCTTTTTGTCAGTGGTGAATGTCTGAGTTTTCTCCCAGAAAACTTAGTATGAAACTCCTAAGAAGTGCCCCGGAAATACCTGCTCATATATAGAGAAACGGACGCTCCAAGTAGCACCTGTAGCTAGGAAGAAGGTGTGCGAGGGATGAATGATTTGGAAAATGTCGGGTCCTAAAAATAAATGTCACCTATTTCACAATTTTCTGCTCAAAACCATAGGAAGTGGTTGGCACCTGTGTAATGTTACAATTCTTGCTCCTTTACTTACTTTATCAACACAGGTGTAGTCCTCAATGATTATCTGCCAGACAACCCTGCACAGAAGTTATTTTTCATGAAAGCCCACTCTACCCCCCAGCTCCCAACCTTGGTTT
The DNA here is from genome assembly GCF_017311325.1 of Ursus maritimus. Lineage (NCBI taxonomy): Eukaryota > Metazoa > Chordata > Mammalia > Carnivora > Ursidae > Ursus > Ursus maritimus. Next base: position 42,562,406 of record NW_024426774.1, read on the forward strand.
AATTAACCACACATTCCTTCAAAGCCTGAGAGGGACCATGAACTGGGAAAACTGCTAAAAAATGCCATTTTATCTTTACAGTTGAGATGAAAGTAGCGAAGGCAAAGTGCAAATTTCCATTGATTTTATAGACACACAAAAACACATACATACCCACACTAAATAAATCATTTAAATTTCAGTGGAATTTAAACTTCCACTTCGGTTTTAAGTGCATATCCCCCCAACCACTCAGTTACAGTTAAAGCTATCAGCACCCAAAGGATCCCTAGAGTCTGGCGTTTTTTAACTTCTCAAAAAGAGGTCAGTAACTGCATCCATGTTGTTGAGAGTTCACAGAAATCAGAAAACACTGAGGAAGAGGGTTACCTTAGTTTATGTAAAGTCTATCTGTACAGCCCCCTTGCCTTAGCCTCCCTGTGCCTCATCTAACAATCTATCAGGGGCCGGTTCATGTTGTAATTCCTTCATCACACATTCCTGACCTCTCAGTTCACAGGAGCCCGTCCTCCTCTGAGTGCTTGCAACCATCTATATCATTATCTTTATCATCAAAATAGCTATTTATTTGGTGTTTTATGAACAATTTCCACTCAGGTAACACTCATATATTATGCAAGTCTCTTACATTGTTAATTAAATTTCAGATATCTAAAGCAAATCCCTTGCATTAATTGAATTTCAGATATCACACTCTGAAGGTAAAATACAAATATACAGATGCGTCATTATGATATTGTCTTGTTCAGAAACTTGTCATGATATAATCATATATCTGTTCCTTCTTCCCAGTTGGAGGCACAGGAGCTTAAGGGCAGTGTATGAGTCAACTCAGGCTGCCATAACAAAATCCTATGGACTGGGCGGTTAAGGAACAAATTTTTTTTTTTTTTTCTCACAGTTCTGGAAGCTGAGGAGTCCAAGACCAATTTTCAGTAGGTTTGGTTTCTTTGAGGGCTCTCCCCATGGATCATAGACATCTACCTTTTCACTATGTCCTCACGTGGTAGAGAGAGATCAAGCAAGCTCTCTGGTGTCTCTATTTTTAATCTTCTCATGAAGTCCTTACTCTAATACCTCACTTAAACCTAATTACTTCCCAAAAGCCCCATTTCCAAATACCATCACACTGGGGTATTCATCAACATATGAATTTTGGAGAGACATAATAGTCCATAGCAGACAGGAAGTTGTCAGCCAATTATATATCCTTGAAACCCTAAAACTTCTTACACAGTGCCTTATGCAGAATGGGTGTTGAGCAAATTAGAAATATGTATAGATATGTACATACAAATATGTATTGAATATAAATGAAGTAATTTATATTCTGGCTGCTTGTCATAACTTCATGATATGGATCTTTGGCAGTAAGGCTACTTCTGGGCAGAGGTAGAGTGAAAAGGAAGTTGTATTGGTAGCTTCACCAATGGCAGAGTAATATTGCTGCCAACTCTCTTTCCACACTCATTCTCCTCCTTCCCTGTTCAAAAATCTCACCTAACCAGGAAGAAGATGGAAATCGAAGCCTATAATCACATGTACAGAATTAAGATACATGACAAGAAACATACAAAGAGTAAATACCTTTTATCAAATCCTTCTCTCAGAATAGTGCGAGGTGAGGGTAGATAAGCTTGAGGACACTAGATACCAAAAGAGAATAGGTTTGATGAAATGGTGCTTCTAAGAGAGGAGCAGAACCCTGACTGGGACAAATAAGCAGGCCATGCTAGAGAACACCTGGGATCCTTCTGTTGGCCAACCCTACAGCAAAGGAATGGGAAGAAGTTTCCTGGGGAACACTGGGAAGAGGAAACTCACAGTTTAGGAGTACTGAGCACTTTTTGCATACCCAGAAGACCCTCAAAGAGATTTCCCTGCACACTTCAGAACCAAGCCTATTTCCCCTGCCCAAATCAAATCTGACTTCTTTTGGTCTTTGCCAAAGCCCATGAAGACTGCTCCTCCTATTCTCTCCAGCATCACCACCAACCAATCTTGGCATAAGCCTTCCTCTCATGCTCTCTCGAAAAGCCCAGCACTATCTGGAAAGCAACCTCATAGATCCTGATACCTTTAAGCCTTAGCACTATGAGGGACTAAAAGAAAATAATACTTGGACAATCAAAATAACTGAAGAACTATTTTATTTATACATTAGCAAGCCCAAATCTAAAGCTATTCACTTCATTTTTAATCCTTTGGTGTCGTCTTTTATTTTCTAGGAGCAGAGCTTATGAAGCCTTGGGCTCTCTCTCCACTTCACAAATCCATCCCCAAGCCAGAATGGAAGTAGACTGCTCCCCACCTCCAGCCCCACCCAGGAGGCCACTGGCACGTGACCAAGGGGCAAGCAGGGGCATTTCCTGAGGCCTCTCTGATGCCCTTCTCCCTGAGAATGCTTGCAATCTGCCCCATAACATAATCATCTCTTGGGGCATTTGCTCACACTTGGAACTGATGAAAACTTTATGAGGCAAATAGCATTTTTGCTGCATGATAGTTAAAAACTAAACTAAGTAGAAAGCAGGCCGAAACCCTGGAACACATGTCTCACATCGTCCCAAATATTCCTCACTATGTGGCTCCTATAAACACCATCTGCTGTGTTAATTTGTAAAGAATTACAAGGTTCTTAAAATTACACTTTGCTCTCTGTAGTGTACACTGCGTCTATTAAGGGGGGGGGAGGGCATTGAGAATGTGTATCACATCTAGGCAGACGCTGAGATCTTTCTCCTTCTAGGCTGGGATCTTGCTGAAAGTTTGCTAGGGCTGCATAGAATTTTAAGAAGTGTATCATATTCTCCCCAACCAGCTGTAGGAAAATAAAATAAAATAAAAAAATAAAATAAAATAAAATAAATACAACAAAGCCTTTGCCCTAGATTATAATTCCAGCATCTTAAACATTTTCAAGTTGTGTGCACATCTCCCACTTCGTTGGATGCTCATGACAATACGAAATCCTTAGCTGTAAAGTCAAAGAGGGTGAATAACCAAAACTGAGAGAACTTCTTGGGTGAGACTTAATTCTCCATTGCTGACGCTTCACTTTCAGGGTCTCCTCAGAGCCCTCAGCTGGTAAATGGGAGTGTTTCTCAATTGCTTATCCCTGTCTTCTCACAAAGCCAGAAGAGGAACATCTTTGTTCCCAAACACACATCTCTGAGAGCACAGGGTTATGGTAGCAGGCTGCTAAATGTACATTGTAGGTAAATTAAGTCCCCAGAGGAGGTGCTGGTTAAACGGTAATACATGGTGGCTAGAAATAAGAAGGTAAATAGGAGAGTTTGGGGCTCAATAATCTTTCAGCTAGAAACTGTCAACGTGACAAAGCTGTTGCAAACACAGGTTCCTAGGCTCCTCTATTCAGTACCCCTGGAGTAGGCTGCAAATCTTCATTTTTTAATAAGTATTTAATAATTATGGACAAGCTCTGGAAACACAGGGATAGTTCAGAGGGTACCAACCTGAATAATCATTTGTTTAGTCAAAATCTTTCCAATTGTGGCCCAGGAATCTGCATTTTCAGATTTCCATGAAGTTCTACTGATCAGTCAATTTTGGAAGCCAAGAGGTTTGGTAAACCTAAAATAGGTGGTAAACCTAAACAGGACCAAGGATTACAATTACAAGGCAATTCTGCTTAATTCTTGATCAATTAGTTACTCTAGCTCGAAAGCATACGTTTCTGAACCAAAACAAAACTGTACTGCCTGAGAAATCAAAACTAGACACAGCCTGCCACATCATTTCATAAAAAGTCCCCACATAAAGACATAGAAAGTTAAATCAGCTTCCCAAATTCCTTGTCTGTCATTATTACATCTATGCATAGACATCAAAATAAGACTAGCTAGATGCAATGAACATAGAAATAAAGAAGGATGCTGATCTCACCAAAACATAGAGTGTTTAAGAAAATTTTGCAACTTCACACACAAACTATAAAACAGGATCCTGATCCAGGCTGATCCTGATTTCAGAGCTTCTACTGGTAAACCCAAGTCTACACTCCGCTAATTTCCCAACATTTTCTGAAAATGTACTCCCAATCTTTTCTTTCCATGGTCACAATCTCTGTAATCCCTTAAAAGAACATCCTGGTCCTCAGAGAAGAGTTCCTTTGAGCACCCCATAATAACCTTCTATCTGCCATCTTTACCTTCTTTTCTCCAGCCTGAAGCAACATCCTTAGGCCAGATCAGACCCTGCCGCTCCCTGACCACACAGCCCACATAGAATTCTCCTTTCTCTCAACCACAATAGCAATGAGCATAGTCCTTTTCCGATGTTCAGCCATAGCATCCCCTCAGACAAATCCCTGCATAGCCTTCTTTGGGCAAGCTGGCACTGAGTGGTCTCACCCCACATCCCTCATAGTCAGACATCTGGCTATAGATACCTCCTGACTTCCAAGCTCTGGTGAAAAAGGCAGGGCTCAGGCTAAAGGTTGTTGCTTGAATTTTCTCTGTTCACTCTAAGCAAGCTGAACTGAATGAACTACTGATGTTTCCAATTAAATCATCAATCCCATGAAAAACTGGATTCTTAACACTGATTGTAAGAAAATAAATTATTTGAACAGGTTGGTAATAACCCCCGAATTGTTCGGTGATACAACTACCAATTGCATTTATAATGCAGTAGAGTAAAATAAAAATATTGTAATCATATTTTGCATTTCAATGTATATCTATATGAATGTGTGTGTTAGTAGTTCAACTGCCATTATCACTTAACTGTATGGGTACCCTCTCCACTAGCAAAGTGTAAGCTGTATGAGAGAAAGATCAGGGGCGCCTGGGTGGCTTAGTCGTTAAGCGTCTGCCTTCGGCTCAGGGCGTGATCCCAGTGTTCTGGGATCGAGCCCCGAATCGGGCTCCACGCTCCACTGGGAGTCTGCTTCTTCCTCTCCCACTCCCCCTGCTTGTGTTCCCTCTCTCGCTGGCTGTCTCTCACTCTGTGTCAAATAAATAAATAAAATCTTAAAAAAAAAAAAAAAGAAAGATCACATTTCCCTGTATTAGGTACAATGTCCACAAAAGGAGTTTCTTTTGTACACAATAAAGCCTTGTACAGTTGACCTGTGAACAATGTGGGGGTTAAAGGCACTAAACCCCCACACAGTTGAAAATCCATATACAACTTCTGATTCTCTAAAAATTTAACTACTAATAGCCCCTACTCCTGACCAGAAGCCTCACTGGTAACATAAACAGCCAATCAACACATATTTTGTATGTTATATATAAAAATACTGTATTCTTACAATAGAGTAAGCTAGAGAAAAGAAAACATTAGGAAAATCACAAGGAAGATAAAATATATTTACAGTACTGTATGTATTCATCAAAAAAATCCACATATAAGTGGACCCATATAGTTCAAACTGTATTTTTCAAAGGTCAACTGCAGTTAGTGACAAGATAACTCACTCCTACAGGGTAGAGAGAATCAAAGTACTTTCTTGCCAAGCTTTCCTGGGTGAATGAACTGAGAAAGGTAAATCCCAAATCTTAGTCTTTCCAGAATCTAATCCTAACCTGTTCATTTGCATCCATGACTATCTATTTGGCCATGTTCAGCCATGGAAATACACATGCCAGCTCCAAGGGTCATCTTAGTCTCCCCACTGCTTGTGACATTAACACTTAGAGCAAGGAGAGATGGATCCTCTGATAAAGAAATCAGTGTTATCTCATTCTTACGTAAAATTGAAATGCTAATGTAATTGCCAGTCTGAACCACCATCTGCCCTTCCTTCATGCCCTCCCCCATGCCTTCCCTTCCTTGAAAGAATTTATGAAGTAGACAGAAATAGTATTAAGTTATACCTTGGCTCTGATACCTATGAGCTGTGTAACCCTTGGCGATTTACCTAAACTCAGTGAATCTCAGTTTTCATCTGTAAAGTAGTGGAAATGATACCTAACCCAAGATTGCTATGAGATAATGCATGCAAAATATCAGTCTCTGAGTTTAGCATGGAAATGGTATTGCTGGTAATGGAAATGGTCAAAAACAAAACAAAACAAAACCAAACCAAAAAACCTGATTTTTTTCCCTCTCTTGATAGCAAACTTAGGGAAAACACAGTGCTCAGCATCTGAACCATGAAAAGATGCAAGATAGATGGATTGACTGTCTAGGGAAAATAAGTTGATTTATAGGCTGGATCTGAGTTTACCACAACTTGCCATTTGAAAATCTTTTAACATCTGAGTGGTATTTAACATTCATGAAATTTTTACCATTTTAAAGTCCATATGACACAATTCAAGTATAAGGCAAATGAAAAAGGATAACCAGACACGGACCCTGAAATTTCACTAAAAACATAATGAAGAATATAAAATTTGATGGCTGTTGTTTCTTGTGCTAGTGAGGGACGGGGAACAAATGTTGGGGACTGATTCCTCCTTTTCAGTCCTATGCAGAGGTAAGAAATGAGCAATGAACACACTTTAGTGATGATTTTAGTCACACTGAGCACCTGTACCTAGCTGCCAGCAGGAGGGAGATTCTCCAAGCAGCATGAGTGGACTCTATCTCAGTCACCCTCTTTGGCACAAGGAAGGGAGGGCCTTGCTGAAATGATGCCACAGGCCTATCATGTCTGCCCCTGTTGATGCGGAGTCAGTGAGAAGAACTACTAACAACTTACATATACCACAGTAAGTGGGGGCTGCCAGAGATGGATCTGAGCAGCGAGGACACACTTCTTTTTCAAGTATGGCTTTCACCAGGATGCAAAGTCTAGAGATCTACCATTACAGAATGATTTTACTTTGTTTATAAGGACTCTTGTAGTTCCCTGGTAAAATACTAACAAAATTGAGAAAGAATTTACTTAAGTAGATAATTTGCTTACTGGCTTTTCACCTGTTTCTCCCATTAGACTATAAACTTCATGGGATTAATGACATCATCTGTCTAGTTTACCTATATGTGTATTTCACTAAGTCCAGTCCCTGGCACAAAGGTTCTCATTGGATCAGTGACATAAAATAGTTATCATTTTGGGAAATAGAAAGATGATCTCTAAAGAGAACAGAAGAGTAGAAGGCAAGAAACTCCTGTGTGGGGGCTGGGTGAGGGAAGTCTAAAATACATTCTGGTTCTGTAGGAAAGGTGCTGATCAAGGTATTTAGGTTTTAAAAATTAGACATATCCACAACACTAACCAAAACAACCACAAAACACTAATGGGAAAAAAGAAATCAAATAATTGTAGGGATATGAGGAACACAATAATAAGAAGGAGGAAGAAGAGGAGGAGGAGAAAAAGAAGAAAAATAAGATAGTTATGGAGATTAAGGCAAAAGGTGGCTGAGACTTTACCCTGAAGCTGGGGAACTCCAGTATTGTGGTGAATCCAAAGTAGGAACTACAAAGAAAGGAAAAGAAAAGGAAAGGAAAGGAAAGGAAAGGAAAGGAAAGAAAAGAAAAGAAAAAGGAAGGAAGGAAGGAAGGAAGGAAAGAAGAAAGAAAGAAAGAAAGAAAGAAAGAAAGAAAGAAAGAAAGAAAGAAAGAAAGAAAAAGGAAAAAGGAGGAACTACCAGGAGAACAGCCAGTTACTATTACTGAGACAGAAAGCACTAAAAGGTAGTCAAAAAAGAAGTTAGAAATCAGGAACTAGAAGGGATGCTCAAGTCTGGAGTAAAATCAGCATTAAGTCTGACTTGAGAAGGAATCACCATGTTATGGGTACAAGTTCTTTCATTCCCTGTGCAGAAGCCAGACTGGTCCAAACTCAAAATGCCTGGGCAATCTACCTTCTCTCCCCAACCTACATGTGAACAAGCACAAGCCCAGGCTTACCACCACCCCGCTATGCACCTTCCTACCCCCTTCCCTTCTTCCCTATCCAGAGAGCTCTACAGAAAGCCTCATCCACAGAAGAGCCCTCCCACCTGAGTCCCTTCTCCAGGACTATCCCAACCCAGTCATTGCCTTCTTTCCCTTGTAATAAATCCTGCTAAGTGGAAAATATACAAACAGAAGAACTCCCAAACCAATCCACATTAAATATAGTCTCAGTATCCCAACTTTGGGTTCCAAACTCAGTGACTCCGGGGATAGGACCATCAAGCACTGGAGCAGGTTTCCATCTGCAGTGGTCTGGGCCAGTATAGACTTTGTATGCTGTGAATCACACCAGTTAGGTTGACCTCTGTCTCTATGTGGCCTGTGTGCTCTATGTGGTCAGCCACCACATTCTACTTCAAATAAAATACAACTCTGGCAAAGAATTAAGTATTTATTGAGCATTTACTTGATATCGAGCCCTGTGGGGTGTGATATGGGCTGAACTATGTCTCCCCAGAATTCATGAGTTGAGGTTCTATCCCAACCCTTCACCTCCCCTTACCTCAGAATGGGATTGCATTTGGAGATAGGTCACTAAAGAGATAATTAAGGTTACATGAGATCATTAGAGTGGCCCCTAATATAATAGGATTTGTGTCTTTAAAGTGGAGGAGATTAAACACATAAAAACACAGGAAAAGACTATGAGGTAGAGGATGGTCAGTTACAAGCCAAGGAGAGAAGCCTCAGAACAAGCCCACCCTGCAGAAACCTTGATCTCGGACTTCTAATTTCCAGAACTGTGAGAAAATAAATTTCCAGGGCTACAAATCCCAGGCTGTGGTACTTTGTTATGGTAGCCATAGCAAACTAATGCAGTGTGTGACAGGAAACACTAGAGTAACAATTTGCTGAGGTTTTGCTTCCTGTTAAAATACATTACTGACTCAGGCTAGTAAGGAGTCTAAGAGGGCTGAGGTGGGGTCAGGGAGGGAAGGTGTGACTGTCTCCAGCAATCCTAACTGATTTCTCAGAAAGCTCTTCAGTTTTTCACAGCATGAGGGCTATATCAATCAATTTGTCCAATTAAGGAAGAAGCCCCATCTCATCCAACAATTGGAAAATGGGTTTCTCAAGTCCCAGAACACATTTCTTGCTCCAAATGCCAGAAGGCTTCCTCAGTCTTTCTCAAGCACCTCTAAGAGTCCTGCAGCTCTTATTGAAAACCCGTAGCTATCAGATACAAGATAGATAAATAGAGGATAGATGATAGACAGAGCCATTTAAAGTAATTTTCCTAAAAGACCCTCAGATATTTCTCATCGCACAGAACAGCCAAAAACAATTTAATCTCATGTTTCCTCACAATTTAATTGCAGTGAAAACGTGACTGCTGTTCCCTGTAAGCTTGCAAGTGCTTTTGATTAAGAAACCTGAATGGGGGGGGTGCACATGGGTGATTCAGTCCATTAATCCTCCAACGCTTGATTTCTGCTCAGGTCTTAAGATCGACCCCGCATCAGGCTCCATGCCCAGCCTGCAGTCTGCTGGAGATTCTCTCTCCCTCTGCCCCTCCCCCAGCTTGCTCACACACACTCTCTCTCTCTTGCTCTCTCTCAAAATAAATAAGTAAAATCTTCAAAAAAGAAAGAAAGAAAGAAAGAAAGAAAGAAAGAAAGAAAGAGGAAGAAAGAAAGAAACCTGAATGCAGTATTAAGTAGCAATATGATGCCTATTTTCCTTATTGGTGACTTTTTGCTCTGCTGTCCCTTTCAGAATTTCAGTTTAACATACCTGGTACTTCAGGCTTATAGCTGATAGCAGAGTACTTGAGACACCACAGCAACCACATATTGACTAAAAGGAGTGATGAAATCTTTGGGAAGCTGGATCATGGCTAAATTTTTGGTCCCGATTCACTCATTCTACCTAATGAGATTCATCACAGTGCTAGGGAGGGGGTACATAGCAAGACAGTCACAGCTTCTACCAGCACAGAGTTAGTCTAAAGCATGGTTTGCTACCCTCAACACTACTGACATTTTGGGCCAGATAATTATTTATCGTGGGGGCTGCCCTGTGCAACGTAGTATATGTAACAGCACCTCTGGCCTCTACCAACTAGATGCCAGCAGCACTCCTTCCTTCAGGACAACCAAAAGTATTTCTAGATGTACCCTGGGGAGGGGACAAAATTACCCCCACTTGAGAACCACTGGCCTAATGAATGAGAAAGATAATTTCTTTTTTTTTTTTTTTTAAGATTTTATTTATTTATTTGACACAGAGAGAGACAGCCAGCGAGAGAGGGAACACAAGCAGGGGGAGTGGCAGAGGAAGAAGCAGACTCCCAGCAGAGGAGCCTGATGTGGGGCTCAATCCTAGGACTCCGGGATCACGCCCCGAGCCGAAGGCAGAAGCTTAATGACTGAGCCACCCAGGTGCCCTGAGAAAGATAATTTAAACAACAATTATAATGCAGTAAGATAAGTAATGTGATACAGATACAAGGCACATAAAGGGAATGAAATAAACTGAGAGTTGTGGTGGTGGTTAAAAAAAAAAAAAAAGCTGCTTCCCTATGAAGAGATATAAAATAAAAACACACAATAGCTACTTATTGGGTATTTACTGCGTGTTAAACACTAGACTTTGATTGCTTATTTAATCTTTACAAAATGCCCATATGTTAATCACTTTACAGGTGTGCTCAAAGACAGAAATAAGCTTGTTCAACATTCAAAGAGTGAGGGATGAACCCAGGATCTAAGCTGGGTTCTAAACTCAAGTTTGGCTAATTCTTTAGGAATAGAGAAATTTTAAGAAAGAGAAACTTTTGCTACATGAGAATTAAAGTAGCTCACAGATTAAAGAAAAAAAAACTTCTCTAAATACAGGGTTTTCTTTGGAGTTTGAGACACTAAATAAACGTATCATTGAAAGAATTTAAATTGAAAATTGATTTATTTTATTTTAGAGAGAAAGAGAGAGAGAGCGTGCGCACAAGCACACAGGAGCAAGGCAGAGGGAGGAGAGAATCTCAGGCAGAGTCTGATGCAGAGCTCCTCTCATGACCCTGAGATCATGATTGAAGCCAAAATCAAGAGTCCGACACCAACTGAGCTTCCCAGGTGCCCCAAATTGCAATGAGTAGAGGTTACACTGAAGATGCTCTGGGGTTCCATATCATCCATCCCATGTCCATGAGAGTTCATGGATTGGTCTTAGTCTCCAGGAGTCCCCAAACACCCACCTGTCAACAAATTACCATCCAGGGGCGCCTGGGTGGCACAGTGGTTAAGCGTCTGCCTTCGGCTCAGGGCGTGATCCTGGCGTTATGGGATCGAGCCCCACATCAGGCTCCTCCGCTATGAGCCTGCTTCTTCCTCTCCCACTCCCCCTGCTTGTGTTCCCTCTCTCGCTGGCTGTCTCTATCTCTGTCAAATAAATAAATAAAATCTTTAAAAAAAAACAACAACAACAACAAATTACCATCCGTAGAATCAATCATCTCTCATAGGTAGGGCAATAATACCTTCCAATTTGCTTCCATTGTTCCAGCATAATAAGTAAAAATGCCTCCCTTCAATCTCAAAGGTGTCCCAATTTGGATGACAAGTTTTATGATTACCTTATCATTTGTCTAATTAAGTCTTAAGCTAAAAAATTACTAGATTGGATTCATTGTTTGAGAATCCAATCCATTATTTGATTTATATCTTTACTACAAACACATACATTACTTCACTCACCTGCCTAAAATCCTCTAATGCCAACCGAACACCTCCAAGAAGGTCCTGGCCAATTTGGCTTCAGTTTGGCCCCCCCCATCTTACCTCCCAGTCATACCCCAACCCCATGTATTACTTACTATTCCTTGAACAGATGGTACTTTCATGCCTCTAGGCTCTTCCAAATGGATTCTGAATGCCTGTATTCCCTCCACATGTTGTTCAATAATATTGACCACTGTGTTAAATCCTGCAGTGTCCTCCCCTTCACTCCTCACCTGCCTATTGAAGATCTCATTCAAATGTCATCTCTGTAAAGAATCCCTGATTTCCTCAGACATTAGTTGCTCCTTTCTGTGTGTACGTGCACTATACTTCACCCATCCTTCCATTATGGGTCTTCTCATCCTCTAATCACAGGTTCATGGGTCTGTGCCATTCACATTACTAGAATGCACTGTGATCTAGTCGCTGATGACTTGAATGTCACCGTTGTCTTTGTATCATTAATACCTTGCACTACCAGGTACTCAATTGATATTTGATACATGTTTGCTGATTAATGATTGCCACGTGGCTGTTAAGATCAGAATAGGGGTGCCTGGTGGCTCAGTCATTTCTTGGTTTCGGCTTGGGTCTTGATCTCAGGGTCATGAGACAGAGCCCTGTGTCAGGCTCCGTGCTCATCATGGAGTCTGCTTCAGGTTGTTTCCCCCTGCCTCTGCCCCTCCCCCTGCTCACTTGCTCTCCTTCTCTAAAATAAATAAAATCTTTAATTAACTAAATAACTAAAAAAATAAATAGAATAAAAAATGGCCAAATTTGGACAATAACTAGAAATTTACTGAGTGCCTACCATGTGGTAGGCATGTGGCTTTTGCTTTGTAATACACATAACTAAGGGGCTATGAGGTGTAGTGAAGAGCCAGAATCTCTGCATCTTATTTCCCATTTTGCTTCTTCATCTTTCTGCAAGACTAGGCAAGTCACTGAATATGAATATATATATATATATCATCCCCTAAATCTGGCAAACCTATCAGACAGTCACAAATTCAAAATAGGCTAAGTAAAGTTCATGATATTTGGAATATGCCCCTAAATTTGGAGTTAGGTGTCACAAAGGGAGAATCTGACATCTCCCAAACCATCTGTATCATGTAAGTGCCTTAAGAATAAATCCGTGCCTGAAATAGACCATCAGGCTAACCGGATACTGTCAAAAGCCTTTTCAAGTTTACTTTTTGTACCTCAATTAGCCTACTTTCTAAATTGAAACAAAATGGTTGAAGATGTATAATCTGTGAATAGTGTTGTTAATTCTTCAATCTTAACACATTTATCTGAAATTTTATAGGAAGGTTATATGCTATGGATTAGCCTTACAGTGCAAACCTCCTGTCCTCTAAATGTACCCTATTGCTAATACTGATTTAAAATCATACTAGCTGTGTACAGCATTTCAGTTTATGAAGTATTTTTACATGCTTTATTTTAATCCTCATAACAAACTGTAACTTTGGTACTATTTATAATCTCTATTTGCAGATGCTAAAGGTCCCAACAGGTAAAGAGTATGCAGACAGGATGATGTGGGACATGCAAGGTTGAAATACAAATATATGCCAAAACAGCCCATGACATTGGCATGGTCTCTGAGGTTGAATCAAACTCTATACTGGTATTATGTGGTATCTGTCCACTGGAATGTGGCTTTCTATGAATGTGTCAAGTCTTTAGAAGCCAAATTTGCTGGCAGTTATTTGGGAACATGGATTTCCAAGCTATGATGATGACAGTCTGTGCAAATTGATAAATACCTTGGATCTCAACTCCTAAAAGTCACATCTAAATACAATCCCCACTCAAATTAACACGTTGTTAAGAGGCTCAACAGAACAGACACGAGTTTCCGATATCTTACTCAGCTGAATGATGAAAAACATCACAGAGAGGAAGAGAACATGATTCCCATTAGTTGAAAGAGCTGATTGACACTGAATATTTACATATTTAAAAAAAAAAAACTGTATCATTCCAACATCCTAAAACCTTTTTCACACTATGCCAAGTGGGATACGACAGTGAGAAAAAAAATCCAGTTAATCATGCTGGTTTTTACCAAGCATAAAGCTATTTGCTAACAGCTGAATGCTCAACCAACTTTTTCAATTTGAATCTAGATATTGGTCAGAGTGGAGTAGCTGGAAAAAGAAATCTAAATGAAGTTTTAAAAGTCTTCAGATAATAATATCTGCTACTATTAAATGTGTCTGCTACAGTCCACGTGACATGTGAGCTATCCACCAGCTCCATAAAAACTCTGAACCAGAGTACTTTCAGTTCCTTTTATTGATGCACAAAATGGAGGTTAAGACGTTTGCCAACATTCATAAAACTAGTCAGTTGAAGGTTCTAAACCCAGGTGAACTTATGCACTCTCCCATTCAACACGGTGGCATTCTCTAGCACAGCAACGCCGGGAACAGAAAGGAAGACTAATGTGACAATGAAGTGATTCTCTACCTTTTTGTTTTTCCATGTAACATACCTGAGGGATATGACTCCACCAGCAATAGTGGAGAAAGAAAGAAGGGACAATGAAAGAAACTTGAGGAGGTGTTTTTAGAAAAAGTGGTCCAACATTATATGGATGCACCACCACCCACCACCAGGTTGAGAGCCCCTTCACCAAATAACCATACAATGGTCCTCACTGGCTAGATCCACAAGTCTCAAAAAGTCATCTGCAGGATACCAAGCCTTGCATTCGCCTCCAAAAATTTTTTCTAATATGTTCATGAAATATTGCACACTATCCACCCCCCCATACATACACATATACCACATGGCACCTTTGTTTGAAGTCCACAATCCAAGTATGACGTCACTGATGGTTACAAAGAAAAGAAACCTGTTTAACTTGATTTAACCCTGCTTTTCCAACATCTACTGAGCCATAAAAACATTTTCCCCCCAGCACATCCATTAAAATTTTAAGAAACAGCTGTTCAGGGGAGCACACTGGAACCCATCCATGAACAGGATATTTCCTGTGACCTTTCTAACTCGGGCATTCCATTGCCCAGGAGATGGAGCCAGAAATACAGAAGTCCTTGGGCCTTCCCTGCAGGGCTAACAGTCTTCTGGGCAATGGGGTATTTGGGGTGTTAAGTGCTCTGTGCACAAAATACTACAGTCTGACCCTGTCACCTTTCAGATCAATGAGGTAAGTGACAGCAATTTCAGTTCCCTGTCAGCTTAATTGGAGGAAGTGAAACACTATTATAGGCATTAGTGCAAGACTGGTGCAGAGCAGCAGAAGACCCTAAGGGGCAGGCCATCACAGCCGACCACAGGGAACAGAACACTCCTCTCCGTTGACAATTTCATTGAAAGTCTTAATTACAATGCTACTGTAGGGGGGAAATTGTTTTATAAATGCCATTACAAACACAGTCTGATTGCAGAAGTCTTTTCATCTAAAAACTAATTAAACCATTATTTCCTCCCAGATTACAATAGTAAATGTAAGTTTTTCACTTAGGAAAATAGTTACTCAATCTTGTGTTCCCTATATTTAGGAAGCATCTTTTTTTAAAAAGTATTTGCAGGCCGAAAGGTTCTTAGAAATTAGAAATGCTCTGAAGAAGAAAACAGAGATTTCTTTAAAAACATTCTATCGTGATGCAGCCAAATGATTCAATGAAATGTTTTTACCCACTCAATCATTTTGATTGAGCAAACTTTTTATAAATCATGTAAAAAACTCATGAAAAGAAAAACCACTACTGCCAAATTTGACAAAAATGAGATTATCTTGTGACCACTGAAATGTAAGCTGTAAGACGGCGAGGGGTCCTACTTCATTCACAGACATGTTCGCAGCACGGGAACAGTGGGTGCTTACTACCTACATGTTGATGGAAAGAAAACTGCTCTCCAACTGGCTGCAAAGGGATCCCTTAAATTTCCTATGTTAAATGTTGAAAAGAAAACCACAGGCCCAAAATGGGATCACTTAGGCCAAGTCACAAAGTGGAGCTTAACATCGAATTTCGTTCCAAACTCCCACAGATAGGTAGTCTAAACCAGTCCGGAATTTTCTGATCAGTATGAATAATCTCTCACCCTGGTCCTCTCCATCCCCCAAAGCAAAGTGAGGTAATACAAAGGATAAGACCTCCTGCCCTTTCCCCTAAGGGAAGGTGACCTTGCCAGAACCAATTCTTTTGTTTCTTTTGCTAATCACTTCTTGCCCCACCCTCCTTCCTATAAGAAAGCTCCCATTTTGTACAATTCCTCCAAACATCTCTCTACTTGCTAGAGCGGATACTGCCCAATTTTTGGATCTCCTCATAAAGCCAATTAGATCTTCAAATTCACTTGGTTGAATTTTGTTTTTTAACATCAGAAACAATGGGATAGTTGACTGTGTTGAAATTTCATAGGTTTTCCTCAAACTGCTTTCTGTCTGTAGATAAAACAGAGTATTAGCTCTTGAAAACAAATGGTAAAGATAAGAACAACCCAAAGGGACGTCCTTTCCAACCGTAGGGGAACGGGAAGAGACAAAAGGCTAAGTATGCAGATCAAAGGGAGGAGAGGATGCCAAAAGGAGGCTAAAACCCACAATGAGGCGGGATCACTGTGTGTTAGCGCCTGCTCAAGCCAACCCCTTGAAATCAAACCAGAACTATTGCACTTAACCCCATGACTAATCACAAACCCGAGTTCTTCCCAGCTCTCCCTTCGGAGCCCCTCTTTATTACATCAGGGGAGTCTTTCACTTGCTTCCAAAGAAAACACTTTCTGCTTTAAGAAAAGGCTGAGAGAATAAAATCTGAGTTGATGAAACAGAGGTAATTATAAAAGGATTATTTGCTTCACAAAAGGATTCTCTATGGGCTTATTTTAAATAGTGAGCTCCTGCTAACAAGTGTAAGTGTTTATTTATAGATCATCAATTATGTTAAGGTGGGGGAGGGTGGAATGGGTAGGAAATGTCAGGGAGAGGATACTTAATCAAGTAAATTATTAGAAGCTACTGACAGTCATAGGATCAATCAGAAAACAGAAGATTGGTTTCTTTTCTCTCAATAAGATAGAACTTCAAGGGAAGTTAAGGGTTCAGATACAAACGCTGAATTTACACCTGTTTCTTCAGGGTACAACCGAAACAAGGCAGAGTTTATATTTAATATTTGTAGGCTTTACCATCTCCTTTTTCGCAAATTGTTTAAAAAAAGAGAAAAAGAAAAAGAAGAGAGGGGAGCATCATGTAACAAGCTTCAATTAAAAAAATTAAATTGATTCTCCCTATTGAACTCGAAGTAATCAGGTAGGTACAACTTATAAAACACGCCATCAAAAGTTGAGTTTTCCAAAGCTGCTTCTCCCAGAGAGTCATAGGTAAAACAGCAAGCTAGGACGACCGTTATTTTTAGCGATCTCAGTGGTACAGCTTTCTCCTGAGGCAAAACTTAAATCAGATAAGGGTCTCAAAGGACCTGAAAGGAAGGAAATCAGCCACTTAACTGTATCCAACTCAATCCGCCCCCACCCCCAATTCAGTTTTAGAAACAGAACGAGAAAACATGTTACAGAATATTTAAGGATGACACACTGCAATAAGTGCTAGGAACCACATTTCAACAACTGTTAGAGGCTATTACCACTCCCGTTGCACGCAAGAAAATTAGCTGTAATTGGGTAAGCGACACAAGCAGAGCACAGGAATGGGAATTGAGCAGACACTTAATTAATGGTGTTGGGAGAAGGGAAATGGGATTAATGAAGGGTTGATATAAATTCCATTTTGCTATTGGGTTAATCACTGGTCTCATGAAAATTTATTTCCTGGCTAAGATTTATAACAGGGTTTTTAAATATTTTATTCCGTTCTGAATAATTTCTAACTTGCATTGTAATTGCCAGAATCATACCAGCCACATAATTTATTGGTGGGCGTACCTACCCATTTGGCTGCACCACCGTAAGAAATGTGGCAGTACAGAACTCCCCAAACAAATGGGAGAAGGTAACTTTGATCTGGCATAGCTTTTCTTTATATAATTTTGGTCTCGCCAATGATTAAATAACCAGATGATGAGTTTGGTGTCAGAAGAAATTCCCATCCAAAGTGCTGTGTTTGTTGGAGTATTTCCCCAGCCTGACTTCACCTGAGAGCCAGAGAGTAAATAAAAGCCCGTGACCTGCCTGAGACTCTGACAATCCAACGTAATTCTTTACTTAGCATGATCGCGGAGCTATTGTTAGGCATTTTGCTTTGCTCGTATTTGATCCCATGATATGTCAAATATGTCAAATTGAAGTAACTCCGGGTTCAAGTAGTGGCATGAGGGTTTTTTTTTTTATGTTTTTTAAAAGCACTTACCAAGAAATAAAACATATCTTTGCTTGCTCTTCATCATATCTAACTCTTTTCTTCTACTTTTATTAAATGTTGTATTGAAATGTATCTTGCGGTGTTTTTAAAGCAGACATAATTATTTGGGGTATGTATTTTTAAACATATTTCCTTAGAAATATACATTTATCTTAGTGACTAGCTTAATAGAGGTTAAACCAGCTTTGAATTTACTGGGACATTTATTTTTAACAATAAAATGGAACCTGAACACACTGGTAACGGGAACTGGTAGACAAAATTTATAAAAACTCATTTTATGGGTAAGACACAAAGAGAGAGATTAAATGCTCAAAACCACCGATAAATGTGGAGCTGGCATATTTTTGTTACAAAAGGAGAGACTCTTTTAAAAATGTATGCTCCATTTAAATATTAGATAAACCGCTTGCATGTCGATCTAATACTATAATTTCTACTAATTTTGGCATAGAAAATGACAAATTTTGTACAGTTCCTTCATGGAAGCCAATTGGTGTTGGTGTTATTACTCCCCTCTTCTAGATAGGTTACAGACACAGGGAGGTTGAGTTACCCCTAAAGTGTGTAAATGTAAACACAATCTGAAATGGAAAAAAAAAAATCTCCCTGTTGAAAATAAGAAAGAGACTCCTCCTCACCACCTTCCTTTTTTTAATTAGAGCATTTACTTTAGAAAACCCATAATTGCGATTTCTTTTTCTGTGTTTTTGAAATGTATATAAATCTTTTTAAAAGTTAAAAGAGCCTCCCTGTCAGCTTTATAGTTCAGGAGGCCATCCTCACCGACCTGGGAACTACCTTTTGGTATCGTAATCATCAAAAAAGATTCAGGCTTTCCCTCCCAGTTTCTGTGACATAGGAGCCTTGCTGCAGCTGGCTCCTCTCTCCAAACTGCAAGACTACCTCATGTCATAAAGATATGACTTTATTTTCTCTTTGGTAAAAGCCAGTGTGTTAACACAGATGGTTATCCCAATTACCAGGTGACTCCAGGATGAACCATGTGTGACAAATGGGGCTGTCCAGTCGTCTTACTGGAGAACTAGTCTTGCTTATCCTGAGAACATGGATGGACTGGGTGGTACGAGCATGGACACAGGAAAGGGTGAGAGTTCTTTCTGTTTCAGCAAGCTCTTGGAGGAATGCCTACCACGAGCAGCATGGTAGATTTAATGCGTATTCAATAATAAAACTATTTTATTTCTCTTCTACCTTCTTGGAGAGATTTTCTGGGTTGGGAGAAGATCTGGTTTTTAATTATGTTTCCCCAACAAGTGACACATATAATAAATAAGAGTTGGGATTCAGGCCAGCCCTCCCGAATCTATCGGCTGCATTTCCCTGTACCTCACAGCTACTTATCCTGGGGTATCCTTCTGGTTGTGCCCATGCCATGTCATTACTTTAAAAATGACTTTCTTTGAGCACTGGCGGTCTCGAGTCAACTGAATGGAAGTCAAACACTTAGTGTGTGTGTGTGTGTGTGTGTGTGTGTGTGTGTGTGTGTGCGTGCGCGCACGCGCGCCTTTGGAATAAGAATAAACCTTTCAGAAATTGCATTTAGTTTATGAACCTTTAATCATACTCCTCCTCCTTGTGTTATGAAGCTGAACTACCTCCACTTGTAGGTACATATTCAGAAATGAGTGAGCCATAATCTCTTGTGAATCCATGCTAAATTCCAAGATAATGAAACAGCCCAAATTAGGAACAAGCAGAACCACGATTCCTGCTATTGTATATTTCAACCACTTATTACTATTAAGAAATACACTTCTGTTTCTTCACAGAGACTCAGATAATACTCAGGAGTTACTGGGAAGGCCTAGATATCGGCCCCAATTTTCATTAATAAACACTCATTAATTCCTCAGGTTGATATCCCATCTGGTAGAAAATCAATTCGGAGCCCACACAAATTGGTATCACACAAGTCTTAATAGGGGTACAAAATAAAGGGCATTGATGTAATGTGAGCCAGCTGGGATACATGATATCCATGTGCACCAGCCATTTCAAGGTATGCTCAACTTTTGGCAAGCCACCTATTTTTTAAAATCACTACAAGAAGTTCAATAGTTAATAAAAAACAATAAATATCAATTAATAATAATCAATAGCAATATATCCATAGAATATTAACATGTACTGGTGGCATATTACAATAGTGACTCAGATAGATAGACAGGAAGTTATGCATAGATCCCCGACATAAATAATCACATCAGAAAACAAATAAGTGGGAATGCCATTATTATAGAGAAACTCTTAACCTCATTTTTTAAAGCAAAGCATTTGCAAACATTGGCACTTTAATTCACTGTCCTAGAGAAGAGGTTTTTCAAGCAGGGACAAGAACATGGGTCCCTAACAT
The DNA here is from genome assembly GCF_017311325.1 of Ursus maritimus. NCBI lineage: Eukaryota > Metazoa > Chordata > Mammalia > Carnivora > Ursidae > Ursus > Ursus maritimus. The sequence goes on from NW_024426774.1 coordinate 42,582,741, forward strand.
ACAGAGCCGATCAAGGAGTACACAAACAGGACAATTTTAAAGGAACAGCTTCCAGATACCTTATCCTCCATATATATCCTTATTTAAACTTAGTCTGTTAGAGATGTTCCCATGGTTTAAATTCTCCTTTTTCTCCTTCACGTGCACGCTTAAACCATTTCCTCATTTTAGAAAATAAAGGCACAATTCTCACCCATTCTGAATCTTAGTAAAGTACATTGTTCTGAGGTGTAAAAACTTTTGGTGTGTTATAAAAAGGGGATAATTATTTCAAACAAACTGTCATAATTGCCACCTCCTTCTATTATATATATTTTCAAGAAATATATTTTGTGTCATGATTATTCATCAAAAGTTATGCTTTTCTTATCCTTTCTTTTATTAATGGGGTGTATCACATTGATTTGTGAATATTGAACCCCCCTGGCAACCCAGGAATAAATCCACATGACCGTGGTGAATGATTTTTTTTTAATGTATTGTTGGATTCAGTTTGCTAGTATTTTATTGAGAATTTTTGCATCCATATTCATCAAGGATACTGGCCTGTCGTTCTCTTTTTTAGTGGAGGTTTTATCTGGTTTTGGTATCAGGGTAATGTTGGCCTTATAGAATGAATTTGAAAGTTATCCTACCTTTACTGTTTTTTGAAATAGTTTGAGAAGAATAGGTATTAATTCTTTAAGTGTTTGGTAGAATTTGCCTGTGAAGCCATCTGGTACTAGAGTTCTGTTTTTTGGGAGTTTTTGTGATTACCGATTCAATTTCTTTCCTGGTTATCAGTCTGTTCAAGTTTTCTATTTCTTCCTATTTCAGTTTTGGTAGTGTATATGTTTTTAGGAATTTATCCATTTCTTCTAGGCTGTCCAATTTGTTGGCATATATTTTGGCATAATATTCTCTTATAATTGTTTGTATTTCTGTGGTGTTGGTTGTTATTTCTCCTCTCTCATTGGTGATTTATTTGGGTCCTTCCTCTTTCTCCTTTTGATAAGTCTGGGTAGGCGTTTATCAATCTTATTAATTTTTTTTCAAATAACAAGTTGCTGGATTCCTTGACCTGTCCTTTTGCTGTTTTTTTTTTCTTAATTTCTATATCATTTATTTCTGCTCTAATCTTTATTATTTCCTTCCTTCTGCTGGCTTTAGGCTTCCTTTGTTGTTCTTTTCCTAGTGCCTTTAGGTGTAAGGTTAGGCTGTTTATTTGAGATTTTTCTTGCTTCTTAAGGTAGGTCTGCATTGCTTTCCCCTTAGGACTGCTTATCTGCATCTCAAAGGTTTTGGACCTTTGTGTTTTCATTTTCATTTATTTCCATGTTTTGTTTTGTTTTTTTAATTTATTCTTAGATTAACCTCCATGTATTTGTGGTCTTTCCAATTTTTTTCTTGTGATTGACTTCTAGTTTCAGAGCGTTGTGGTCAGGAAAGGTGCATTTTATGATTTCAGTCTTTTTGTATTTGTTGAAGCCTGACTTGTGACCTAATATGTGATCTGTTCTGGAGAATATCCCAGATGCACTTGAAAACAATATGTTTGATCATTTCAATAGATGCAGAAAAAGCATCTGACAAAGTACAATATCCATTCATGATAAAAACCCTCAACAAAGTAGGTTTAGAGGGAACATACCTCAACATAATAAAGGTCATCTATGAAAAACCCACAGCTAGCATCATCCTCAAAAGGGAACAACTGTGAGTTTTCCCTCTATGGTCAGGAATAAGACAGGGATGTCCACTCACACCACTGTTATTTAACATAGTACTGGAAGTCCTAGCCACAGCAATCAGACAACAAAAAGAAATAAAAGGCATCTGAGTTGGCGAGGAAGAAGTAAAACTTTCATTATTTGCAGATGACATGACACTATAGAAAACCCAAAACACTCTACCAAAAAACTGCTAGGACTGATAAACAAATTCAGTGAAGTCACAGGATATAAGATCAATGTACAGAAATCTGTTGCATTTCTACATACCAATGATGAAGGAGCAGAAAGAGAAATTAAGCAATCATTCCCATTTATAACTATACCAAAAACAATAAGATACCTAGGAATAAACCTAACCAAAGAGGAGAAAGACCTGTACTCTGAAGACTATAAAACATTTATGAAAAACAAACTGGAGAATGACATAAAGAAATGGAAAGACATTCTGTGCTCATGGATTAGAAAAACAAATTATGTTAACATGTCTACACTACCCAAAGCAATCTACACATTTAATGCAATCCCTATCAAAATACCGACAGCATTTTTCACAGTGCTGGAACAAACAATCCTAAAATGTTTATGGAACCACAGAAGACTCCAAATAGCCAAAGTATCCTTGAAAAAGAAAAGCAAAGCTGGAGACATCACAATTCTGGACTTCAAGTTATATTACAAAGCTATAGTGATCGAAACAGTATGGCACTGGCATAAAAATAGACACATAGATCAATGGAACAGAACAGAAAACCCAGAAATGAACCAGCTATATGGTCAACGAATCGTCGACAAAGCAGGAAAGAATATCCAGTGGGAAAAAGACAGTCTCTTCCCAACAAATGATGTTGGGAAAACTGGACAGCCATAGGCAAAATAATGAAACTGGACCACTGTCTTACACTATACACAAAAATAAATTCAACATAGATGGAAAACCTAAATGTGAGACAGGAAACCATCAAAATCCTAGATGAGAGCACAGGCAGTAACCTCTTTGATATCATCCCTCGCAACTTCTTGCTAGGTATGTCTCCTGAGGCAAGGGAAACTAAAGCAAAAAGAAACTATTGGAACTTCAGCAAAATAAAAAGCTTCTGCACAGTGAAGGAAACAATCAACAAAACTAAAAGGCAACCTATGGAATGGAAAAATATATTTGCAAAGGACATATCTGATAAGGGGTCAGTATCCAAAATATATAAAGAACTTATAAACCTCAACACCCAAAACCCAAATAATCTAATTAAAAATGGGCAGAAGACACAAATAGACATTTTTCCAAAGAAGGCCAACAGGCACATGGAAAGATGTTCAACATTACTGATCATCAAGGAAATGCAAATCAAAAGTATAATAAGATATCACCTCACCCCTGTCAGAATGGCTCAAATCAACAATATAAGAAACAACAGGTATTGGCGAGGAAGTGAAAATAGGGGAACCCTCATGCACTGTTGGTGGGAATGCAAACTGTGTAGCCACTAGAAAATAGTATGGAGGTTTCCCAAAAAGTTAAAAATAGAACTACCCTACAATCCAGCAATTTCACTATTAGGTATTTACCCAAAGAATATAAAAATACTAATTTGAAGGGGTATATGTACTCCTATGTTTATAGCAGCATTATCTACAATAGCCGAATTATGGAAATAGCCCAAGTGTCCATTGACTGATGAATGGATAAAGATGTGGTGTGTGTGTGTGTGTGTGTGTGTGTGTGTGTAATATTACTCAGCCATAAAAAGAATGAAATCTTGCCATTTGCCATGACATGTATGGAGGTAGAGAGTATTAAATGAAATAAGTCAGAGAAAGACAAATAACATACGATTTCACTCATATGTGGAATTTAAGAGACAAAACAATTGAGCAAATGTTTAAAAAAAAAGAGAGAGAGATGGAGTGAGAGAGAGGCAAACCAAGAAAGAAATTCTTAACAACAAAGAACAAATTGATGGTTACCAGAGGGGATGTGGGTAGGGGTATGGGTAAAATAGGTGATGGGGATTGATGAAGACACTTGTTGTGATGAGCACTGTGTGTTGTATGGAATTGCTGAATCACTATATTGTACACCTGAAACTAATATTACATTGTATGTTAACAAACTGGAATTTAAATAAAAACTTTAAAAAGTTATTCTATTTGTTGTTTTGATAAATTATGTGTTAATAACTGTTGTAATAATAACTCCATCTGGGATAAGTATTTTAGAAAAAAAAGTAAGTATATTTTATTCTACTACCTTTTGCAATAGCTTCAAAAACATCAAATACTTAGGAATAAATTTAATGAAAAACATTTAAGACTATTACATTAATAACTACAAAACCTGTAGAGATAAATGACTTCATAGATAAGATGTCAGTTCTCCCTAATTTACCTACAGATGGAATGTGATCCCAGTCAAATCACAGCTGCTTTTTTTTTTTTTTGCAGAAATTGATCATTTGATTCTAAACTTATATGCCAATACAAAAAAATGGAAGAGCCAAGATTATCCTAAAGAATAAAGTATACTCTATCAGATTTAAAACTTACTGTAGAGCTATACTAATCAAGATAGTGTGATACTGGCATAAATATAGATAAAAAGATCAATAAAACCAAGTAGAGTGTAGAAATCAACTTACACATATATGGTCACTTTATTTTTAATACTGATATCAAAGCAATTTTACACAGAAAGAAAGGTCTTTTCAGTAAGTGGTCCTAGAGTAACTGTGGGTTAAAAAAATCAGTAAAAAATTGTCATGCCTAAATATAAAATGTTTTTGTATGAATTTCTATGCGAGGAGAGAATAGGAATCCCAATCCAAAGAGGAAAAGAAATGACCCAGCATGTGAAAATGTAATAAAATAGCCTATTCATATTTTTAACAGATGATAGTATTATTTCTGTTCCATTAGATAATTTAAAAAATGATGTAAGAGTTTTATTTTAAAATGTCAACATGTACAAAATACTAGAAGCTGCATCCTTTGCAGTTGATTAGACTTAGGATGAAAACAATTTAGATATATACTTAAAGATGTATAAGGAAACACATGCTTTTCCAAAAATGTTTTAAGGGATCACAAACTAAACAAAAATATTTTTGCATATCTAATATGTGGCAGACACAGTATAAGCCTGAAATAATAGTTAATGATAACAGCAAACAATGGTTAATGTTTATTGAATACTTACTATGTACCAGGCACTGTATTACATATTTTGTAAGCATTAACTGAATTCCTTCTCATCTCGCCTCTGTGAAATAGGTGCTAATCGTGTCCACATTTCATGGGTGATAAAAGTTAGACATGGAAAAGTTTAAGGATGTTGCCTCAGTTCACACAGCTAAGGAATGAACAAGAAGGACACAGTTTCTGCTCTCACAGAGCCTACATCCATAAAGACTAGGGATTAGGCAGCCCTATTTATCAGTGGGTGTCACGTACAAAGAAAAGTTTCACTTCTGGCCTCTCATGTCCTAAAAGTACCCTGTATTACCAAGTGTCAATAAGAAAATCAACTTTAGTGATGGTATCTCTTAGCAGAGTCCTGGGTTAGGCAGTGGCTGTCGACAATCTGTGAAGGCATTTAATGGCATTATCCATATGAATCTAATAAATTAAGAACTGGTCCCAAGGTTTGGAGCCAGGAGTTGCTGAATCCTGCCTTTTGTTCTCATTGCTTGAGTACAAAATGGGTGGATTTGACTAGAAGAATCATACTGGCTGTTCTGTCTTCGGTATATAAGCATCAAGAAATAAAACCCTGAGACCCCTCCTTTTCCCTATATTCTGCCACCTCATCTTCTGGTTCCACTTGGAGTCTGGGAGACAGGAAGAGGCATTGGTTCGATTCCTCTGTCAGTTCAGTCCTAGTCATGCCTCTATGACATGACATGCCAAAACAGTCCTGTTTGTGCCCAGCTCTATAATAGGTACTATGAGAAGTAAAGATAGAAGTAATAGAAGTAAGACTTCCTGCCCTCTGAAGACTCACAAAGAGGGGTCAACGTGAACATAAATATCAATTACAGAAAGACTGTGATATTGTCAAAACCTATCTACAGAATATCATGCTATCTTCATCCATCCCTTCCCTTCCCCTTTCTTACTCTTTTCCTTCCTTTCTTGTCAAAAACTAGCTACTCCAAATGCCCTCTTTGTAAAGCAACTTTAAGGTGAATCTTCTGTGATCTGTGGAGAAAATGCATGCTGTGGATTAAGTAAATGAAAACCACTGTTTCCAGATAGCCCTTAATTGACCTTTCACGTTGCCACAATTTGGACTCCCCAAGGGGTTCACATAACTTCTGGTGGTTTCGGGTAGTTAGCCTGTCTGACGTTAACACTCCTAGCTAACTTTCATCATTCCTACCTTCCTGTGATCTCTACTCATTCCATAAATATTAAATACCTTTTGTGACTTCTTGCTGTGCCTCTAGCTTTTTGAAGAGATCCAAAGCACTTGCCTGGTTTATTTAATACTTTATCCACAAAAGTACTTTGATGCAGCTTTACAGAAGTATGTGATCTGTAAGTGTTCTCAACCTAGTTGAGAAGACAAGAAAATGCTCAGAAAGAGATTTCCTAATACATTGACTGATAAGTGCTGAAAAATGATGCTGACAGAAATGCTTCGGGATTCTCTGGAAGGTAAGCTCAGTGAAGAGTGCGGTGGTCCAAGAAGTCTTCATTGAAGACATGGAAGCTAGGCACATTTTAATAACACTTCTATTTTCCCTTTTGTTCTCCTCCTTTCCCCTCATGACAGTCTGCTTTCTGTTCTCTCCTATTCCCTGGACTCTTTAAACTTTGGTGCCTTCTTCTTTCTGTACTATTCACTGTTTCATCTCTATCATTAGGATAATCCTTGACCCATCATGGGGGTACAAAAAGTGTTTATGGAATGAGAATAGTGCAGGATGTCTGAGCTAGAAGAAATCTTAGAGGCCATTCCTTTTATGAATGAGGCCCACAGAGACTAAGAAATTGGCCCAGGACCACATCACTTAATAGGGTTAACATGTGGAGTCAGCAGGCTGGAGTCCCTGGTCATCTGACTCTGGGTATAGTGATGTCTTCACCAAGTCCTGCTGCCCCCTGTTTATACTCAAACCAAATACAGACTCGACTTTCTGTGCAAAAGTCACCTTTGCACCAATGTGGGGCTAAATCCACTTACCTGGTTTTTAGCTTCTGCAATGAGCCGACTCCTTTTATCACTACCCAGTGGCCAAAGCTATTTTAGAGAAGAAAATCAGGCCCAGCAGGCATGTTCCCTATCTTATTGCTCTGCAGGCGCTTTGCGGAGGGAAAAGAAACAAAGAGAAACAAAAGCCAAAAAGGGCCAAACTATTACATAATTGACATAAGAGAGTTACTAGGGATAAAGAGGGCTCCAGTGGAGGACAGTGATTATTTTGAAGAGTGAAATGGATAGACTAAGAAATGAAATCCTTTTGGTGAACAATGTGACTGTACTATTTACCCAGTATTATAGACCATGGAAGGCAAATATTCACTTTTCATGGATGTCATTTTTTTTTTTTTTAACTTCAGGACAGTACCGATTGTTCGGCCTAATTAGAAATGTCAGTTTAATGCTCATTGAAAACAAGACTTTTTAAAAAAATCATAGAAGAGTTCAAAGAAGAAAGAAAAATAAGTCCAATGTGAAAAAAATTAAAAATGAGTCTATCATCATATGTAACAGAGTATCTCTGCTGCTGATAACTTAGGACGTTGAGTTGTTCAAACTCAAATGACAGTAAGTTACCTGCCTGGAGCACGGCAATTGCAAGGCTATCAGACAGGAGGACATATGGCAGCATGCAGCGGAAATCCACCAAAGAGCGGCTTAAACGGTATGATGTTTATTCTTCTCACATAGCAAGAAGTTGTTTAGGAGACTGTTCAGCGTTAGTACAGAAGCTCACAGAAGTCAGAGTTTCCAAAATTCTCCGAAAGTAGCTCCAGTCCTCATCATCACCAGGGAGATGCTGAACTTCCAGACACGGTGTCCATATTCCAGGCATGAAAGGGACAAGAAAAGAGCAAGACGAACATGCTGGCTTTTGAATGAGAAAAGCAGTATCTCTCCCAGAAGCTTCCGCTTACTTTTCATTGGCCAGAACACGATCATGGGGCCATTCCTAGCAGCAAAGAAATCTAGAAAGTCAACATTTTTTTTAGCCAAGCAGATTGACAACCTGGATAGTGTTATCAGTAAGGACAAAAAAGAGAATGAACTTGCGGTAGGCAAATAGGAGTGTCCACTACAATTAAGAAGGGCCTTAGCGAAATGTAGAAGCCAGAATGTCCTAAACCAAATAGCACAGGTCTTCTCTCACAACTTAAACGAGTCCTTACACTGTCCATATCTGTGCCCTGGACACCTGGATATAGACAAAGAAACGACAAACAACACCAACCTTCCCACTAAATGTACTCCTTGTGTACTAAGGAAAATTAGGACCACCATCAACAGGAAAGACTTGCTGAGGATTTAGGTAACATAGGGAGTGGCCAACTGATCAATATACAGAAAGCTTCAGGTTAATAGAGCTAGAGAGGTTTCATGTTGAAACAGACACCTGAGCCTCTCTGTGTACCTTCCCATCCAGTGCAGCAATGCCTGACTCCTATCCTTGGCAGCTCATCCTCATGCATGTAACTAGGTCCTCTCGTGAGTAACAAGGACTATCCAGACCCTCAAGGCCATCTTCAGACCAGCAGCATCAGTTCCTGACTTTGAGAAACACTGATCTAGACTTTATCACTTCCAGAGAACAGCTCTGTTCATTAGAAAAAATCAACCACATGTTGCCTTGGAAACGTATTTCCCTATACTTGTACCCATGCTCAAACGATGAGTTCAAATATTTGAACTATGGAAATTCTATCTTCCCTAAGACTTCTCTTCTAAAATTTCCTCCAAATACTCCTTTTTCCATTTACTTTCACAGCCCTCACAACACTGGTGATTCTGTTTGTACTTTGTTATACCTTTGCCCTCTCAAAAGTCTGCCCCCGGAAATCCATACGCACTGCAGATGCATCTATTTACAACAGTGGACGAGGGAGTCATGTGACTCACTGCTTTTTCTAGTTCTGCACACAGTGGATGTGTGCTTTGGTCATGATAACAATGGTCAAAAAGCTTTTCAAATCAAGTACCATAATTATATCTTCTCCTCTCCTCTGTAATGTACCTCTATCTTCACTCATCCCTCTCTCGTCCCTCCTCCGTATACCCTCCATACATAATTCTATCCACTACATACTCCAGTCATGGCATTTTCATTTCCCTTTCTTTCAGTGAAGTGTTTTGGTATAAATACTTCTGAAGCTAGGTTGCCACAACTGAAGAGGTGCGAAAGACTCATTCATCAAAGGTTAAGAAGACGAAGCTCCAAATGTGGCCCAGGTGTGGTTAACTGCTCTAACCAAATTCTCCGGGGCTGCTCTTGGCAAAAGAAACCCTTTCTCTCATTTGCCTCCATTTACCCTGCCAACCAGCTCCCTCCTTTCTTGCTATGAAGATATCTCCTGGAGCACAGAAAGACAGTCAGTGAACACTGCGTGGGGAATGAAATTCTCTCATGTTTAAGCAATTTCCTAAATTAGGCTCTTTTGGAAACTGTATTAATTCAAGCCACTGAGATATTATTTAGTACCTTGCTGCTCCAGGACACTAAATAACGTCACATTTTCAAAGCACAATGCCATTAGAGTTTATAAAGCACTTTCATCGAGGTTATCTCATTCAATCTTGACAACAGCTCAGTGCACTAGGTAGAACTGGTGCGTAATCGTTTTGTAATGATATGGATGCCTCTCTTCTGAGGTCACCTGGTAACTATGTTAGGCAGAGGTAGGCCTGGAAAATTGTCCCCTAACTTACTTATTCAGAATTTTTCCCACAGTGACACAAAGGAATAAAGAGCTCGAATCAGGAGGACCTGTGGTCTTCGATTGCATTGTAGGTATTTTCATTTAAATCCATTCAGTGTAACTGGGCAAACTATAGCCCAGGACATAGCTAGGCTATACAAGAAAGGAGAGAAGAGTTAACAAGGCTCTAACCCAGGTGGTACGTCAAATTTTTGAAAAAGGAAGATGGTTGTACTTTTATCACACCTATGGCAAATTATCCCATAATTCCCTTAAGACAGAAAACAGTAATAGCTTTCTGGGTGTTCTGTTCAGTCTTACACTGTCATGACTAAATTTTGTCCTTTACTGCTTAAAAATAAAACCACCTCCCCCAACTTCTTATTTTGCTATTTATCAGAGGCTTGGAGAATCTAAATGGAGAATGAGGGAAATGCTACTGATTGATGAGGAAGATAATTCTGGCTATGATAAAGATACTTCAGGACCTCAGCATTTTGGTAGGGCAAGATTAAGTAGATTCCTTTGGGAAAGACATAATCACATTTAAACCTCTTGAACACTCACTTAGTAGAGACTGTCTTCTGAAGCACTGATGCACGTACAATCCTAATAGAAGTAATGAACTTACCTTTCCAAAGGGAACACATCTGCTGAAATCTTAAAAAAAAAAAAAATCAGCTCTAGATCTGATATCATTTGTGGTGAATTACAGTGGGGTAACATATATGGTAAGGAAGAAGTTAAAAATATCCCTGTTGCCTGATATTCTGGGCAATAAAATCAACCGAAGATACATGTCTCATAATAAACTCAAAACAGCTTAATTAGATGAAGCACATAGCTCTCCTGAGGTTCTTTACAGTACTTACTATCATCTCAAGAAATGGCATATTTCCATAAGCTATTAAATAATAAATCATGCCAGCATCCACTAAACATGCAAAGTGATAAACTAAGAGGATCTTTGGGGGGCCAAGCAAGCATCCCTTTACAATTATTATAAGAAAAGTATCTACTGAAAGATCCCAGTGAAGGAATATCTACCATTGAAGGAGTGGCCTATTAAAACATTTACTGCAAGCACAATTACATTTAATTCAAGTTTTCAAAGCCTGGAATTACCCAACATCAAACCCACTGTATAAATCAACTGCTACTGGTCGGCGTTCCAATGGCCAAATAGAGGTGAGTTTACAATGAGATGTAAACCCTGACCAGTGGAAATTATTTGGGCACTTACAGATTACTGAGCAGGGAAGACCTCTAGCTTAGACATCTTCAATATTCATTACATTTCACTAGCCTCAAGCATATATAATGGCTTATTCATTCAGCTCTCTATGTAGGTTCAAGACATTGATTCATCGGCAACACTTTATTGTTGTGGTTGTTGCTATCAGCCTACACATTTTCAGCTTAGCTCAGCCTTAATTTATAAATAACTGTAAAGGGACAGGACTCTGAGGACCAACATAATATCTTGAAAGCTGGATCCCTACATTGCAAAAATTTTCAAAAACAGTCCCTGATCCTAAAATTCTCCCTTGCAACTAGGCTTATTCTACCTGCATCAGGATTCGAATCAAGGGTAATTTGGAAGGCAGACAGGAGAGAAAAAGATGAAGAACCCTGATAGAGGAGCTGTCCCCCATAACCCTGCAAATAGAGGAAAGGTAAGGAGGGAAGGACCAGGAGATGTCCACTTTCCTCAAATATAAAACTAGAAGCTAAAAGTGCTGAATATTAATTAGATGATGAATTAAATAAGTGCCTAGCATGTGGTAAGTACTCAAGTAATATTAATATCGAGGTGAGAAAAAATGGGAATCACAGAGAAAAGAAAAATTTGCTCAGACAAGTAGACTAGAGAACTGAGTTTGGATAGAGAATCAAACTTGTTTTGAAGAAGGAAAATGAAAGTAAACTCTTACACCAAGACCATAGTTACTTTATACAACAACTCTCAAATGTGAAATTCATGCCCCTCTGCTTACCCCCATGCATGTTAAAGCAAATTAAATTTCATGCCAAATCACCCAGGCAGTCAGTAAGCAGCACAATTTCAATCTCTAGGATTTAAGCTGATTGCTCTAAAAATATAATTCACCAATTGGGCAGCATTGAAGTCAAGCATGGCTCTCTAATAATTTTTCTTGACAAGTTGTTTTCCCAGGAATGTGGCCACTGTGAACTATAGGTTAACTCATCTCATGGAAGTGAGGGGGTTTATTCCCACCTGCAACCCAGACACACAGCAGGGAATCAAAAGTTGACCTGGTGAGGGCATGGATGCCTTCCCCTGGTTAGAGGCAAGCATCACATTTAGGCTCTATTCACCTGACAACAAAATGCTTCCTAGTTCAGAGCCAATCTCATCTACATAGAGAAAGAAAACAAATTGGTTCCTGTTTTCATCATATTTAACCACATTTACAGCCGGATTGTGTGTGTGTGTGTGTGTGTGTGTGTGTGTTTCATTTTTAATCTGAATCCTACTTGCTATAATAAGAATCAATTTCGTTTCATTCTTTTAGTCTCTTTTATTCTTTTAATTCTCTTATATAACGGTTGTATAAGTTCTAACAAAATGCATATAAATAATTGTTGGAGTTCATCACAAGAAAGGCTAATGATCAGACCCATGCATTTCTTCAGGTTAGGCTTCAGGTCATCTGAAATATGAGTTTAAATCCTGCATTATGCCTTATTTGGAGATGTTTCCAGAAGCACTGCCACAAGTGAGTTCTGACTGAATTTAAGTCCCTGTTTTGGAATGCAAAGTGTTGCAATCCAACATCTACAAGAACTTTGTCATGCTTGAGGCTGACACTGATGTTCGGAGGGTCCCAAATTCCTACAGGCATGAATGTAGTCATTGAGACGTGGTTGCTGGTGTGCTGGGAATGGGGTAGACAGTTCTCTTCTATACCATTGAGACAACTCCAGTAGTCAAATTGTTCTCAAGTTCTTTAACTCATTCATGTACTTAATTGTCATTAAAACTATAAAGCAGAAAAATATTCTTCACATTGTATATTACTCCAGGGTAGGAACTACTGGGCTTGCTTAGAGGATTGGATGGAAAATGGGAGGATAACATCTAAGTAATCAAGACAACTTCTTTTGCTTTTAAGTAGAATGTTTTATATGCCATTTCTTGAAGCAACAGCCTGGCACTTGATCTTCAACACTGACATGTTCATATATATGCATACATGTATAATTATTTTATAGTGACTAAGAAATATGAACGAATTATATGGGATATCTATCTAAACACTGGTACAGTTTTAAAGAACTTAATGAATATGAATGCTACAATATAATAAGCCTTTCCATTACATTTGGAAATCTGTGTGAATGTCTTTGGTTGCCAAATGACTCAGTTGGCACCACTGGCATTTAGTGGGTAGGGCCAAAGATTCAAAACTTCCCTCAAAGCCTCAGCAGTCCTTCATACTGAAAATTTACCCACTTAAAATGCCAAAAGCACATTCCCACTCCCAAAGCACTGCTAGTTCAAGGAGTACCCTCCTCTTACTCTGCAATTATATTTATATCCAAAGGATGCTTCTGTGGAACTGAAGATCCATCTATGATACTTTAAATATCCTCCTGGAATTCATTGTTGTTAATTAAGTATCCTAGCAGATCTTTTATAAATATAGACTGTATGAAAATAAACTTCTATTTAGCCCCTGGCCTCGTCATCACAGTTTTAAATATATAAAGTTGAAAGAAAACTTTTTTTTTTTTTTTTTTTTTTTTTTTTTTTGTGAGAGAGAGAGAACACAAAGGGGGCCAGGAGGTGGCCCAAAGGAAATAGAGAGAATCCCAAGCAAACTCTATGCCCAACAAGGGGCCTGATGTGGGATTCAATCTCATGACCCTGAGATCACGATCTGAGCCAAAATCAAGAGTCAGACACAAGCTACTGAGCCACCCAGGCACCCCTGAAAGAAAACTTCTTAATCAAAAAACAAAATGAGGACTAGGGGCAAGTCACAGGAAGGAGAAATGGGAGAAGAAAAAATGACCAGGAGAAAGTATAGTATTTACGGATTTAATTAAGATAAACAATGCGGATAAAGCAGAAGGCAATGGGCATTAGGGAGATAAAGGAATATTGAAGGGGGACATGGGAAGCCAGAGGATGTGGAGAGGTAGGGAGATCGCTGCTTCTGTAGATTTTAGGTAATCATAGTGATTGAGAAGAGAAATGGTGATTAGAACATGGGGCAAGAACTCACCTGCCAGGATCCCCCCCCCTTTTTTTTCTTTTTCAGGATTTCTGTACAATGTTTAGAATCCTATATGATGCCAGAAGATACCCTTTCTCTATAAAGGAATGAATCAACAAATCCACAAAGCTGCCTCTTTGCTAACAATCTCTCTATGATGCTGTGGAGACATATGAAACCATTGAGAGCAGAAATGTTTTGAAGACAAGGTCCTTCTCAGATATACACAAATTCCATCTCTGAAAATAATTCAAAGGAATAAGAAAAACAACCAGATGAAAGAATTTGCTTTTTCAGGCAGAGCAATTCCAGTCTTCATCAGGCAATAAGAACAGGCAGAGACCACAGATGGCATGTTCTGGAAGCTATCATTTAACAAAGTCGATGCTTTCCCAATTGATCCAAGTGCCTTTTACTGTTGGCCATGAAGTGGACACCAAACATCGCAGCAAGTTAATCCATTTGTCCTTTACATTGTGCCATCTGCTGCTCTATGTAATCTGAAAGAATTTTAGTGTTTTCCATAGCCGCCCTATTCCCTTTCTTTTCTTAGGGCTCGTCTTTCCTCTCTCCCTTCCTTCCATCTGACCAGAGCAACAGCTTTGGGTGAAGCATCTGCCTCTTGCAAATTTTCCCAAGCTACTATACCCAGCAAGCATCTCAAAACCCTGTGCTCTTCAAATCATCCTCAGTTCCCCTAACTTGTTTGTTTGCTTATTACTATTTTAAATCAGCACCCTAGGACATACGCTATCTTTACTCAGTGATGGTTAGTGGAATGGCTTACACGAATTTTTAAACATTACATAGAAAAAAGAGTACACGAAAACAAATCATAATTGTTTTTTTTTAAAGTTGCTATTAATTATATACAGCTAAGTTTTTTGGGAAACAATGTGGGGGAGTGGGAAAGTGTGAGCTTTAAGAATCAAAGAAAGCCTATTCAAGTGCCAAATCCAAACACTGGCTTTTCCCGTAGCCAGCTGTGCAACTTGGGCTATTATTTACCCTTTTGGAATCTTCGCTTTTGCTGCTTTAAGAGAGGTAGGAACAAGCACTGCATAGCACGGGGGGTAGCTTAGATGGCAATCTTTTCAACTATACCTTTCTCTTTAAAAGCATATTAGAAAATGAGATTCCAATTAAACAAATCTTTTGACTCTTCTAGAATACCCATATGAAGTAAAAGTAATCTGCCCATTTTTGAATAGGTAGATAAGATAGATACGGTGGCAACTAAAGCGATCATAACTTCCCTTTCGTGATTCAGAAGTCAGCTAATACCATACAGATAGATAAAACTCAAAGGGAAACTTGCGGCTGACAGAATGCCAGGTAAGCAACTGAGAGTCTGTTGTAAATCTCACCAACTCTGAAATGCGCTCTAGTTCTGTTCTAAACCAGGGGCTCTCCAACTGCTACACATTACAGTTACCCAGAGGGCTCGGAATCACCCTATCATACCGAATTGAACCCTATATCAATAGAATCGGGTTCTCTGACAGTAGCACCCAGGAGATTCCAAAGTATAGCCATGTTTGGAAACCAGAGCTTTAACCAAGACTTCTCAGAAAAGTCAACGTGAAAATGAATCACCTGAAGATCTTGTTAAAATGTAGATTCTGATTCATTAGGTGTGGGGCAGGATTCTAGAATCAACCTCCCAAAAAGCTCTTAGGGAATGCTGATGCTACTACTCCAGGACCCCACAGTGAGTAGCAAGATCTAAATTGAACAGCGGTTACTGCTCAGCATCCACATGGATTGTTCAGACACAGTTAATTTATATCCATTATGCAATATGAGCCCAAAGAACATATATCTCTCTTACAATTAGCCTTCACACATTCCCCCAAAAATTTACCATAAAAAATTAGCAAGAATCTGAAGCACATGATGCATTTCAAAGTCAAATATAAGTGAATTAGGTTGGATTATTCCTGTGACTGCCCCTCTCCTGTGGTGCTGGCATTTGCAGGTACATACATTGAACTCAAACACTCTCTTTGCCAGGGCAAAGTTTCTGCCAAGCTAGTTTTCTTAGGGATCTGCACACTTCTCCCGGAACTTTCGCTGGATTTCCAGATAAATGGCATTGATGAGGGCTCAGAGAAATAAAACCGTACAAGTTTGTTTTATACTGGGATATGGGGAAAGTGACCAGGTGTTTACATGAAGGAACTAATCCAACTTCGATTCAACTCCTCCCATGTCCTGCATCTTCAAAGTGAACAACATTTATGATCTTGAGGCCATTTCCAATAGAAGGTGCCAGCACAGTAGAGGGCAGAGTGCTGAATCAGCCACTGCAATGCTCACTGATTGCTTTATAGTACAAGGCTTGGTTTATCTCTAGCAGGAAATATGAGTCCACCGATAGCAGACTATTTACTGTATCAGCTTCTCCACAGCTTTTAATCAAGCCAGGATCCCAGCATGTAAGTCTAGATCTTCAAATCTTGCTAGTGGAAACATGGTCATCCATAAATCCTTAATTCGTAGAGGCCGTTTTCCTTGGGAAGTGCTGAGGGCAAGATTCTGCTCTTACAGAACTTCTCGGCCACAAAGGCATCATTTGCTGTTTAATCCATGAGGGCACCTACTTGAGGATGAATGTGGAGCTTAAAATGGGAAAGGCAGGAAGTAAAATTGGTTCACTCCTGGCCCATTTACCTAAGCCTCCTGCAATTATGATCTTGCAGTCATTTCCTCTTTAAGGTTTATGAAAGTTAAGAGAAATGCCTTGGGAAGAGAAGAGAGAAAGGGAAATGAGCTCTTAGGGTGGGTGGGGAGGGGTGGTACAGGGAAAAAGCTGCATAGGTTTCTCAAAAACATGATTTCCACCTTTCTAAAACTCAATATTAAGGGCATAATAGCAAAATGAACAACAACAACAACAACAAAAACCTCGTGTAGTAGGAATCGCATCAAACCGACAATAGTAAAGTTGGTTTTGCATTTTACCCCCTTTTCTGGGCCAGAGATGATTAACTGGGAGCTCCTGGGCAGGGAAAGGGTCCCTGGATGGATTTCAAGGAATATATTGACCTCAGAATGTAGGTACCAAATTATGTACATATAGCATTTATTTTTCCTGGGAAAGTTTCCATAAGTTTCATCAAATCTTCAAATAGTTCACAGATCTATGAACCAGAAAAGGTTAAGAACTATACATTCATTCATCCAGAAAGTTTTTACTTACTCCCTAATCTATTTCACTCCCTGTTCCAGGCACTGAGAATATAGCAGTAAACAAAACAAATATCCCTATCTCCTAGAAGCTTACATTCTTCTGGGAGGGTAGGAACAATTAATAAAATAAGTAAAAGAGACAGCATATTTGATGGCAATGAGTGCTACAGAGAAGAATAAAGCAGAGAGGAGGAGCAGCAGAAGCCAGCACTTGTAAGTGGTAACTTAAAATCATACAGGTAGGGTGGGTCTTACCTAGTAGGTGCCATTTGAGCAAAGACCCAAGGGATCAGGGGAATAAGCCATGAACATGGCTTTCCAGACAAAGATAACTGCTGATATCAAAGGCCCTGAGACAGGAGCATACCTGACAAGTTCTAAGAGTGGCAAAGAGGCCAGTGTTCCTTGAGCTCAGGGAGGGAGACAGCGGGGAATAATATCAGGGAAATAAGGAGAAGGGGCCACAGGTGTGGCAGCTATAGGCCATTGTAATGACTTTGGCTTTTACTGTGGATAAGACAGAAAATCGGGGCGCCTGGGTGGCACAGAGGTTAGGCGTCTGCCTTTGGCTCAGGGCGTGATCCCGGCGTTACGGGATCGAGCCCCACATCAGGCTCTTCCGCTATGAGCCTGCTTCTTCCTTTCCCACTCCCCCTGCTTGTGTTCCCTCTCTAGCTGGCTGTCTCTATCTCTGTCGAATAAATAAATAAAATCTTTAAAAAAAAAAAAAAGACAGAAAATCATTGGAGGGGTTACTCTGACTTATACTTTTTAAGGATCCCTGTGGCTTCTGTGTTGAGACTAGCTCTGGAGAAGAGACAGCAAAAGCAGAAGCAGGGAGAGCCATTTGGAAGTTTAGATGAGAAATGATGGAAACAATAGTGATGGGAGATGGTGGGAAACAGTTACATCCTACATATATTTTCAGTTTGGAGCCATCAGGATTTGCTAACAGATCACATATGGAATGTAAGAGGGGCAAAAACTCCAAGATTTTTGAAATAAAGCACTAAATGGGATGGAGTTGCCTGTGCTGGATGTGGACACATTAGGAAGGAAGAACTGGTTGAGATTTCAGTTTGGGCTATGTTAAGCTTGAGATGCCAATGAAATATCTAAGTGTTGACGTTCAGTAGGTAGTTGGACATAGGTGTATGGCATTCAAGGGAAGGTCTAGGCTGAAGATATAAATTTGGGAGTTGACAGCACACAGGTAATATTTTAGGCCTGATCCTGGATAAGATCATTCGGGGAGTGGGTGTAGACACAAGTCAAATTCAAAGACTGAGGCTTGGAACACTTCAGAGTTGAGAGGTCAGGGAGATGAGGAGGACCCCACAAAGACTGGAAGGAGTGATCAGTGAAGAAAGAGAATACCAGGAACTAGTGGAGTTCTGGAAGCCAAGCAAAGAAAGGGTTTTGAGGAAGGGAAAGTGATCACATGTGCCCAAGTTCTGACGAGTAAGAGGTGAACTAGCAGGGTCTGCTGAATTTGGGAATGTGGCAGTTGTTGCTGACCTTCACAAAAGTGGGTTGGGGTAGAAGCCTGCTGGAGAGGCTTCAAGAGAAAATGAGGGAGGGAAAAACCAACCAACCAACCAAACACAAAACTAAACTGGAAATAATTTCTCCTTTAGGGAATTTTGGCAGCAAAAGGACAAAGAAATGGGAGAATAGCTAGAGGATAACTAAGGTCGAGTTATATGTACATATCACATGTTTGCATGTGTATGTGAGAGAGAATGGAGAACGTGTTAATGCACTAATGGGAATGATCCAGTCCAACAAAGAATATCTTTTAGATTTCTTCACAGACCTTACTTACCTTCTTCTCTTTCTGATTTTTGACTGATTTATTTTTAGCCAAAGTACCAACTGCTAAAGAAAAACATCACTGCCTACACTTTCAGTAATTCATTTCACTGGTTCAAAACACTTGTGATCAGAAGTGGCTTGAAGTTCTCTCTCTCTTTTAAGTAAGTATGTGAATATGGTAAATTTGCTTTATCCTTGTACTCTTTATCTTCAATCTACATGCTGAGTAGATCTAATAAATAGTAACATACACATATTTCTTGGCAATCCATAAAAGCAACATTCTGGAGACAAGTGACACAGAACCAGAGGATGATCAAACTTCCTAATTATATAATCATTTTCATCATTTTTCTCGGCAGACTTAGAACACTGAGGATTTTTCATGTGGTTTTTATTGAAAGTCACCGTATGTAAAATGACAATGTCAATCAAAGGGTAAACACAAAGTTCACTTAATACATGGATGATCCTAAGAGAGCATCCCTCTTGCCCCATTCCAGTGGATATCATTCACGAAAATTATAAATTCAGCTAGGCCAAAAGGATATAAAAAAATATAAATCCTAGGACATGACTTAGTGTTATGGGTTGAATTGTGCTCCCACAAAAGATGATGAAGTCCTGACCCTCAGTACTTGTGAATGTGACTTTATCTGGAAATAGAGTCTTTTCAGATGACCAATTGAAGATCATTAGAATGGGACCTAACGAATATGATTGTGCCCTTATAAGAAGGGTGAAATTGGACACAGAGGCAAACATGCATAGATGGAAGATGCTGTGGAGACACACAGAGAAGGCCATCTATATGCCAAGGAACATTGAGGCTATCAGAAGCTATAAGAGAAAAATAGAACGCAAAATAGAAGCTATAAGAGAAATAGAAGCTATAAGAGAAATAGAAGCTATAAGAGAAAAACAGAACTTACATCCCTCAGAAGGAGCCAGCTGTCGTGCCAACAGCTTGATCTCCTATGTCTAGCCTTCAGAACAGTGAGACAATAAACTTCTGTTATTCAGACCATACAGTTTGTAGTACTTTTTCATGGCAGCCCTAGAAACCTAATATACTAGGAAATAGGATTTATTATGTTTTTATTAATGTTAAGCATTAAACAGGTAAACAAAAACGTACAAACAAAATCATGGTGCTCTGCATTTTCTTTTCTTCTTTTTTTTTTTTTTAAAGATTTTATTTATTTATTCGACAGAGATAGAGACAGCCAGCGAGAGAGGGAACACAAGCAGGGGGAGTGGGAGAGGAAGAAGCAGGCTCATAGCAGAAGAGCCTGATGTGGGGCTCGATCCCGTAATGCCGGGATCACGTCCTGAGCCGAAGGCAGACGCTTAACCGCTGTGCCACCCAGGCGCCCCTCTGCATTTTTTTTCTTAATTTGAAATTTTGTACAAAAGGCAAAAGTTGCAGTTGTCTTTTCCAGGTGTATTAAGCATTTTATTTGCTTGCAAATAAGCTACGTATACAAGCAGAAGGGGGGGGGAACCTCAAATAAAATTTTTCAATATATTTTGGCTGTTAATTTCAGAATCACCATGACTTCTTGTTTCCTGGCAAAGCCAATAATGGCAATACTGCCAATTAGCTCTTAGAGAAGCAGTTTTGTTTATTTATAAGGGGAGCTGACTTCACGTTCTAGTTGACCAAATTCATCAGAAGGAATTACAGTGCTTGGAGACTTAATTCTATATCCCTAATCTTTGTAGGGATGGCCCAACTCTGGAAGGTACCATTTGTTGATTTTTTTAAAAATATTTTTATAGAGAGGTAATTCACATATCATAAAATTTATCCAAAGTGTACAATTCAATGGTTTTTAGTATTTTCACAGAGTTGTGCACCATCCTTACAATCTTAAATTT
Source organism: Ursus maritimus (assembly GCF_017311325.1). Taxonomy (NCBI): domain Eukaryota; kingdom Metazoa; phylum Chordata; class Mammalia; order Carnivora; family Ursidae; genus Ursus; species Ursus maritimus. The sequence goes on from NW_024426774.1 coordinate 42,603,475, forward strand.
AGAATATTTTATCATCCCAGGAGGAAACCTCTTACCCAAAAACAGTCACTCACCATTTCTCCCCTGGCCCCAGCCACAGACAATTGCTCATCTACTTTCTGTCTATAGACATTACTCTTCTGGATATTTCATTTAAGTGGAGTCATACCACATGTGGTCCTTTCTGATCAGCTTATTTCATCTACCATAATGTTTTTAAGATTTGTCTATGTTATAGCATGCATCAGTTCATTCTGTTTTATTGCCAAATAATAATCCATTGCATGAATATATAACATTTATTTACCTATTCATCAGGTTATGGACATCTGTGTTCTTTTCATATTTTGGTTATTGTTAATAATGCCATTTTGTACATCTGTGTAGAAGTCTTTTGCGTGGACATATGTTTTTATTTCTCTTGGATTATACCTAGGAATGGAATTACTGGGTCATATGGAAACTATATTTAGCAATTTGAGGAACTACCAAACTGTTTTCCGAAGTATCTGCACCATTTTACATTCCCATCAGCAATGAATGAGGGTCCCAATTTCTTCACATCCTTTCCAACACTGATTATTGTCAATCATTTTATTATAGCCATTCTAATGGGTATGAAGTAGTATCTCATTCTGGTTTATATTTACATTTTCCTAAAGACTAGTGATGTTGAGCATCTTTCATGCACCTATTTGTCATTTGCAAGTCTTCTTGGACAAACGTCTATTTAAATTTGCAGTCTTAAAAAAAAAAAAAGTCTTCATCCTTGCTCTTGGCACAAGCTACTAAAACCCTTGGAAATGCCAAAGTGATAAGTATCTTTTATATGCTAATGAGAAGACTGGTAGCTGGGAGCCCCTAAATAGCCTGAGGATCAGAACTGATCCCTAGAAAGACCAAGGCATGACTAGAAGGTTGGAATTTTCAGCCTCATTCCATTCCTGACCTCCCAGGAGGGTAGAGAGGCTAGAGGTTGAATTACCAATGATTTAACTAATCATATCTATGTTATGTAGCCTCCATAAAAAGCCCTAAACGGTGGAGTTCAGAGAGCTCCTGAGTTGGTGAACCCAGTCACGTGCTAGGAGGATGGTGTACCCCAATTCCACAAAAAGAGAGAAGCTGCTTTTTTCAGGACCCTTTGGGGTCTTTTCCTGTGAACCTCTTCATCTGGCTGTTCCTTTATATCCTTCATAATAAACCAGTAAACGTAAGTAAAGTGCCTTCTTAAATTCTAAGCCAACATTCTACCAAATTATCAAATCTCGGGGGGGGGGGTTGTGGGAATCCCCAATTTATAGCTGATTGGTCAGAAACATGGGTAACTTGAGACTCACAATTGGTGTGTGAAGTGGAGGCAGTCTTGTGGGACTGAGTCCTTTAACTTGTGGGTTCTGATGCTATCTCCAGGAAGACAGTGTCAAAATTGAATTAAGTTGGTGGATACCCAGTTGGTGTCAGGGAGTGGAGAACTGGTTGTCGGTGTTGGAAAAGACCCCAAAGTCTTTGCCAATTTTACAACTGTGTTATTTATCTTGTCATGGTTAAGTTTGTAACAGTTCTTTATATATGCTACATATAAGCCTATTATCAGATATATGGCATGATATGTAAATTTTTCTCCCATCGTGTGGGTTGTCTTCACTGTCTTGATGGCATCATTTGAAGCTTAGAAGCTTTTAATTTTGATGAAGTCCAATTTATGTAATTTTTGTCACCTATGCTTTTGGTATATCCAAGAAACCATTTCTTAACCCAAAGTCACAAAAGTTTATTGCTGTGCTTTTTTCTATGAGTTCTATAGTTTTAACTCCTACTTTGAAGCCTATGATTCATTTTGACTTAATTTTGCATATAATGTAAGGTAAAGGTCTATTGATCATTTTTAAAATATTCCATTTAGCTTCTAAATCATTGCTAACCAAAAAGACAAATATGTGTGACTTGGCCCCCAAATCCTATATGCAATTGTCAGCAAGAGCAATCACATAAGCCAGTTTTACGTCTTGTACCAGAGATAGCATGAGAATCTAAGCTTGAGGTCAGGAAATTGTGAGTGATCACCATTGCATGGCTAAAGGTCTATACATCACCTTGATACATTCAACTGTTCTTGTTGGTTCTCTTTTATGAGATGTAAAATGGGAAAAGATCTAGTTCTCCATCCCCCTTCCAGTGGAGAATTAGGAAAATCAAAGAAAATTATGAATAGGAAAGCCCTTTGAAAGGTGGACTATTCTAAGAGGGTATTCACAACAATCAGAGTTTTGCCAAAGGCTTCTCTTAAAACCATAATGCTGTAGACAACAAAAGGCCACACACAGGAGGCCCAACTGAAAATTGTTCGTTCACTGATCCTTCTCTACATGGCCTACACCGACAGGGAGGTTCAAGAAATTCCTTCCCTAGGAAATGCTGATGAAGAACCAGGCTTGGGAATTACAGGTTGTATTGACCTAACAACAGGACTGCTCTGTGAATTGCAGTTATTATTTACATCCCAAAAGAATAGCAAAACACTGACAGGTGTAGCCTGGCTTTAAATGATAAAGATTGCGTGAAACAGATTAACCTTGTCAGTCAAAAGACAGAAGAAAAGAAAGAAGAAAACGACAAAACAAACAAACAAAAAAACTTGCTCACCTTCCCTTAAATTACCTGTGTGTTTGATGAAAAAACATCATACACTTTGTAAACACAATAGCTGACACTGACAAGAAGCTATATTAATAGGGGCGCCTGGGTAGCTCAGTCGTTAAGTGTCTGCCTTTGGCTCAGGGAGTGATCCCCGCATTATGAGATTGAGCCCCACATCAGGCTCCTCCGCTGGGAGTCTGCTTCTTCCTCTCCCACTCCCCCTGCTTGTGTTCCCTCTCTCGCTGACTGTCTCTCTCTCTGTCAAATAAATAAATAAAATCTTAAAAAAAAAAAGAAGCTATATTAATAAACTGGTGGTACCCCAATGTAAAGATATCATCCTTAATTAATAATGTCTTGGAAATTAGCACCCCAAGGATACTAAAGAGTCACCAAAGATCATGGTGATAGAAAGCATCAAGCTCAAACATCTAAGAACTGTTCTAACACAAATAATCCCTGGGGTCAAATTCATACCTTGTCTCATTATTGATTCTTATTGAATGGTTTGTTTCTTATCCTTTCTTCTGATATCTTTATTAAGATTGTCAACCCCTTGAAGACAGAATCTAGCTTTACTCTTCTTTTGTGTTTCCAGTAGCACCTAGCCCATGGCAGGCATTTGATCAGCAGGACCCAACTAGCTGAAGCAGCAGGTACAAATGTAGCTCATTGTCCAGCCCACCAGGTTATAAAGGGGACTATACAACTTATTTTGGGGGGAAATTATGACTTCTGAGTATATATTGGAAGAGGAAATTCCAGTTTTTGCTGCGGAGGGGGGGTAAAACTTACCAAAGTATCCAGGTCACCTGATGTAGAATACATCTACAGAGCTGGGTTATGGTATTTTGTTTTTTCGTAATTACATGATTGAGTCTGTAAAGATACCCCTGCGCCATGCAAATCCATTCCAATAAAAATCAAATGTTCTGTCTTTTGAAACCTGTGACATAGGCCCTATTCATTAATACACAAGCTAGCTCAGTGTCATAATCCATCCAGCTGCACCTCAGTTTCTAAACCATGATTTGGGGATTGCTATCTAGCCATAAAACGTTCTATTCCTTGCATTTGGAAAACAGAGTTGATTAGCACACGCAAGCACACACACACACACACACACACAAACACACATATTATTAGTGAAAGTGGTTTGTTTTTCGTAGATGTGGGAGAATCTACCATAGGTCAGCCTCAGCACTCCCTGTATACACACTTCCATGGAAGTGTACCTCTTCAGCTACTGGCCAATAGAGAACAAATACCACTCACTGTACCATTCTGGTATAAAGGACAGTGAAGCAGACTCATCAGAAATACACTAAAAATAGCCAGCTCTGATTGTAATCAGGGATAGACTGTTCATATTAATGTTCTGTTTCACTCTGAAATTTTTCCCTCAGTTTTTCTTATGCCTTTGGACCCTGCTCTTGCCAAAAACTATGGAGTTCCCTATCCTGCCCGGTGATTTGAATTCTAACCACAAGCTTAGCTCTCTCAAGTCATTAGGCAAACCACCAAGACTGCAGTAAGTTGGCACCACTCACTTTCTTCTGTATGTTGATCATTTAGAGTTTTCATTAGGGCATTTGGACCTCTTCGGCAAAAAAAGAGCAGCTTCCATGCCAGCCCGTGGTACATGCAGGTCTCTGGAGCTGGCCAGGCTCAGATGCCAAGAGAGAAGACCTAAATGTGTGCTTTTTAAATGCAGGGTCAGCACTGATAGACTTGCACCCAACACAACCACGGCACATTCATTCGGCGCTGCCATAGCCAGCAACTTGATTTTATTTGCACTGCTCTCCCATTCCTCATTTTGGACCATCTGCCTTGGCTGAAGGCCCAGCTGTTTGAAATGTTCTGTTTTCTCTAAAATGGTTTTCTGGATCACCCACAGAAAGACTTCCAGAATATTCCTGTTCCATTCTTTCTCCCTTCCCCTGCTCTGCTTTAAAAACAAGCTATCATACCATTCCAATTTTATTGCTGCCCATAAATTCTGCTCTAGGAAGCCAGCTGAGGTGTGGGCCTTTGACTGCCTTGGGCCTGCTACTGCCCCCTGCTCTGACCAACAGACCTCCCATGGTGGGGCGAATCTGGTTACTAGAAGGGGCTGCACCAAGTGCTCCTGTGATTTATCTTTACCTTCTGGCATGAGGGATTGGCAGTTAAAATGCTTCAAGGTTCTCACTGCTATTGGTACAGAGTTCCCCATCATACCTGGACAGTGATGAGCCACTAGCTACCCACAGCTTCAGTCACCAAAACTTCCCAATCATCTTTGTCTCCTTGGTACAAGCAGGTGTGTGTGTGTGTGTACACGTGCAGACGCGCATGTGTGTACTTGCACGTGTGGGAGCAGGAGCTCCTCATAGACTCTGCAGGATGTGGGAAGGAAGCTGGGGAAGAGAGTATGGAATATCATTTTTTAGCATCTGTCTCTCAAAACTGCTCTAGTTTTTTTTTTTTTTTTTTTTTTTTTTTTTTTTTTTTTTTTTTTTATAATTTGTTTCCATAGAAGCAAAAGGGGTGTGGGGGGGGGCAGGGAGACTGTAGTCAAATAGAATATTCCTACAGGAGAAGCAAAGAACTTGTGACTTTTCTGTCCCTTTTTCTTATGTCACTCCCCACTCGGTTTGAAATTTCCAGGTAATTTGCCTTTTTGAGATGCAGAGTGGGGTTGAGGAGAGGCAGGCGGGGTGCTGTGCACCGGTAGGTATACACTGAGCTGGGAAGGACACTAAAATTTCTACAAGACTCTGACCTTTGTGTATTCCATTGGAGTATCTCTATTCCTCTCCCACTCCAGTGCATTTTCTTGACTTCAAGACTTCATCTGTCATGAAATTAAAGAATGTGCATAGAATCTCCTCTTAGCAACCACTTGAACACAGCGCCTTATAAAAGCTACTTTCAAAACTATAGCTTGATGTTATGCAAATCCATTTCCTGTAAAAAATGTTTCTAAATAAGCAAGTACACCTTCTAGCATGAATGATTTAAAAATGATTATTTAAGCAAAATGTAATATGTTTTACAGTCTTTGAAATGGAAAAAGCAAAGCACTATAGGGGTTTAAGATACACAGGTGTACATATTTATAAAACTCGTGTTCATTTCACTGTGTATAAATTTTACATTAAAAATAATGATAAACAAATATCAAACTCTAGGTAAAGATCTGCATGCAGAAGTAGTCAGGGGTGAGGTGCATTGATGTCTGCAACTTACTTTGAAATACTTCAAAAATAGGATGGATAGATATGTGATACAGCAAATATAGTAAAATAGCTCATTGTAAAATTAAGGTAGTGGGTATATGGGCGATCACTGTACAATTTCTTCAACTTTTCTGTATGTCAATAAGTTTTCATAATAAAGTGCAGGTGTGGCGTTAGGGTGGCACAACACTTAGAATTAGGAGATTTGGATCCAACTCCCAGTGTGGTATGAATGTGCCATAAAATGTGGTCAAGACCTTAACTACGATGAACCTCAGTTTCCCCATCTACAAAATGAGAATCTCAGATGTGGTTTTTTTTGTGCCTAATAACCTATTATTTTATGAAACAAGCACGGATTGAATGGTCAGAAGCCTTCAATTCATAGGTATCTTGGGCTCTCATTTATTGAATTTATGTTGTCCAAAGGAAACACTGAAAATCCTATTATCCAACATTTTACCAATTGGAAAGCTCTACTGTGCCTTTCTGATCATCTCATCTCTCCCAGTGCAAACTTCTCATCGGCTGCCAAGTGCAGATGCCAAAAACACGGTGGGTGGGAATAACCTCTCCAAAACTGGGGATAGGAAAGATTGGTCTGGATAATTTGAGAGAAAACAATTAGACCGCTGGCCCATGGTGCGCTACCTAAACTATTTTGATGTGATTGTAGCTCATTGCCCTTTCAGAGCCCATAGGCCTGGAGTCTAACATCCAGGCAGAGCAGGCAGCCCCCTACAGGGTGTATTTGGGGCGGGCCGTCTGAAGGTGGTCTTCCTCCACACTCCCGTTTGTAACCCCCAAACCTCATCCTGTATTCCCAGGTCAAAATAGCTGTCATTATGAGTTAATAATATGAATGAAGGTTGGGTTTCTTATTAAAAATACAATTGCTCCTAGAGTGGGTAACACATTAAACTACAGTAGCCAGTCATACCGTATTATTAATGACTATCTCAGCCCATTTGAGCTGCTACAGCAGAACAACATAGACTGGGTGGCCTATAAACAACAGAAATTTATTTCTCACAATTCTGAAATCTGGGAAGTCCAAGATCAAGGCACTGGTATATTCAATGTCTAGTGAGACCTGCTTCCTGGTTCATAGATGGTCATCTTTTCCCAGTTTCCTCACAGTATGGAAGTGATAAGGGAGCTCTCTGGGGTCTCTTTTAGAAGAGCACTAATCTCATTCCTGAGGGCTCCATCCTCATGACCTAGTCACCTCCCAAAGGCCCTACCACTGAATACCATCACATTAGACATCACGATTTAACATATGAATTTTGGGGCCATACAAACATTCATTCATAGCAATAACCTTAAAATCCTTTCCAGATATTACTTAATAGTGGAAAGAGAGCAAGTGCTATTATGAGAGTTTTCCCACCTCCTGCACTACTCTTGTAACCTCAGACCACAGCCAGAACTTGCCTTGCAGCCTGAAATGGAACCAATATACCAGGCATCCTTAATAAGCCCACCTGGAAGGCATTTCACTTATCTTTGATTTTATTCCCTTCTTCCTTAATTCATTCAACCACCTGAAGGTTATTAAACATCTCTAACTTACAAGGAACTACGCTAGCTTCAGAAGATACAGTGGGGAACAAGACAAATACGGCCCTTGCCATTGAGGAAATGACATTCGCACATGGTGACCTGGAACCTACCTGGTTTCAGCACTGAAAATCTCATGTCCTGGGAACCCCTCAGTCCTGGGCAGATCAAGACGGTTGGTCACCTTACTCTTCTGTATCAACTATACTATGAGTTATAATGCAATTATGACTGAGGGTTGCAAAGGTGCTCTGAGTGTCTATTCCTTAACCTGTGGAGTCCTAGAAAGCTCCTCGGAGCTGTGGGCATGTGAGCTACGATGTAAAGAATGAGACTCTGAGAGAATTCCAGGTAAAGAAAAGTCAACCTCAAAAGCTTGAGGTCAAAAGGAGTGTGGCACGTTAAGAAACATGGGGTGACTTTATGCCTTCGTTTGTCCGGGCCTGCCCTGGTTATAGCCTGTTGCCCCAGCCTAATTCTAAACAATGCCCCCTGTTCACTTTCACAAGTGTCTTGGTTTGGAAAATGACTACAGGTTCACCCCAGAGAAATTGCAAGACGTCCACATGACCAGAACAAAGAGATTGAGGGGAGCAAATAAGGCTGCTGAGCTGGCAGAAAACCAATTGTTCAGAGTCTCAGGGGAGACCTGAAAGGTTTGGGACACGACTGTAAGAAATATGAGAACAGTGTGAAGAGTCATACACAGAGAAGTAGCAATGATCACGAGTGAATGTGAATTTTATTTTATTTTATTTTTTTAAAGATTTTTATTTATTTATTTGACAGAGATAGAGAGACAGCCAGCAAGAGAGGGAACACAAGCAGGGGGAGTGGGAGAGGAAGAAGCAGGCTCATAGCGGAAGAGCCTGATGTGGGGCTCGATCCCACAACGCTGGGATCACGCCCTGAGCCGAAGGCAGACGCTCAACCGCTGTGCCACCCAGGCGCCCCTGAATGTGAATTTTAAACCGAGCAAATGCAAGAGTGGATGCGAGAGATCCATTCGGCAGAGCTTCTGCTGTGATCCAGGCCCAGGATGACGGTGGCCTGGATGAAGGTGGAAGCATCAAAAAGGGAGCTAAGTAGATAATTCACAAAGATATTTAGAAGGACTAACTGATAGAATTCAGCCTGAAGGCCATAAGGTCCAGGCAGTGGGCCAGCTACGATTGGCCACTCAGGGTGGACAGGTGGGAAGACAGGTAAGGGGATTAGCTTCTGCAAAGAGAACACTAGACACAGAAGAGCCAGAAGGGTTTAAAGACCATATAAATGAATTACCAGTTGGTCTGAATGCACACACCAGTACAAAGTTCTGCCAACTGTTTCTATAAAGGGCCGATAGTAAAGACGAGGCTTTGTAGGCCATACACTATCTATAGCAACTTGTCTTCTCCATCATTTTAATGAATAAGCAACCACAGACAATGTGTAAACTTATGGGTGTGGCTGAATGCCAAGGAAACTTTATTTACGGACACTGAAATTTGAATTTCATGTAATTTTCACATGTCACAAAATATTTTTCTTTTGATTTTTTTTTTTCAACCCTTTTAAGACATAAAATCATTCTGGGCGCCTGGGTAGTGCAGTCGTTAAGCGTCTGCCTTTGGCTCAGGGCGTGATCCCGGCATTCCGGGATCGAGTCCCATATCGGGCTCCTCTGCTGGGAGCCTGCTTCTTCCTCTCCCACTCCCCCTGCTTGTGTTGCCTCTCTCGCTGGCTGTCTCTCTGTCACATAAATAAATAAAATCTTAAAAAAAAAAAAAAGACATAAAATCGTTCTTACTTGCAGGCTCTATAAAAACAGGCAGTGCCTAAATTTGGCTTTGGATTGTGGTTGACTAAACCCTGGCCCAATATCTCCATTTCCCTAACATGGAATATAGCATTGCTTCCCTCCTTTCTCCTTGTCTAGAACAAGGAAGACATTTACAGTCCCATCATGCCTAATCTCTAATTCATCTTTTTAAAAAGGCTTTGATTTTTTCTTAATGTTTTCTCTTTCTTCAGTCTTTTTTGGGGGACTTCCTTCTCTCTCTGCTTTCCCCACTAAAGCCTCCTTTTTTTATTGGGCAAATTTGTTTTCTTACTAATAAATTTTGCTTTTACTACCAGAAGCATGACCGGGTTTACATTTTGTGAGGATGCTGAGATTGCTCCTGTTTTTGTGTATCATTTGCCTTTTCATACTCATAGACAGCCTCAGACCTTCCTAAATGAAGGATTGATGCCTACACAGCATGACCTACGCCTGGCAATCTATTAGCAATTAACAGCCGGTACAAATACACAACCCAAGATCCAGAGGCTGCCAGCTTCATGGGAGGTAGGGACCACCTCACATTGTTAATGATACACATAGCATTTTTTTTTTATTATTGACGAATAATTGACATACACTATTGTATTAGTTTCAGGTGTACAACCTCGTGATTCAATATTTATATACATTACGGATGGTGGCCACGATAAGTCTAATTACCATCTGTCACTATACAAAGTCATTCCTTGCAGGCAGCTGGGCCAGGCCCGCGCTGCCCCCGCCCACCAGTGCGTCTGCAGCACCGATTTACTATCTCAGTGCCTGTCCAGTGGCATCTGAAACTCTGCACTAGTCGTAAATACTGTTTGTTTAAAGAGAAATACTGTGCTATATGCATGGTAACTTCTAAAACTCGACTAAGACACATCTTGAGAAGGACAGTGACTGTCATTCCTGTTTGTTTCATCATAGAGCAGTTAGACCCAGGCTGGAAGTCCTCTCTCAATAAAGTGCACCTCACCAAAAATGTGTGTGTGCAGAACAGGCTGGTGCCCAGCAGCGCCCTCACTCCTGTCCGGTGCATCTCTGTACGGGACTACACCTCCGATCAAGGCCAACATCTGCCCAAACGCACAGCTTACTAAGTGAAAGAAAATTTGACTCAGCAAGAAGAACTGGAATAGTATCAATAGAACCTTTTTTTTTTTTTCCTCCCAGAGCTAGACTAGGTGTAACTTACGACAACTTGGCCAAGATTTGAGAGGCAAGCAAAATATTGATGCTATGAATGTAACGGAGTAGGAGGCAAAGGAGGGACATTCACGCAATGGTCAAGCCAGTTTCGATGCAGCCTGTCATAGGGTAGGGATGTCCCCGCCCTTTCCGTCTTTCACGTCAAAATAACAGTCACCCTTCCTCTAGAATACAATCTTTTATCTGGGAGGCAGCAGAAGCGGTGTGGGGCGCTGAGAGGGCATGTGGGCATAGCGATCATCAAGCAGGACGCTTCCCCCCGCCTTTCCACCACAGGCAACACCTGTGAGGATAACCAGCCACTGAGGTCCTATCCAACAATCTAGAACTTCTGGGATCTTGACTATCTGAAAACTAGTGCTTTGATGTGCCGCCATGTTTCCTCATAGACCCATCTCTGCAATTGGCTTCTTTGCAACATTGCAGGACCAATTGGAGAGTATTTAAATCCACAAGTCTCAATGGGATTAAAATAAGTCTTGGCAAAGACTGAGGCATGAAGATTTAAAAGACAGCAAGCGCACTTCCTGCCACAGGAGTGTGTCTGGAGAGGTACTGGTGCCCGGGTGGGGATGCACGCCTCCTGGGTGGTGCATTCCGGGCAGTTCTGCATTTGGTTCACTGCCGTTGTCACAGGTCAGCCTTGCCAGATAAAAGGGCTGCCCTTCTTTGGTGCGCCCTTCACTGGCCGGTGGAAATGGACCGCGTTCACAAACTGCTAATTCCAAAGCCTTCAGGGGATGGAGCCAGGGGAAGAAAAAAAAGTACAGTTTAAAGCATGCTCTGAATTTGCTAATAGGCATGCACGGTCCTTTCGGAACCAAAATAGAATTTTTGATGAAGTACCTTGTGGCAAATTTGAAATATTAGCCCGGGGGCCCCAACAAGACATAATTCACTCCACTGGTGAGAACAAATCTCATTTCCACAGCCATTCCTCTAAACTCATTACTGACCCGAGGGAAAACGCTAGCCTGGAGCAAGTTTTAATAAAGACACTGGTGGAGTCGTTGCTATAGAACTAAATGCAATAATGAGCAACAAGCCACTGGCGGCAATGGACCCCTGGACCTGGAGAGACCCCAGAAGGCAGCTCTGAAGCAGCTGAAAACTCCATCCAGAGCAGAACACGACATCTCAAAAAGATTTCCTTACTTTAGGTGATAATTTGTCATAGAAGATTCACTCTGGCTTAAATGGTCTGATTGTCTGCTTGCCTTCAAATGAAAAATTGCTGAGAATAATTGATTTCAAATTAATTTTGATTTAAAATATAAAAAAAGAACCAGGCAGTTGCAGTCGGGGAATTAAAAATAATAATAACTTTGGGGACAGAAAGACCTAGATTCACATTTAAATCCAGGACAAATTTTATTCCCTCCTCTGGACTCAATCTCTGCCACTAAAGTATGGGTTTAGCCAAACATTAAGTTATCTGTGGGCAGAGTCCATGTCTTTACTCACTGCTTGCTGGTACATTCCTGCAGGCCTTGTCATGCAACATGCTCAATAAACATACATTAAACGATTCTGCTTTCAACGACCGTTACAGAAGTTAGGAGAGCTCAGATTTCTACCACTTTTGGCACCTGGCTTGGCACAAGGTGGTTCCACAACAAATTCAGAACAATTCACTGCTGCTGTGAGACCGCTGGTGGAAAGGCCACGAGAACCGCTTCTAATGAGAAACCCAACCAAACTGAAGAAGTCTGCCAGCCACTACGGTGCTGGCAGGAAGGGGCCAGGTGCGGGGAGGTCTAGGCAGCGTAACGCTGTAGAACATGGGCGGGAAAGGGGAGGCAGGACACCTTGCAAATGCAAGGGGGTATTTTAAAAGGACCAGAGCCGGTAATGACAATTAAGGAGCCAAGCTTGCTAATCAATCCTCAACTTTAACAAGCAGAGTGGAAGGTCTCTCTGGGTTGCCAGAGTATGTCTATGTCTAGGCAGGTATAGTCAAAGAGAAAATCAAAGCAGGTGTCTAGAGAATCCACTTTATCAGCTCTTAGGAAAGAGGCGCGCAGTGCCTGGAGAGGCAACCTACCTTACCTCTCCTTCCGTCTCACCACATCCTAACACATGCACTCTTTTTGGTCCGGCCAATCTGTCCCCAACCATATGATGACTTCCCATTCTCTTGGGCCTGCTCTGCAAGCTCGTCTTTGCCAAGCAAATTTCTATAGAAAGAATCGATACAACTCTCCCATCATTATGAGGGGCTGGGGAAAGAGAACGGAGGAGATGAGCACATTCTAGCACAATGGGACCACTCTGCATCTCCTCTCAATCTTTACCACAGCCTTTCATTTGTTTCTATTATGTAAGCACTTTTCCCTTATTGTTTATAATGCATATATTTTGTTTCCTCAAACAAAACATTCATTCTCCAAAGCAGGAACCGTGGGCTGGTTATTCACCCTGTATGACCCAAAGAAGACCTATCAAATAAAGGGTGACAGGATGTCAGCAGGTACATGCTTCACATGGTATAGACGGGAGCAAATGGTCTTTCGCAATCCTCAGTAACTTTCTGCAAACATTTATAGTAACTATGATATGCAAGGTAATCTGAAGGAATATCAACAACATTGCACAAACATACACGTAAGCAGGTAACATTCAACACACACACACACACACACACACACACACACACACACACACACACATTATGAGGGGTATCTCCACTTAGCCAGTCTCAGATATGGGATTTCTAAGCAGGCTCTGGTTCAAATTCTGGCTACAAGCAACTCTTGAGAGCCAGGGCCGCCCACGCCAGAAAAGCATGGGAAAGAGCCTAGAGCTCAGCACTAGGATCTTGGCTGAGCCACTGTGGCCACTAATGCTGATTCTCTGGGCTACGTGCCTCTCCAGTTGATAGCTCCAACCCATCCCCTTCTGCCCTGTCCTTCCTGCTCAGTGAGTCTTTCATTTTGGCCCCTCAACTCGGCCAACTCCCACCAACAGGCACATCCCTGCAATACAACCCATCCACCCTCCTTTAACATCACACAACTTGAAGTCAGCACATTAAATTTTCCAACATGGCCTCCTCTTTCAAAAGGAAGAAAAGACAGAATCATTATTAGTGCTTTAATAAAAAACTGATCGTCCTTCCCTGAGAAAAGGGAGAGTGAAAGCAATCTCTCTGCTTTCTGACTGCTGGGATGGTAATGTAGGTGAGCCAGGGCACAGGGACAGCTGAGAGTCTGCTGTTACAAAGAGCAAAATGGAGAGTCCAGGGAGTTCTACTCATAACTGCAGAATTACCAATCGATCACTTCCCATTTCATAGTAACTGTGAAATACTTCCAACAGTGGACGCCAGATAAGCTATCCATACCAATAAGTAAACATTTCCAGGCATCAGAATTGGCAGAAAACAGAGGAAGTAACAAAAGAATGAAACCATATATACACATAAGAGGGAGGGAGACTTCCGGGGCAGACGGCTGCCCGCACTGAGCACATGGATAAGTGATTATCACAAAGCGGAAAGAAGCAAGTCTTGTGCATATGTTATAGCTAAAGTCGAAGCAGGGGTGCAGATGATAGAGCAGGACAGACAATTAGGGAATTAATTAATTAAGGCTCTGTTTATACTTCTATTGTCAGTGCTAATTATTTGTTGGTTTGAAGTAAGCTCCCCTGTCTTCATTAGTGGCTGTCAGTCAATGATAACATACTTGGATTTCAACAAGTATCGGTTGTTTCCAAGGACTGTATTTACAGCATCAGTTTATATTTTCACATGATGACAGTAATAACCAAAGAACCCATACTCGATGGAGCTAAAAATGCTTTGTGTTTTTTTTCTCCCAACAAGAGGTATGTTACTATTACTATTACTATGTTATTACTCTTACTTCCTTTAGACTTTAGTCTCTGTCTCCTCTTTAGTGTATCAAGGTAGCAGTTTTCCTTCAACTTTGAAGGGAAAAAAATGATTAGGTTCTTTGGAAGAGGATGAGTTAGCAAAAGTTCCCTCCACGAAGCATTTATAGACCACTGAATCCAGTTTACAAATGATTCCACTCCTGTATCCCTTCTCTGCCCCCTCTCAGGCATTCTTAATGTAAGCAAGCATGTCTAGGACACCTGGTTTAGAAAACTGTAGACAGCTTTTCAATGAGGAATTGGCGACAGGTTTGACTTGCTCATGCCTGTGATCATTAATTTCTACCTTTCAAAAAAAGAGTAGCTGCTATTCTTTTTGGTGATTTCTGACGGCTGCGCTCAGACTTAGAGTGAGACCCCAGCCTGTGTTCTAACTTCTGCAATCCTGTATGAGTCCTCAGGGGCTAGGTGATAGGGGCAGCACTTGGGGGAAGACACTGGAAGGAGACAAATGAAGGTCTTTATCACCACTGGTTTAGGAATACACCTGGAGAGAGAAACGGGGTTTCTAAAAAAGGAAAGAAAGAAGGATGCTAGATTCAGGAGTTTTTAATCACTGAGAGCAAGGGTTTGTGTAAACGGGAGGGGAAAATGGAAGAGAGGAGACTACAGGAGACCAAAAAATGTAGTCATGACAAATTTGACATGATTTCACTCTGGGATGTTATTTTGGAGACATTTATGACTTTTTAACCAATAACTAAGGAGTATCTAATCAAACCTATTCTCCTTTAAAAGCTAGACCTGAAGACATTGACTTTTTATTTCTTTTCAAGAAACTACTTTGTTGCCTTAAATGGAAAGTTCCCTGTGGTACGTCTTATTTTAGAATCTCTAACTTTACTTTCCCTTTTTCCTATTTTTTAAAAATTAGAATCGTTGGCTTATTTGTGATTTTGTTATTTCTGGGCACATTTAGAGTGGCCGTTCCTGTCAGATGCTAAAGGTGGTGATTCCAAAGGCAAAGGAATGGAGTCACATGTGCGTATAACCCTTAGTAGTGCAGAAAGACACACTTCTGAAAGAGAGGCAAGGGGGCGGGGGTGGAGGACAAAATCTGAGCGTAGAAATAGATACAATGACAAGAAGACTAGAGTTGCCATCTGCTGGAGGATGGCAAGAATGACATTTGACACTCACTATTTGCAAGAGCAAAGCTAAACTCATCAGTCAAAATAATACATCTCCACGTACTGTGTACTACCAGTTAAAGGATAAAAAACTGGGAAGGGGTGTTATTATTTCAGCATGCAGCTTTTGGATAACACAGAAAATATATGGGGGAGGTAAAACAATGGCATCCTCTTTCCCTAACTTGCACCCTGCATACTCTTCAAAGAGATGATAAAAACTGCTTTATACCCTTTCAAATGCCAGCGTGTTCCCTCAACATGTATTTCTCACTTTCACCACTGCGACTTTGAAACTGAAATTGATGATGGGGCTTCTTCTATAAGTATGCCTAGTCATTGCTCACAGATTTTCTTTCGGCTTATGTAACATGGGCAAGTACATGAGGCTCACTGAGGTTTGATATAGAAAGCACTGGGCTCAGGGTCAGGAAAGCCAGGTGAATAATCTCAGTTTGCTTGCCAGCTCCTAATGTAACCATAAGCCAATCACTTTGTTACTCTGGGCCTCTGTATTTTAAGTTTTAAAATTATAAATGACATGGAGGAGGGGCTGCAGAGTTTAAATGATCTCTAAGGTCCTTTTTAGCTCTCAAATTCTGTGAATCTATAAGCATTCCGAACTCATGTAGCACTTATAACGTGAATACTCAAGCTAAATTCTCATCATTGGCTTCTACTGAATGCAGCAAAACAATATCTAATGGCTTGATTAATCAGCCACAACCATCTCCTTTGCCAATGAAGGGAAAACATGTTTTCCCCCTTCTCATACTGTAGAGAAAGCCAGTTATTTAAACCTGATTTCTCTGATGTTGTTCCTATGGCAGCAACTACCATCCCAAAGTTCCCTGATGAGGAAAACAAAACAAAACAAAACAAAACAAAACAACAGCTTTAAGAATCACAGAGTTATAACAGCAAGCAACCTTGAAGATTAGAAGTGGAAACTAAGGTTAAGACACTCATCCACACTCAAATAACTTGTTTGGGGCAAAAATGGACTAGATCATTTAATCGGCAAATTCCTCCTTACCTGAAGCAAACCCATCTTTCTTTCTGTAGCTCTAAACCCTGCGTGCCTACAGCATCCAAGTCAGGGGTCCCTTCTTTTCTAATCAATTTTTGTCTAGCCCAGAGTGATACCTTCCTCCTCTGAAAACACTAATGTTTAATATCGGAACCCTCACTTTGCAATTAACACAGACAGCCTATCATTCATTTATTCACTCAACAAATATTTAATAAACACCGTTTTGATTCCTTGTATTCCTATAGGTGGAACCAAACAGTTAAGACACTTGTTCTCATGTAGGTTATATTTTAATGGGAGAGGAAGGGAAACATAAACTGAAAAATGTCCAGTAGTAGCAAGTGCCATGGCAGAACATTAAAACAGGGTGGCAAGAAGAAGATGGCTACTCCTAAAATGGAACAGATTGGCGAATGGGGGGGGGGGGCATCAAAAGTAGAAGTGAGGCTGGAAAACAATCAACAAGTGGGGTAGTGACGAAAGATGAGGTAAGGAAGGAAGGCGAAATGATTTGGGCCTCATGGTCATGCTAAGAAATGTGCCTTTCTTTCAAGCCTTCTGAGAAATTAAGCAAAGAATTTAGTTCTCTTTTCAAGGAATCAGTCTTCCAGATCTCCAAAGGTTAACATCATACTTTTTTGTCCTTAAATTTCTCTCAACTCCTACACCGCCCAAACTTTTGTATATAGAAGACTTTTTAATAAATAGCTGCTGATTAGCTGACTGAGTAGTGCCTGACACCTTTAAGTGAGTCAAGATTTTAAGGAGGGGCTTCACCCCAGGGCAGTCATAGGTCATAATGACCGCTGCCTTCAACCTAAAATCCACACGAAGACTGAGGGAATGAGCTCAGCGTGGAGGCAGCATGCCCTCCAGCCTATGACTCTCAGCTGAGATGTGGGACAGTGCCTCATGCCTAGCGGCAACTCTTAACAAACAAAAGGAGCAAAGTGAATCTCCTAACTTTGGAGAGAGGTTCTCATGGCCTTTGTACTCAGGTGTCACACAGATATAATGGAAACTTTGGAACAGGTGAATCTGTAACAATGCATGGCGTTCCTGCTCAAAAGAGTATAACAGCCTGAAGAACGGCCAGAATTAATTCAGAGAGGTTATTCTGTATTTCTCCTTAGTGCCCGTTCCATTTTTACATGTTTTTCTTTTGACTGGAGAGCAATCTTTAATTGCAGCTGTAAGAGAAGCAAGTATAATGAAGAAGTTGTTAAACATTATGAAAACTATAATGTTTCCAATGTTAGCTGAGAGTAACCTGACTTATTTTTCACCCTGAGTTTTAGAAAAGGCAAATTCCATGTAATTAGCAAAGAATTGGATGTGTGTATCATCTTCTTTCTTCTGCCTGGCTCCTTTTGGTCTAAAGAGGTACCCTAAGCTCCTATGGGAGGAGCCTGCACCTTCCTGGAAACCCAGGTAGATGCCAGCACCTTTTTAATCTTACATAATATCTGGGGTGCTCAGTGATACACATGGATTTACTAATAGCAAAAAGGAAGGAAGGAAGGAAGGAAGGAAGGAAGGAAGGAAGGAAGGAAGGAAGGAAGAGAAAGATCCGGGGGGAAAAACAGGATAAGAGTATAGAGAGAAAGAGAAGAGGAGCCAGCAAGGTATGGAGAAAGTAAAGAGAGACGGTCAATGATGAGAGAACACCAACGCTATATGGAAGCAGAGATCAAAACCTACCAAGCATCTAGAACAGTGCCTGGAACACAACAGATGCTGTAGAGATAGCTGATAGACAGACAGGAGTTGGATGGGAGGGGGGAGGGACAGGACGGTGGAGGGAGGGAGAGAGGAGGAGGGAGGGACAGAAGGAAGAACGTGGGAAGAGAAAAGAGGAGTTGAATCTGAGAGATAGCAGGCAAGCAAGAAGGAAGGAGAGATCAGAGGAAAAGCTGGAAATGAAGAGGAAGAAAGGAAGGAGATTATTTTCAAATTTGGATCAGAATCACCCAGGGGAATCTGCCTCATGCAGATTCCCAGGTCTGTTCCCAGCCGTGTTAAATCAAAAGCTGCGGGTGGGGGTGGGTTGTAGCCTAGGAATCTAACAAAAGTCAAAACCAGAAGCTTTCCCCACATGATGTTGCTGTGCAGTCAGATTTGAGAACCCGTGAGCTACATGCAAAGGAGAAGAAAGGAAAGATGGGACTAGTGGGCAGTAACAGGGCTGATGCCTGCACTGAGCCTGGAGGCGGCAGCTGTGGTGCTGCCCCAGGGCTCCTATTTTTCTTCAAGAAGATGGCTCATCTTCAAGAACGAGAGCTCTTCCGTCAGAAGCCGTCCGCAATTTTGCCTGTTCCCAAACTACATGCCTTTCAGCGGCATCAGGAATGGCAGGTGGCAGACTGTAGGGAACTACGTTGGAAGGCAGCGCTCTCCTTTGTCTGTGGCTCCGGCGCGAGGCAGGGAAATAGACTTGGCTCGCCCGCACTCCCTTGGATTGCGAGGCGGCCCAGGCTGGTTTTGGAGTTTGGCCCCCGATTGGCACCGAGTGGTAAGAGAATCTCTCCCACATGCTGAGGAACTAGCAAAAGTGACTCGGTTTCCGAAAACCGACAAGGCGGCGCTGGCACCCATCTAGCCTGACACGCGTTTCCCATCGCCATGGCAACACAGGCAGCGCCGGGCGCAGCCGGGGGAAGCGCGTGTGCGCCTGGGCCAGGCGGGCGCGTGGGGCCACCCGAGCTGCGGGAGCCTGGGGGCGGCAGCCAGCCCTGCCGGGAGCGCAGCCGCCCAGGCAAGGGAACAGTTGCCTCTCGGGATTAAGTCTCCGTGGGCCCAAATTGTGTGTTACTATGACAATGGTAAATAGGTTCACTGGCTTTCAGGGAAGTGGCGACGTGCTGAGTGTGAGCTGCAGAAGGCACAGTCTCTCTCCAGTTTCAGAACACACGTACCCATTCATGGGTCTGCTTTTACACCGCATAAAATGAGGGGCTTAGGGAAGCCACTGCATTGCTTAGTTTTTGTCACTGAGCATTTTACTGACAATGACCTATACTGAGTTTCATTTAGTGGCTCTAAAAAAAAAAAAAAAAACCTGGTGGTAGAAAGAAGAGAATGAAGCATGCTTATCAGATGGTAATTAATTTGATCTCTAGAAAGAAAGAAAAAAAAATAAATGAGCTAAGTGTTCTGATGAAGTACTTCTGTGAAATTCTGCACACACCAAGACTGTCTTGAATATCATCTTTAAAAATACAACCATATATAAAATCATGTTTTGTTCTGTTGTTGCTTCCTGAGCAAGAGGAATATCCACTGTTCTCTGAAGCTTATTACACCTTTTAAAAAATAAAATACAGAGCACCTTCAGAAAGGCTATAGCTTTTCCTAGAGTATAGATTACATACCATGCCAGAGACAGCCTTGAAAAACATGTTAGCAGAAATAAAGTATCGATTAAATACAGTCACAGTAAACACTGAACTTACATTAATATTTCCCACCACTGGTAATTTAGCATTTTATTATCCGTCAGAACCTGTGAGTATAGACGCATTCATAAAAACTAAACCTTGCCACAATTAACAGAATTTAGAATATATAGCCTTTTTTATATATTAGAAAAGACATATATTTACAGCCCACTCTTCTATGCTTTAAAAAAGATATACTCTGGGGCGCTTGGGTGGCGCAGTCCTTAAGCGTCTGCCTTCGGCTCAGGGCGTGATCCCAGCGTTCTGGGATGGAGCCCCTCATCAGGCTCCTCCGCTAGGAGCCTGCTTCTTCCTCTCCCACTCCCCCTGCTTGTGCTCCCTCTCTCGCTGGCTGTTTCTCTCTCTCTCTGTCAAATACATAAATAAAATCTTTAAAAAAAATAAATAAAATAAATAAAAAAGATATACTCCACAATTATTCTTCGCTATAGTTGCATACAATTTATGAATTCATTATATGTCACAAATTATTTTAAAAAATGCCATTCAATAAAGAAATGACACACATAAGACAAATCACTGGTTGGTTCTAACACACTTCTGTCATATGAGTTCTATGTGCACTTTCCCCAGCATCTGTACTTTGTCCAGTGAATACTCCCCTGAGAGAATGTCTGTTCCCACCAGTCAGTCTTGGTCCAGGACCTCATCACCTCCAGTCCTGCTTGAAAAACCATCATGATATGTTTTCCATAGTGCCATCTTTTCCCAACCCCATGTGAAAACACAAAACCCTCTCAAAGTCAAGTTTCCTTGTTTCTTCAGGAGGCCTTTCCATTTTACTCTAACCATGGTAAATATCTACTTGGTAGGTTATCAAGTTTTTCCATGTTATTTCAGTCTATGGACTTTTCTTATATTCTTTTTAGTCATTTTTATATGTGAGCATGTCACACTTATCTTTATACCTGCCACAGTGTCTAATACATAAAACAAATAAATACTTGAGTGAGTGAATGAACAATGGCTGATGTTGGCATACTCTGGTGGCCACAGCTGCCTAGGGGAATTCTGGGAGTTATTCTCCCCCCTCTGTCCCCTTGTAGATATCACCTCCCTAATAAAATGAAATATGGAGACATGGTTTGGATCCTGATTCAAACATAACTTCAAAACAAGAAAAAGAAAAAGAAAACAAACTCGAGGGATAATGGGAGACATCTGAATATCGACTGTACACTAGATAATATTAAGGAATTGTCAGTAATTTGCTAAAGTATGATAATGATATTGTGTTTATGTAAATAATACAGTATTTTTTACAGAGCACTGGTGGTTGCCAGAGGATAGGGGGTTGGGAGAGGATGGGCTAAATAGGTTGAAGGGGATTAAGAGTTACAGACTTTAGTTATAAAATAAATAAGTCACAGGGATGCAAAGTACAGCATAGGGAATAGAGTCAATAATATTGTAATAACTCTGCATGGTCACAGATGGTACACTTTATCATAGTGAACACTGCATAATGTGTGGAGTTGTCGAATCACTATGTTATACACCTGAAACTAATATAACATTGTATGTCCACTATACTTCAACAAAAAATTTTAGAGATATACACTAAATATTTAGGAGTAAAATGTTACGAGATCTATAATTTACTTTGAAATGTAAAATATTAATGATACAAAAGTTGCAAGGTTTTAATAACTAAGTTTAATATTAATAATTAAGTCTAAGCTTCATCAAGTAAATTCTTCATCACCTCTCTTCATACCACAGTTGATAAAGGATAAAATAATAATAAAGAAAAAAAGTAAGAACTATACCTCCACATGGCAATCACCTGGGAGTGATTTCAAATATTCTCTCTACTCCTTAGTTAACCATGCTGGAGACAAGTGGCTGCCTGCATCATAATTCAGAAAAGGTAAACCCTGGTTCAATCCTAGAGGTAGGTACAAGGGCTGCTGGACCCAAACGAGAAAAACAACTAGGAAAACAAAGCTTTCTTCGAATACAGATCCCCACTTTGCTGGAAAATGTAGCTACTTGGCCAAAGAGAAAGGAAATGACAAAGCTAAATGTAGGTCTACTATTTTAGTAGACCTACGAAAATGGCAATAATAATGAAAATACCCCACAGCTGTAGAATGCAACATGAAAACCTACTGTATGTGTATCAGCTCATGTTTATTTTTTTTAAAGTTGTTCTATAAAGCAAGAACATTTCATAGATATAGATCCCATTTTATAGATGAAGAAAGTTAGGTCTTGATAGTTAACTTCACACTTATCCTTAAGTTGTTTGAAATTACTAAATGGGTGAAAAGTAATTCCCAAGATTAAGGCAGTAGCTGAATCTCAGAATCGGAGCAGAACTATTCCCTGACATTCTGATTATTACTTTATAACACGCAATTCTCCCTTATCTGCTCCCAAAATAGTTGGGTGGAAAACCTTGCCTCATTTCCTACCAGCAGGCTACAGGAAGAGACTCTCCTTTGTGCAGAAGAGCTCCAGTTTATGAGTTGTTACTGTCTTCATACAGAACATCAAATATTTCTGGAGAGCTTTTGAATGTGTCTCATTTTAACCCTCCTGACATCACTGCAGTGAGGTGGGTGGTAAATGCCATTTAGTTTACTTTATACATCAAGAATTCTTATGACAGCTGGAATGGTGTTCTATGTGGCAATGGCATCAGAGTAGAAAGAATTCTGGAACCGGAGACCCAGATACAGTCTTACTATATCCACATCACCAAAGTTATACAGTATTGCTTTTCTTTTTCAGCTCTCAGGGATTCTGAAAGAGCAAAACCATCAAAGTAAACAGTACTTTCCCTTCCACAGTGGTTGAATAATAACCTAAGTGGTAGGGACACTCGGATTTCAGAAAGATTTCTGAAGCCTTTG
Source organism: Ursus maritimus (assembly GCF_017311325.1). Taxonomy (NCBI): domain Eukaryota; kingdom Metazoa; phylum Chordata; class Mammalia; order Carnivora; family Ursidae; genus Ursus; species Ursus maritimus. Next base: position 42,626,279 of record NW_024426774.1, read on the forward strand.
CAATGTTCGCAAATGTAAGAGAGAGGTACTATACACCACATTATGTAATGAAACCAACTTTGTTTAGGTTTGAAGAGATGTGGCCAGTTAGGCAACATGCCAATTTCATTTTGTCAAACAACTATTTAGTTTTGTACAACAAAAATACTGGTTGGTATCCATCAGCCCTTGTTAGGCAATCATTGAAAGGAAGTAGCTGATTCCATTAAACAATATTCTGAATTTATAGACATATTGAAATCAAATAGATGGATTTAAGTCCTTTTAGAGAACTATTTATTTTTAAAATGAGTACTTATAGATTATTACTATCTGAACATAGTTAACCTATGCATATGGATGGCCAAGGGAACTCAAGGTGACCATTTGAGTAGAGAGGGCTGCAACCAAGCCAGGCTACCATCTGTGACAGTTTGATAAAGGATGGGATTCTCCCTATCCAAATGCCTAGCTTCACAAGAAAGGTCCAATCTGATTTTTTATACTGTTTTTATATTTACTGTGTTTCATTATATAAGGCATTAGCAAATTTACATTACAGGTAGAAAACAATCCAAGCTCTCAGCACTGTTACAGTGAGCGTCCCCTTCCACTCTCCCGCCCCTGTTGGGTACTTCAGAATGTCAAAATCGAAAGAGATCTTAGAAATCCTCCCATCCAACTTCCATTCTCTATATAAAGAAGGAAGGTATCCAAAACAATCACAGAGCTAGTAAGTGGCAAAATCAGAATTTAAACATGGATATCCCAACTCTATGTTCAGGTTACTCCACTACACCAGAAATATGATCGGGATTTTGCTCTTGAGAAACTTCAACCTAGCAGATATAAGGGGTGGAGGGAGGAGGAGAGAGGAAGTTCAGAAGCAACTAGAGAGCAATTTAAGACAGTATTTAACAAAACAATTTTTAGAGGAGTAAGCATTCAAAGAAGGGATGGATTAATATGGACTTCTGGGAGTATGATTCCCCACTAGGAAACAGACTCTCTGAAGAATGGAATACTACCTCAAATATTTTGTATGCCCTAGCACTTAGTATAAGTAATGAAACAGAGTAAGTATCCACTATATGGTTTTTGAACAGATGGGTGACTATATGGATTGTGGATGGGTAAGCGAACAGTCTAGAGAATGAAAGCCCTTGTAAAGGAAGTGGAATGTACTAGGGGCCAGAATCAGGAGGACAGTGTGGAGGTTATAGAACAGTAAAATGAGCACCATTTACTTAGAGGCTGTTGAAAACACAATCCGCCTGAAGCAGAAGCCATTTACTAGGACGTAGCTGATGATGTATTTGAACATTGACATCTCAGCAAAATGCAGCTGATCATTGCCTATTCCCATGACTTCACTAGGTTATGTTTAGATTGGTGTTGTAAATGCAGGGAGAGTTTGAGGAACTTGTTAATGAATCCAGACTCCCACATACAAAATGAGATTTCTGAATGTGTGTGGTCGTTGGTACTCTGTTCTGTTCTTTTTCTATGCAAACAGCAACAGATGGAAGGAATGGGGCGGGAGGAGTGGGAATCCAGGAGGAAAGTTTAAGTTGCCCCATCTTCTCTCTTGCTGGGTCTACTATGGATGAACTCTGGGGAGAAAGAAGACTGTCAAAAACTCAGGTTTGGTGTTTACAGTCAAAAGGCTTAATGACATCCAGCTCTTTTAGTGGCCCCAACAGGGAATCTAAGGAATATAGAAAAAATTACTGGTGACCAATACCAGCTGTGTTAATGTTAGTGGCTTAGGTTTTCTGTGCCCTGATTTCCTCACATATGCTGGGAAAATGGTACAATCCCAGAGAACTTTAACAAATGAATGGAATTAATATATTAATGTGCTTTACTTTAGCGCCTGAGATAGAACTGTCACTCTATAAGATTTGGTGGAGCTATGAGGATGCTGTTGAACATTTGTGCAGATTTATAAAAAGTGCATTGACCTTTGAAGAAAGCATAGTTTATGTTCAAAATCCTCCTCATATTTTCAACCCCACCTCACTCAATGCAGCATAATAGCCATTTACAATCCGTTGAAAATAGGCTTGCTTTGGCTTTAGGACCTTGACACCTGTTGTTCCCTCAGCTTGGAATGCATATCTCATGGAATTTGAAATGGCTGACTGTTATCATTCAGGTTTCAACTCAAATGTCACCTCCTCAAAGAAGCCTTGCCTACCTTAGATGAAAGCAGGCCCCTTCCCTCAATTTCTCTCTTCCACCTGGTTCCATTTTAATTTTCCCTAGGGTATTAGTACCTGAAAATTGTCTGATTTGTCTGTTTGCTTACAAGGTTACTCACTTGGTCATTCACCACTGTAGCCCTATACTTAGAATATGCCTATAGGTTCAGTGCTCAACAGATATTTAACTAGTGACTGGTGGACTGATAGACAAGAACAGGACCCCAAAGCGCATAGAAAATGTTATCCCATTCCAAAAAGAGAATGCTCAAAGCAAATTTCACATAGAATGACAGCATTATGCCTTCATGCAAAATGTCTTCTTGTTGTTGCTTTCCTCCCCCCCCCTTTTTTTTTCTTTTTCTTTTTTTCCCCAGTCTTGAGGTGAAAGTAAACCAGAAGAGGGCACCGGAAGTTGCAACCAGGTTCTTCCTCTTAGAAGAAAGTTAACAGTTGAGAAAAGCTAAAAGTCTTTTAGATGTTACTTGTTTGTCCTCAGCCTGGTAAAATACACTTTTATCGTTGAAAGTTTAGGCTCTCCTTCTCCTGTCCCCCCTCACTTCTGGGGCTGAAGTGAACAGAACCCAACAAGCTATGGTATACTTGTATTTTCTGTAAGTTGAGACCAGTGGTCTGCACATGCTAGATGCTTCGTAAGTTCTGCTGGTCTCATTACTTGTATAAAGGCTGAAAGAGGACCTAAGGACTCACGCACATTCTAGAGATATTCAGCTTGTGGTGTAATGGTTGGAAAGTCAATCTTTCAACCTTTAGAAAACCAACGGTTAGTTAGCAACTGTTCAGGAATGTAGAAGTTTGGCATAAGTAAGTATGTGGCTTGCAGTTTCTACTTTACAACTTGTTGTAACATCTAAATGGTGCTTCTTAGTTAAATACAATATTCTTTAATATTTATGTACTGTTATTTTAATTTTAAATTTCTATTTTTATAGGCAAAGGACAATTGAGCAGAAAAAATGTTATACCCCCTCTCTAGCTATTCATGCTGTGAAGCAACCTGTTTTACTGTTTAAACCTATGTTTGTTCTGTTTCAATTGTGCAGAACGAAACCGTTCTGCACCTTTAAAAATCAAAGATCTATCACTCAACGGGAGAACCTAGCAACTAGCAAAGGGAATTATGAGGAATAGTGAACAGATACCATGCTCCTAAAACCCTATCAGACTTATGACTCACCTGGGGTTCTTGCAAAATTGTCAGTTCTGAATCAGCATATCTAAGGTGGAACCTGCAATTCTGCATTTCTAACAAGCTCTATGTGATGTCTATGCTTCTGGTCCTTGGTGCTTATGGACCGTAGTGTTTGGGCCACATGGCTTGAGAAAGAAAAATTGTTTTAGAGCATTTCATACTTACAGACAGAGTAAACATTAATCCACTGATGCTTTATTTAACCTGAGAAAGCCATCATAAGTTCTTCCCCTGCTATCCAGAAATGGAGCCGGATCCCCCCCCTCCTTGAGTCAGGCTGACCATGCGATGAGCTTTAGTCAACAGACAACAGCAATTTGCCAGAAGGCGAGACTTGAAGGGTGGGGGTCCCATGGCATAGTGGTTAGCACCCTGGACTCTGAAACATACTTGCACACTGGGACTTGCTCTTTCTTGCCCCTCCTGAAATCCTGTAGTTACCACATAACTGCACCTGAGCTAGCCTCCTGGAGCACGAAAGGCCACGTGGAAGAGAACTGAGGGGTCCCTGCTTCAGTGAGTGAGTGAGTGAGTGAGTGAGTGAGTCAGTGGGGCCCCAGCCAACAGCCTGCCAATCGCCATCCCTGTGACTGAAGCCATCCTAGATTGCCTAGTCTCCAGCTAATTCTCCATCTGATCATGGACATTGGAGTGAGCACCGTCAAGCTGTCCCATACAGAAGGTCTCCGGAGCCAACACACAGAACCAGGAACTAAATAAAATAATTGTTGGTTTAACCACCAAGCTTTTTGTTTGTTGTTTCTGTTTTTATGCAGCCTCTGAATCAGGAACAGGTATTTAAAGAAGGAGCAGTAAGAGTTTAAGTTAGAGATGCATGATACAATTGTGCTTAAGATTCTTTTTCCTTCTTGTCTTCAATCTCAGTGATATAACTTTGGCCTTATATAACAGAAACTGAGATAAGTAATTATTGTAATAGGATTTGTACTACTTCTCTATTTTTATAATTCAATTTTTTATTTTCTGAATTGTACTATGTCAAATACTTCTACGTAGAAGTTAAGTCACTTGATACAGGTCATATCGCTTATAAATGGCAGAATACTTTTCAGCCTAACATAACATCAGAAATTTCAAGTTTTTTCACTAAATTATTCAGTGTCTCAGATTCTTCTCCTAAAATGCAAATATAGGACTGCATGCTGAAGGACATGATCTCCAGTCATCACCCTGTTTCATGTTTGCGAAGGTAATATAAGGTCTATCCACAAAGGAACAATCTTACACTGATGTGAGATGTCAATGACAAACTCTCTTGGGAGAAGGGTACACTCCACGTCAGCCAGTCATTGACACAGTCCCTAGACAGACAGCCCACGGCTGCACTTTTCCTTTGCAGGTTTACTCATCGTTGGGCACTCTCCCCTAGCGTCAGTAATCCTTGACCATCTGGGCTCCTCTCAAAACCTGTCAGTGTCAGCCATATTTTTTTCTTTTTCATAGCCACGTGAAATACATATTAATGACACTGTCATGGCCATGCCTGTATATCAAAGGCTGCATACTATGGACTATATAGCATTTCTCAATTTTTTAAACTATCCCTCCTGTTAGAGAAATGTCTACCTCTTCTGCTCCCTCTCATTCTTTTATGTCAAGAACATCATTTTAAAAGAAGCTTTGCAAACTGGTATTCCACAAGCTGAATACAGTCTGCAATATCACTAGCTTACTAATGTAATCTCATTTTTAAAAATTAGAATTTGATAGCCTTAAAGCAAAACATGCACTTTGCAGGTAGCCTGGGCCCTGCCATTCCCTGTCATCCAGCTGCTTCCCACATTCACATTGCCTTTCTAGATGGCAAAGACGTCTCATGGTGCACCAGCTGTAGGCTAATCTCTCTCCCTGGGGATATGTACCTACTACCGCCACTCTACCGCCACGCAACTCCCAGAGATGCCGTGATCTCTATGTCCAGCTGTAACCTCTGTTTCTATTTTCAACTGCTTACTCTTAGCTCCAAATGTTAGTTTGTGTCCACATCTTACTCTTCCTTGCTTTCCACTTACCCTAGATTAACCCATTCTATTGAAATCATCTTAAATTAATTGTCTGAAAAAGTACCATTTACACAATTACCAATCCCACTACAAAACTATTATTGTACCTGGCCTGCCCCAACCATCTCTAATGTTAGCAGAGTAAGTCCCACTTGGGCTCGCAACATCTCACTTGGGCAGATGTGGGAGCCTCCCAACTGTTCTCCTTCCTTGCAGTATCCGTTTCCCTGTCCTTCACATTCAAGGCCATCACTTACTGTACCCGCATTCTGGAAATCATAATCAGGTTTAAAGTCTTCCCAGTCTGGCTCTAAGCTAACACTCCAGTCTCATTTCTGCTCATTCGTGTGCTCCCGATACCCTATGCATCTCAGAAGCCCTTGTGGTTTTTGATACATTTTTGCCTAATAACTGGAGTGGCCTCCATCCTTCTATCTAGTCAACTCCTCCTCCTTTTCTCCCAGCTCCTCTGATCTTGCTCAACTAGCTGGAGAAATCTCTCCAACCACAGCTCTTGTTTACATCTCTGCCACAGCACGAACCAAATTGCTTCACTAACCATCACCTGCAATCCAGATCTGAGAACACTGGAGGCAGGGACTACATTTTATCAAGTTCTGTATCTCATCAGCTAGACCTCCATTGGACTTAAAAGAAAAACAAATAAGAACAGCAATAGACATTTATGTTAAATAATTAAAAGGCATTCTCAAGGTGTCTGTGGGAGATTAAGAGGTAGTTTCAGAGAATGGGAGATGATTTAAATAAAGACATAAAAGCATCCAACTGAGCAGGTAAATTTAGCACAGGAAGCTCACCACTTACGGAGGGTGGGGATTTCCTGCACAAAATAGATCTTTGTAAGGATGCCATGTGTAAACGGCATTAATTAATCTGTGTGAATTCAGTACAAAAGTTGGGTTATTATTTTGTGCCTATATGTCAGTGTACTATAGAGGCTAGCTATATTTAGCTCAGATTTCATCAGCTATTGATTAGGCAAGAACTTCGACCAGTTAATAAACTCTTTTCACCAAGAATCTCTATGAACCCAGAACTGTGCCAGACTATATTCAGAAGAGAATGTGCATGTGTACCAGTGCAAGGTGGTATTTCTCTGCTCTTTACATATTGTCTCTCATATCTGATCTTCTTCTGTTCCTTTGGAGATAGATACTAGAGAGTCCTAAAAGCAGGAACATAACAAGTCTGTTCTTAGGAAGTTTCATTTTATCTGCAAGGACAAAATTAGAAACATCTGGAAAATTCTATAAAACAAGATAATTAAATGTCAAGATGCATCAGAGACAGAACTTACTACAGAATTAAATTGGTTTCATTATTTGTGGCCAGGATGAGGAGGTAAGACTTGCTAATACCAAGCAGAAGAACTGTGTTGTCCAGCTATCTTCATAAATTCCGGGGACTAGGAAAAAAAAACAAAAACAAAAACACAACAACAAGTTCTTGCACCAGTGTCCTACCATAGGGCTTGAAATCCAAACCTTAGAATCACTCTTTTGTAGGGTGAGAGCCAAGTTAGAGTCAGATGGTCTGTGGACTGCAATTAAATAGATGTTTCCAAAGCTGTCCTGGCACATACGTTTGGTGTTAATAGGTGTCCTAAATAATTGGGTGAAACCAAGAAAAACAAGATTTCTTGTGATTGAAATAAAGAGTGCATTCTGAATCTCCCAGAACAGAGCACAGTCTGGTGCATTTCAAAAATACATTTAAACATTCTTATCCCAACAGAGCGTTTTAAGTAACATTGCAGTAAACTATTTTCAGACATTAACACCTTTATGAAAACAATTTGGCTGGCCTGCTACTTAATGAGATATGAGAATGAAATGCTCATGAACTCGCAAAAGAAACGCCCAAGCCCCCAAAGCCCAACCCTCCATGTGAAGTGGGAATAGACTCTACAGGAAGGAATGGAGAAATGAGAATGGGGAGGAAGGATAGTTCCAAGGCAGGGAGAACATTCAGGTAGGGATCTCAGTCGGTGCCTGAGCAAGATGAAGGAGAGGGGACTAAAAGATGTTTCTGTTTGTGGTTTGTGGAGTTTCTCAAGGAGAAAAGAAAGCAGCAAAAGAGCTATTGAGGATGAAATGTGTACAGACTTTCAGGGAGACAATTTGGCATTATGTATGGGAAGTCTTTTAAAAGTCCCTGCTCTTTGAACACCAATTTTAGAATTAAAATTTAAGGACACAGTTGTCCAAACAAGCAAAGGAATACGTCCTAGTTTGTTCAGGCCGCTATATAACAAACTACCTTAGACCAGGTGGCTTAAACAATGAACATTTATTTCTCACAGTTTGGAGGTTTGGAAGTCTAAAATCAAGGTGCGTGCAGATTCAGTTTCTGGCGAGAGCCTGCTTTCTAGTTCAGAGATAATCTTCTTGCTGTCCTCATTCAGCAGAAGAGGCCAGAGAACTCTCTGGGGTCTCTTTGATCAGGGCTCTAATCCCATTCATGAGGGCTCCACCCTCGTGACCTAGTCTCCCCCCACAGATCTACCTCCAAATAGCATTACCTCTGGGATTGGGTTTCAACATATGAATTTTAGGGGGATATAAGCATTCAATCTATAGCAGTATATGTATGAGAATGTTCATCAGGGCCATTTTACAATAGCTAAAAACCAAAAATACCAAGTAATTGGTAAACGAGAGGGGATGGATAAGAGAAATAAAATGGAATGTTTTATAGCATTGAAGATGATCCTATTGATTTGTATTCTTGACATAGAAAAAAAAATCACAGTGAAAAAAACAGTTATAAGGAATATGTATAATGTTATCAGATTATTAGAAAATATACATGAAATAATTCCAAAAGCTTACATATCCAAAACTTATTAGTTGATTTCTGGGTGTTGAAATTTAGGTGACAATCTTTGTTTTAATTTTCAGTTTTTCTTGTGGGTTTTTTCTTTTTTTTTTGATTTTCAGTTTTCTATAATAAAAAGATAAAACTAAAATGTCCATGAGAAATACATGCAGACTGGCAGTGACCAGAAAACTGAGGAGTCAAGCAAGCTGGAAGATGCCTAAAGCTAGCACATACAAGGGCTCTATACTTCCTATTGTACTGATGATAAAACCAAACCTTAATAAGAACCTACTAAGTACCAGGTATGATAGACTTTGCATTCTATGTGTTTGAAATCTAACATGACAGAGAATGAGATTCAGAAGGGGGTTTTTGTCCAAATTCCACCAACAGTCATGGGCAATCAGTTAACATTGCTGACCCTTCAATTCCGCAGTTCTAAAACTAGGGAACTGGTGACCCCTGGGTTCCTTTTTCAGGTTGGAATTTGTGAGTGCTTCAATAGAATGCTTCTCAAAATTTAATTTTAATCTACAGCCTATGGTAAAATGCAGATGTGATTCAGTGGCCTCGGAAGACATCTGATTCCACCTGTCTAACAGGCTCCAAGGCTGCAAGTCCCAGGTTCACACTTTTGAGTTGCAAGACACTAATATACATGATCTCTCAGAATTTCCCCAAGATGCCTTTAAAATAGCCATCCTTAGTTCTATTTCACTGATAATGGAGTGACCTATGTGGGATCAAATGGATAGAAAATGGCAAAGCAGAGACACCAATCAAGATCCTTTTACTCTAGTCTCCAAGATCTTTAATGCCCCATTTAGTTCTAAAATACTATAATTAGAAATCACTGCCACATTCATACCAAGGGAAGAGGACCAGGCACAGGACTAGTAAAGACAAGCTGCTAATGGAGTTCAGAAGAATGAAAAGATCACTTTACAGGGGAATCTGTTAAGAACTCATAGAAGAAATTTCACATCAACCTTGAAGGATGGTTAGAATGAAGGTAGGCAGAGATTGAGAGAGGATACAACAGTTAGGTATAATAAGACACGATCAGAACATATGGCAGTGCAGAGGAAACCTGCAGAGAAGGGCCCCACATAGCAGAACAGGCCTCTTGAACTAAGGCAGATATTTATTGCAAGATTCAAAGATGACTCTAAAGTGTTGGACCTTAGAGACTAAAAGAATAGAGCAAACTCAAATTTTCAGTATGGCATTGGAAGCCCTTTACCAACTTCCTTCCTCTTCCCAACACAGAGGTTCCACCTGTCCCTGTTTACCTTTTTCCCCTCCCCCCCCCAAGAAACTGAGCCACTCAAAAAGATTTAAGCATTCTTGTTACCATACTTGCACTTATGCCTTTATGATGCCTACCCCTCCTGTTGGTGCACCTATATCTTGAGTCCATAAACTCCTTTCATAAGCTTTACTTCCATCAATGAAGTCTTCAGGCACTGGTCCCATTTGATCTCTCAGTTCTCATTTGTATGTTCTAGAGACATTTACTCTCAAGCAGTGGGCAATATATAAATATTATTGGCAAAGTCCCTCAGTGTCTGCTTTTCCTTCCTACCTAAAGTTCCTGGAGGAAAGCACTGAGTCACTGCATTTCTTGGGTTTACCCCATAACTCACATCATGCACTGAACATGGTAGGTACTTCCTCAGTTCTATCTGTACTACTATAGGTTTAAGAGGAAGACGGAGTTTGATAAGAAAAAAAAGTTACCTCCCCTCTTTAATTTGTTTCTCCTAAGTAGAACTCCTGAGAGAAGCCTTAATACCCTCACCTTTGGCCCCATACGCATCTTCAGAGGTATTCTGTAAAATGCCAGCTGTACGCTGTGTGCCCACAGAAACAACAGAGTTAATTCTCTCCTTTTGAAATTGTGACTCCCACCCTCCTCCCCTTCCTCTAAATGTTTCCTTTTAAAGAAAGCCATGGTTCACTGCTACTGAAAATTAAAGACAACAGCATAAAGATCAAGGTCCAAGCTGGTCCCGGCGATGACAGAACATTAAAATCACCTCTCAAAGTTCTCTTTCCTTGAACACTGCCAAAGACTACTAATGGAAAGCCGATCCCCAGAACTCATGCTCATTTCAGATGTTCTTCACTGGCACCTCTTGTTTCACAAACTATTTTGACTACAATGAACAAATTGGAGGTGACCTCCAGTTGAGATGAAACCGGAAAGATATAGCCCTTCAAAATTGTATGTGACTACCTCCCACCGCCATCATAGCATGAAGTACCAAGAAAAAGCAGGGGGGTTTATTATGCAAAGGTTAGTTTGTAAGGTTTAGAAGAGGAGAAATAAATCACCTCTTCCTCCTCCAAGCTATACTTGGGCCTCTCTCCAGCTGTCTCAAGCTTCCTCTTCTACCTCTTAATTCCAGATTGTGTTTTGGCAATCAGATTGGACCCCAGAGTTCCTTCCATTTTCTGAATCCACATTTTCAAGATCCTCATCCTTTCTTACTTCAGTTCCCAATCACACATTGGCGTGATGGCTTGGGGTGATTTTCTTGATGTCTGACTACTGCACTCTCGTGGTTCAGCAAAACAGGGTAAGCTCATTCCCCATATAAACATGGAAAATGCTAAGGTGTTTTCAGAGCATGTAAAGTATCTCTCATCAGCATCCATCACTGAGGGAGATGACATTTGCCAACAGAAACCTGTGGTTCGCCCAAAAGAAGAGACTGACCAAGTATACACATATAGCCACATTATAACCAGAATCAGATGTTCTTACCAGACAGGTAAAGAGAGAGAAAAGATCAAACATGAGGAAAGAGAGAACTTTAGGGGAGTTCTTTTCATTTTTACTTTTTAGTGTGTTGGACCCTGAGAAGCATGAAATTAAAACTCGTGAAAAACAGCCTATATCAACTTGCTGTGGTGACTCAAAAGTTGTCGTTTCTCAACTCAACTTTGCTGAAACACTTGATTCATGTTGTTCTTATTTAACCTAATTTGCATTGATTTAATCAGTGCTGGTATGCTTTAAATACATAATAAATTGGGATTCTGCAACTTAGATGACTTAGAATAGCTAAATTTCAATAAAGCTCATTTCAATCTGTTAATGTATACAGTTCTGCCAAGGGGTTTAAAAGCGTAGAAAAGATGCAAACTTGCCACATTAGAGGTGGGAAAGGTTTAAAGATACCATCCAGATGAAATGATTTGCAGGATAATAATGTGAAAAGCAATATATATATATATATATATATATATATATATATATATATATATATATATATACACACACACACACACATATTTATCTTAATTACAACCTAGACACATCTTCTACATTTTGAGTAGCATACTTAGAAGAAAACTCACATATAAATGCAGTGAATTTAATTTTATTCTCTTTCCTCCTTGCCAACACTCAACTCTTTTCTGCCTCTCTGTACCAGCTCTACAAATCAAGTGACATCCAAAGTGGGACCTCTTCTTGCCCATTTGGCAGGCTCCATCACCACTTTGCCAAGCCGCCTGCATTAGGAGGATTTTCTTCCTAGCAGCCGTGGGGACTGGGTGGCTTAGACTCACAGTGCTTGCTGAATGGTTGGCCAATGTTTACTCCTGCCTGCCCCCACCTCCCCCACCACCCTTTAGAGTTTATGGCTCAATCAGCCAGCCTGCTGTCAGGAATAATTGTGTTGGCAAGAGGTGAAAACACTTGATGGTGAGATTGTTTGTCTGTTAAAGTGTTCTGCAGCACCTTGCAGGTGCCAGGATGAAAACTGCAGGTGTCCAGTCCAGAGTCTGGAGTAGGAGGCTAGAATGACAACAAGGCAACCGTCAGGAATGGCAAGGGAAGAACACCACTTGGGTGTGGGACAGCAAAAAAACCCATCTGTGGGGTAGTGAGCTGTAAGACCTTGGGTAATGGCCCAATGTCTCTGTACCTCAGTCTCATCGTGTGCAAAATTAAGGGGCTTGATTTTCTAACGTCTCTTCTAGTTCCTAAGACGACATGTGATATCTAGGATGTCTCGCATTTGTTTTTCTTCCAATTAAATAAGACATCTCGGAGATAAATAACCAGGGCAGAGCTCGGATGAATAAAAAATGTAATGATTGATGGCCCTGTTCATAGGACTTTTCCTGAAAAGTACCACCAGTCTTTGGTGACTTTGACTCAACCGTCTGACGCCTTCAGCTTGGATGCTAAGGACCAACCCACTACTTGTCCAAAGCCAATCCAGCCTGGGAGCTTTGGTAATCCGCCTCATTGTTATCAAAGTGAGTACCACCTCCGATAATGCCTACTTACTTTCAATTCCTGGGAGGCAGAGATGATGGGAATTCAAAGAGAGGAGCTGGAGATTCACACTTGATTCCTCCATCACCTCCTTGGGCATCTCTGTCAAGAAGCTAGGCTTGCCCACACTCACTTCCAGAAGGGTTTCCCTCTGCCATTTCTGAGGATTTTTTTTTTTTTTTTTAACAAATGACCAACAGGTTCCTGATAATAGCTGTACAGACCCTCTCCAAGCTGGTTGGTTGGAACAAGAGAGAGAGAAAGAGACAGCTCATTATAAGAACCCCATCTACAGATGATTGTGAATGAAAATGATCAGGCAAAGACTTCATACTTAGAAGACACAATTTATCGACAGTCTCAAAGTTTAATTAGGGTTATCTGTATGGAAGGGAGTAGGCTTCATTATAGTTTAAACTACCCCTTCTCTGCTTATTCTCTAGCATATTCTCCTAGAGGGTAACACAGGGTGCTGTAATCACCATATTCAGCATGTTGGGGTCAGCCCTCCTGGGTGTCATACAGCAGAATCTTTCTTTAATTCACCTGGGACCTTATAGACATCTCCGGGGAATGGTCAAGTCCCTGCAGGATCTCAGGCAAGACTCCCTGTACACAGACATACATTTCTGCCACACTGGGTCTCATACCACCAAATCCCGATGGCTTTCCAAACCCACTGGGTTTAGAAACCATTTCCTCATCTACCACTAAAAAGGTCTGGCTGACTGCAGAACTCCAGTGCCTGCAAGGAAAGGGGAAAAAAAATCTTAGCCAAGCCCCCACAATCATTGCTTTACTCTATCTTCTCTCAAGTTGCTTTTCTAAAGCAAAGGACCAAATGTTGATTTCTCTACAGATTCCTACGCGTCCCTTACACGTAGACAGCTTTAAAGGGGGAGGGGGAACATCCCCAAAAGGAAAGGGGGAGAGAACAGAATCTTTCAGTTTCCTGCTTGAAAATATCTTGTCGTTGATGATGCTAGCCCATATCTCCATCCCCTTTCCCACCTTTTTGAAATATGTACAAAAAAGCTGAAAGTGTTTTCCGTTTCATCAAAGAACATATATTACTTTAGTGGCTCGGTAAAATGTTGGTTTTATGCCCACCCCTTTTCAATCTGCCCATGTCTGAGGTGCTCCGGGAAGACGCACAATCGTGAGCAGCTTACGACACTCAGTGAGCAGTAGGTGCCTGTGCAAGCTCGCGCCGCACACTGCCTGGCGGAGGGAAGGAGCCCGGGCGCCGCTCCCCGCTCCCCGCGCCGCCGCCCGCGCCGCCCGCCACCCGCCGCCCGCACTTCCCCGCCGCCCGCA